>NC_032017.1:19124227-19294168 GCF_001865875.1 Lupinus angustifolius
GCAAGACTTGTGGCCAAAGGATTCATGCAAAAAGAAGGCTATGACTATGATGAGGTGTTTGCACTAATGGTCAGGTTCGAAACAGTCAGATTGATTGTTGCACTTGCTAGTTGGAATGGCTGGAAATTGTGGCAACTTGATGTCAAGAGTGCCTTCCTAAATGGGCGTCTTGAAGAGGAAGTGTATATAACTCAGCCCCCTAGGTTTGAGACATTAACAACAGGGGAAAACAAAGTACTAAGATTGAAGAAGGCATTGTATGGCTTGAAACAAGCTCCAAGAGTTTGGAACAAAAGAATTGACCTAACATCTATTGGCTTCACAAAGTGCAAGGTGGAACATGGTGTGTATGTGAACTTAACAAGCACAGGAGAATTAATCTTAATCTGTCTCTATGTGGATGATTTGGTCATCACAGGGAGTAGTGAATCTGAAATCCTAACATTGAAGAGAAAGCTCAAATCTGAGTTTGAAATGACAGACCTTAGAGAGTTAGCATACTTCCTTGGCATAGAATTTCTTAAAACAAAAAAGGGAATAGTTATGCATCAGAGGAAGTACACAATAGATGTGTTATACAGATTTCAAATGCGAAATTGTAAACTCGCATCAACACTAGTTGAAGTAAACATGAAGTTGAATGAAACAGGCTTGGAAAATCAAGCAGATACAACACTCTATAGACAAATTGTGGGTTGTCTCAGGTTCATAGGTCACAGCAGGCCCGAAATAACCTATGGAGTAGGAGTGATAAGCAGTCACATGGCCAAACCTACACAAGCACACATGATTGTAGCAAAGAGAATCCTTAGATATCTAAAATGAACCTTATGCTATGGTGTGTTGTTCCCAAACCAAAAGTAGAATTGTGAGTCAGGTTTTGTGGGATACTTAGACTCAGATTGGTGTGGAGACAAGGAGGATAAAAGAAGCACCTCAGGCTATTTGTTCACTATCTTTGGTGCACCCATATCTTGGAGCTCAAGGAAACAAGATGTAGTAGCCTTATCAACTTGTGAGGCTGAATATATTGCAGCTTGCAATGCTACATGCCAAGGATTATGGCTGATGTATCTGGTGACAAAACTGAAGTATGGAGAGTTTGAGAATTTCGAACTAAGGGTGGATAATAAATCAGCAATAAGCTTGGCAAAGAACCATGTTAGTCATGGAAGGAACAAACACATTGAAACAAGATTTCATTTCCTAAGAGATCAAGTTGGAAAGGGTAGAGTCAAGATGGTTCATGGCTCAACAGAGATCCAAAGGTTGATGTATTAACAAAGGCACTCAAGGTTGATAGGTTCAAAAGACTAAGAGACAAGGTAAATGTATCCAGCTTCTAAAACAACTCTGTTTTTGGCTATGGAATGTTTAATGTCATGAGCAATAACTCTTTGATTAAGAGGGCATGTTAATTGATGTAATCAAGTGAGTTAGTTGTAGTAGTTAGATGAGTTGTCATTTATTGAAAGTAGTTAAGTTGGTTGAAGTTGTTTGTAGAAAGTTATATATTAGTTTGTAATCATTGAAGGATTATATAATTCTAATGCACTGAATATTCATTGAAAGACTACTCTCTTTTTACACAATTCTCTTCTCCCTGACTTCAACTTCATCTTCTTCTTCAATCCTTCTTTCTCTTCTTTTCACAACACTAACATTTAATGGATTTTGGCTTGGGTGGTTTTCAGCAAATGATATATTAAATTCTAAATTGTGTTTTGATTATGATTTTCATCAAATAAAAGTGTGGTCAATGAGATTTATGAAAATATGGTAACTTCGAAGATTTCTCTATTTAACTCTTCTTGAAACTTATTTGGTGACACTTAAATTTTTGGAGAGACTTTGCTTTGGTTTTTTTTAAACATTTAATGACTAATTAGTTAATACTTTGTACTTGGAGGGCTAAGTTGATAATACTAATTTGAATAATAAATTTATGTTTCGTTCAAAAATATCTGTTAATTAATGACAAAATTATTCTTATCCTTTTCCAAGAGACCCCTATCACATACAGTTTTTTTCCTATTGCACTTTGACATCAAACTTTGCAATCATGAACTTCCAGAGATTAGAGGTAACTTTAAATCTTGCACTATTAATCATTTCCAACAATTTCTGATAAATCTTCCATTCTATAATTCGGGGTGAGTCTTTGTACAAATATTTCGAAGGATGTTTGTTATGGTGAGTGTTGCATATAGCTTGCTTATCTGTTATGAGAATTGAATCAGACTGTGAGGTTTGATCTCACTATTGACTGAAATGGTTCTAATTTATACTCTTATTTTAATGAATGGTTAGACTGTTTTGAACTATGGAAATTTCGATTTAATCGTGTTAAACCCGACTAAATCATAATAACTCAAAAAGTAAACCGATGATTAACATAATTATTTTAAAAACACAGAATACTATTCTAGTATTTTATTTTACTTCAATCTAAAAAATAAATTGAAAGATGGTACTTCAATTTATTATATAAAATTTTGAATTTATATATAATTAGGTACTATAGATACTTATTAATTATACATAAAATCATTCAGTCTAACTGGGCGGTTTAATTATTTAAACCGATTAAACATAATATCATATATCTTTCGGTTTGATGTTTGGTTCGAGTTTCATAAGACTGATCTAGAGTCATGGGATCATTTACATCCATATTATATTGGATATATCAATATTGATGAATCAATCTCTATATCAATATTGATGAATCAATCTCTATATCAATATGACATATTAATTATAATACATATACAATTAAATCGGTAAAAATCAGTTAAATTGCATCCTACTGCTCAAAACTCTTTAAGACATATAAGTCCCATTTAAAATTGGCGTCCTCAACTCTTATTTCGTTGTCATTCTATGAAAATATAGGGTACTCATTCTGTACAAACTAACATAACAATGTGTACAAACTAAGATAGAATGGGATCAGCTATTCCATTATATATGTCATGTCATGTTTCAATCCAATAAAAAATTGATATATATTTAAAAATAAAAATATAAAAATATAAAATAAAATTTGTATGTTATTTAGTGGAATATGATTGACTTGAGACATGTAGACAAAAAGTTTTGGAGACAAAATATCATATTTCACTAAGATAACAATGTCAAAACTAAAACCTTTTGAGCAGGAATATCTCTAGGATAAGTTATTTGGATACAGATTAACAATTGGTGTAAGTATTAAATAAAATCCCCAAATTTCTAAGAAACTATTGAATTTTTAAAAGGAGTTACTGAAAATACTTAAAAGAAAAAATAAGAATTCTTCTTTCGCAGTGATCATATGATCCTTGTTCCTCTTTTGGTTCTGTGTGAGGCAAATGAATTGTAAAGAGCTAAGTAAGAAGTAGGCGCCAACTATCAATAATGCTATTCATGTTACCCTATATTCTCCAATAATGCTACTTATATCTTTCATGTAATCATATGATGTGTTTGTGCTTATTTCTTCAATATTCAATAATACAATATTACTCTATTCTTTGCACCTACCTTTCCTCAATATGTTTCTGGTCGTTGAGATTTCTTTGTAATCATACAGAAAATGAAAATCTTTGCTTCAAAAGCAATTCAAAGTTCACATGCTAAAAACTAGAGAAAGAGAACAATAAAAAACCTGCCATCAGAAATGCATGCATAGCAAGGGCATGGCCATCATATTATAGGTATATTTATGTCCTACATTCTTTCTTTCCACCTTCTTCTCTATATCTTTAACCAAACAAATTATGGATCCAATTTTAATTGAGTTTTTCATATGCAGGGACCCCAAAATAATTCATGTTTGGCCAAGTCAATACGTGCAAATATTAAGAGAAGAGATAAACACTAATTATCATAAAATAATATATATACCTTGGAATAAGTATAACACAAGTTTACATCATCCAAAAACAAGATTCATCCTCACCCTAAATGGGGAAATTTTTAACTATATATGCATAGAAAAGATGGAATATAAAAACATAAAACAAACAAAACCAATGATTCCCGAGTGACCCTAAATGCACCATTACACATAAATACACCACTTTCACAAGTTCATAATGGAAGCATAAAATTCTCCCATGCATGGGCTAATGTTTCATAAGCTGAATATGTGCCCATTATAAAACAATGGTCATGTTTAGCAACTGACAAAAGCCTAGGTCCCAAATCTCAACGAAGATACATGATGCAATAGAAGGGACAATACCTTAATTATGATCCCTTAATCAGCCTTTTTTTCAATGCTTGGACAATCACATTCCAATTCACATGATGTAATATCTTTATTTGCTTCCTTGACCATAATCAATTAATTAACCATTACTTAAAACTGTAACTATACTTCAACCATTCGAGTTAACTCCATGGCCACTTTACTTGTCTTTGCATCAGGTAGAAATGTGTTGGTTGGTGTAATTTACTAGTCTTTAAGAATTTGTGGTTGAGATCTCTCACCAAATTAACCATAGGGCCATAGGGGATACTGTTAGTGTACAATTATGAGTCATCACCACGTGTGACCACATATATACCTAGTAAGTTGGAGCTCTTCTTTCTTCATTGTTCCAAAAATGAATCAGTAATCAAGTCAAAAGCTTTTATTATGAGCTGTTGAGAATAAACTAGTTTTGAAAAGATGGGTTTTCATATTTCCTTATAAAGGGCCTTGTTTGAATATGATATGACTGAATCATATTCACCAATCAAAACCATGCACAATGTTAGCATAGTTTGATAAGGTCACAGTAATAAAGATTTAGTAGAAAGTTTTTCCCATCACTTTTTGTTACATAGTATTTGGTTACTAGATGTAATAGATGAAGAGAGGATTGATTGATTAAACCATAGTGTGGAAGGAAATGAAAAATTAAAGATTCATAAGTATAATTGATTAAGCATTATCATGAAAAATAGAAAGGTCATTGACAATTACGTGAAAATAATGAAAATAATGACACAACTTGTAGAATAGCAAATGTGTATATTTTTCTGATCCCACGTTTCATCCATCCCAATCATATGTCATGAAAATGAGCCATGCGTTGCTTAAGCTCTAATTAATGTTAAAGCAAATGTACTAGTTAATCACTCTTTAAGAAACCCAATATATGTGATCAAATTCATGACACCAAGTTTAGTTGATTGGTATACCTACTCTTTCATCAACTAATTACCTATATATATGGTCAAATTGATCTATATATAACTCAAAAGAAAGTGTTTAACATAATTTTTCATGTAATCAGAATTATGTGTTCGATCTCATGAATGGACACATACCCAAATTTAAGCCTAAGTAGGATAAATATATATATATATATATATATATATATACTTCTTTGAACTTATCATGTATATATATATATATATATATATATATATCAGCAACTTATGTGCACTGAATCTTTCATTAGATTGGACGAACACATCTCATCTTTGATATGTAATTCGTCTATAAAATAAATTATTAATCTTATCTTTGAGGATTCTTAATGATACTTAATGTTTCTTTATTAAGTATGTTTATTTAAAGTTAGGTTGCAAACAAAGAGAAACAAAGAAAGTTTATCTTGTAAGCAAGCTTTCTTCATGGTGCATATGATGAGTGAAGAATGACAAATTGTTGAAAGGAAAATAATAATTTCTGACATAAATGTGAGCCAATAGTCTAAAATGGATGCAGTTATGTTGCTAACAGGAAAAGATTCTCAATAATATTAAATTTATAAAACTCATTCTTTAAAGGATGAGTTAATCTCTTCTTGGACTTATGCTAAATCACCACTGCAAAGCTTAGGCCACCCTGTTAAGTTCAGCATAAACCTGTACCAACTTCAAATTATTTAAGAGAAATCTAATAAATTGTTCAAGAAATTAATATATATAGCATATACAGAGAATCTTACATTTACGTAGTCATTGGTTCAAGTGATACATGTTTGATTCCCCTTAAGCAACATTTGGGTTCGAGTCTTGTAGATAGAAAAAATATCTGCTGGGAGAGTTAGCCCCACAAACCTATAGATGTTCCCGGTTCAGACAAAATTGTCTCCGGTGAGGATATTGATCGAAAGTAATAATCTTGTAAGAGTAAGTAAATCACCAATTTAGCATTCGAAACATGGTGCATGCGAAAATGTAGTATTTCACACTTTAAAACCTTGCTTTTCATATGTGGATAGATGGAGAGCATGTTACTTTTAACGCATGTTTAAAAACAAATAAATATAAATTGTAGTCATAATATGGATATATATATTGTGGAACGATAAAATAAAAGATAGTGTAAATCATTTAATAAGTTGTGAAGTATTTATTGAGCTTCACTTAGCCTTAAGATGTAGTTATACACACAAAAAGTGCATTCCTCAAATGAATTGTTGAGACTTTGTTTAGGAGTAACGAGGGAAAGGAAAGGAAAGAGATTAAATGGTTAAAAAGAGAAAGGTAAATTAATGATAATATGAGAATATTTTTATTTTTCTTTTAAAAATGTAATTAACAATTAAAAATGTATAATAATGTATAATTAATTATATAATATTACTAAAAATATTTAGTTATTTTGATATTTTATCTCAAATTGGAATAACTTACCAACGGACGTTGGTTCAAGTGGTACATGCTTGATTCCCCTTAAGCAAGAACCCAGGTTCGAGTCTTGTGGATGGAAAAAATGCCCGTTGGGAGAGTTAGCCCCACTTACCTGTGGATGTGCCCGGCTCGGACAGGATTGCCTCCAGTGCGAGGATACCTGTGGGAAACCAAAAAAAAAACTGATTTAATATATATACAGGACATCAAATCTCCACCATTTACATGTTAACTATCATTGACTTGTAAAAAAAATATTACAAATTAACGGTGGATGATGTGCTGATAGTGTACAAAACTTTACATTGTCGATACATATATTTTAAACTCATACTAAACTTATTTGTATCACTTGTCACAATCTCATAAACTTTTAGGGTTAGTTTGATAGTTGGATTTTGGAGAGCAATAAAGAGAAATGGAAGACTTGTGAATAATCTCACAAGTGTATTTCGTGACTCTCAAGCCTTCCCTTTCCATTCGTTTTCCTCCAAAATCCAATTCTCAAACTAATGCTTAGAATATTGGAGAGAATCTGAATTTTTGTGGAGATTGTCCTAAGTGGAACCAGGATCCTCTGTCCCCAAAAATTTCTATCCATATGTCCCAAACCAATCATATACTACCAAATAGTACAAAAATGTTATTGTATATTTTTTTGTTTTTACTTTCATATAGGTGTCAACTTTCAATTGATTGGATAAACAATGAGACATGGAAAATGGGACAGTCGATCCCATTTGTCGTAAGTGTGGGTCCTACACTTACAGATATGTCATACATGTCTGACAGAATGACACTTCACCACCATGTCATGAAAAACCGTCCAGTCGGTGGAATATGGAAGTATTCTCATTTTTCAAAGCTTCTTTTTTCTTCTATTTCTTTTCCCACTTGGCCTTAACACCTTACTCCTCTTCACCTCTTTCTCTACCTTCAAGATTGAATATAAATAATAAACTAAGACCCTCTCTTTTGTATAGTTAGTGGTACTGCATGTGAATCAGGAATCACTAAGTGTAGCTTTATATGCTAACCACTTCTACTCCTTCTTTATAATAATATCAGAACTTTGATTCTTTGCTATTTCATTCTCCATCATTCATTGATAGAGAAAATGGGTGAAGAAGCAAAACAGGTGAGTGAAGAAGCAAAACAGGTGAATCTTATTTTTCTAACTGATTTCTTGGACAACTTGGTTTGCGTTAGTACTATAGTGCTTATCATGTTTGTTTGGAATTTTTTTTGTAGGAACAACCCAAGGCTGAGGCTAAGCCAGAGAACAAAGCAGAAGAGAAAAAGGAAGAAAAGCCATCAGAGGAGAAAAAGGAAGAAAAATCTGTAGAGGAAAAGCCAGTTGAGGAAAAGAAGGAAGAGCCTAAACCACCATCTCCATGTGTTCTTTTTGTGGACTTGCATTGTGTGGGATGTGCCAAGAAAATTGAGAGATCTATCATGAAAGTTAGAGGTTCACATATTTTACACTTTAGTTTCATATTTGTTTCAAAGTTTCATGCATATATGCATGCATGTGAATTGATTATATTTTGTGCTTATTTTTTAACAGGTGTTGAGGGAGTGGTAATTGATATGGTTAAAAATGAAGTGACCATAAAGGGTATAGTGGAACCTCAAGCAATCTGCAACACAATTACTAAGAAAACAAAGAGAAGAACCAATGTTATATCTCCATTGCCTGCAGCAGAAGGAGAACCTATACCAGAAGTTGTTAATTCTCAGGTATCACTAGACTTTTATTTAAATTTCCACTTTTCTGATTGAGAATTCATTTTTTTTTATTAAAAGGGTAGTTTGATATGAATAGTTATTTAACAATGGTTAATTATTATTGGCGTTTCAGGTTAGTGGACCAGTTACTGTGGAGCTTAATGTAAACATGCATTGTGAGGCCTGTGCTCAGCAACTTAAGAGGAAGATACTCCAAATGAGAGGTAATTGAGAAAGTACATTGTTGATTTCTCTTGATTTCATTTATCATGTATCTCTAATGAGAGGTAACAAGGTAACCAGTTAAATTGTTAACACTGGTTATCATTTATCTCTTGATTTCATTTGATGGCTACATTGTTCGTAACTAAAGGTGAAAAATAAAGGTGAAAGATATAGCTAGATAGCTGATTTGTTAATGATTAAATTCTGGGGTGCTAATTGTAGCTTAGTGATTTTGACAAAACATACAAATTTAATGGGCCATTTAATGAAGAAAAAAAACTATTAGAAAGGGGTGATGAATCATGATCATTAATTCATTATGGAGTTTAGGCATGTGTCAAAAATCATTGCACATCAGATTGCCAAATCAGCACTTAATGCTGAACCCTCTAACGTGGCATGCTTTATTGCAAATTGGTTGGTGATGATGATGTGACTGGGACCCATGCTTCATGTGCTGCATCAGATTGCACCTAAAAAGAGAAAAGTGATGGCCCAATTTTGTCAACTAAAAGTGATGAAATTTTTCATGAAGAAGGTTATCACATAACTAATTAATCATGCTTTATACATGAATAATCGCCTTATATATCATCATTATCATGCCTCATCCTTTTGGCTTTTAGCTAAATGTGTTGGACAAAAAGTATACTAATATTTATTATTGCTATAGGTTCAAACTCAATTGTAATTAATGTGAAAACATGTACATTAATTAATGTAGGGGTTCAAACAGCAATGACAGAACTAAGCACAGGAAAGGTTATAGTGACAGGGACCATGGATGCAAACAAGTTAGTAGAATATGTGTATAGACGCACCAAAAAGCAAGCCAAAATAGTTCCTCAGCCAGAACCTGAACCAGAAAAGAAAGAAGAGAACAAAGAAGCTGAGGAGAAACCTGCAGCAGAAGAAGCTAAACCTGAGGAGAAAAAAGAAGAGGAGAAGCCACAAGAGGAAGCAAAGAAAGAAGAGGGTAATGATGAAGGTGGTGAGAATGAGGATAAAAAGAATGAAGAAAAGGGTAGTGAAGAAAAAGCAGAAGAAGAAACCAAGAAAGAAGAAAATTGGTTTGTGGTTAACAACATTGATGATGAAGGAATGAAGAGAATGATGTACTATTATCCTTACCAGCCACTCTATATGATTGAAAGAATCCCACCACCTCAACTCTTCAGTGATGAAAATCCTAATGCATGCTGCATTTCATAAAATTCATCATCACAGAAATATGAAAAAGATGAAGAGGAAAAAAAGAAGAGAAGATCAATGGGCTCAAACTTCAAATGGAATCATCGTCACATGATAATAAGTTAATTAATAATATATCGTTATGTCTTTTTTTTATGTATGTACGATATATTATTGCACCAGTTATAAACCAATATGTACAAATGCATGGTGTATATGCTCAAGTTCCATTTTATTACTTACTTTGCTAAATTAGTTATATTTTATGCTCACTAATGACTACTCAGAGAGATTGATTATTGTCATATGATTATGAAAATGGAATATATGACATGAGATAGGTAGATAGCAAACAAATCCACAAATAAAGGGATAAGGATTACATGTTATTATTCATTGCATGTTTTACTTTGTATCCAAAGTTAATTAGTAAATTTTCAGAAAAAATTATAAAAATAGAAATTAAATATTTTTTAATATTATTTTATTAAATTTGATTGATCAGGAATATGAAAATTTTGGGTTAGAGAATCTTGTAATAAATAAAGGAGGAAAAGGCTACCTTCCTGTGCCATATGAAGGTCCCCACATGTTTTTGGCTAAACTCCTATTATTAGTAACATACTCTTTGATTAACATAAGATGAATTTTAGAAACATGTACCTGCTTGTGCTACATCAAGGTGGCACCCACATCTTTTCGGCTAAAGCCATATTATTACCAACTTTCATATGTGACGTGAATTATAAAAAAAGTGGAATCTTTAACCCTAAAAGGCTTATAAGCTAATGTATTTGGTAGAATTGATTGATAAATTGGTTAAAAATGACAAAATGGTGTTAAAAAGGTCAAGTGATAATTAACATTGATAATCTTCTATTCTCTCTTGTCAGATATATTCTAAATCTTAAAATTAAAATAAAATCTATATTTTTTGTAATGTATACCTTATGGCACATTTTAATTTATCGAAAAGGGTAATTTAACATTCACAATTAGTCCATTTATAAAATTCATATTTCAATAAATATAAATTAGTCCATTTCAATGTCAACTGACATTTTTTTGCTGTGTAACTTAAAATATGCCTTAAGTATCCATTATAAAATCCCAAACTACTTTTATTCACCATATGAGATAGTTTAATGGTTCTCTAATTGGTAAGAAAAAATAAGGTTAGTATATATTATACTAGCTCTAAGCTTGATTAGATGTGCTAATTGTAGCTCATGTTTCTTTCTGTGAGGAGCTATGCCAAAGCACCAATACAAGAGATTGTTTTTTTTCGATAAATAAAAATTGTATTAAAACGAGCACAAGGAGTGCCCCCAATACAAAAGAGATCAAAATGTCAACTTTATAGTATGAAGTCCTATATAAATTTTGGGATCCATGCACCAACTTGCAAAAGAAAAAAAAAATTAAAAATAAAAGAGTTAAACCAAACAGACGTTATAGTTGGAAATCGTTTGGAGTTGTAGTTTACCTTCACTGAAATGAATAAGACTATATTATAACTTCTAAAAGAATTTAACACCCTAATTAGTGATTGTTAGAAGAACGCAGTCCCTGGTTTCCTTTATGCATGTCATGTAACTCTAAATTACTAGTAATTAAAAATAGTTACTCATACACTGTTACAATTATCAACAAGACATTGGTTTAGTAGTGTAAGACCTCATTGGATCCATAAGGTCGAGAGTTCGATCCCTGACAACGACACTTGTTGGGATGGGCCACGAACCCCGAAGGTGATTAGTTCATTACCAAAAAATTAGTGAGAAATGTTATTTGTATTAAAAAAATATTACAATTTAACATGGATAAAAAGGGCATGCATTGCTTTCTCTAAAAGTCATTTATTAGTTTATGTTTGCAACATAAGTGTACCTTAACTTGGTTTATGTTTCTAGCCCCTGATGTTCATTTCATGTGCATGGCATTAACATAGATGATTGGTGCATGCATGAATGTCCTTTCTGTATAATAAAAACTTGGAGAAAGCACAAATGATCATGTTCAACAAAGATAAGGTGAGGAGTCTTATACTAATTAATTAAGTTGCCCAAGTTCCAAACTCCTATCAAATTCAGTTACACTAGCTATCTTCTTTCTTAAGGAAAGCAACTCACATGGGAGCCAAACTCCAAAACTTTCCAATTTCCAATGTAAGAAAAAAGGAGAATATATACATTGTATCCACTTTTAGTTAACCAACATAGAGTTGCTGACACAGTTTTGCACTCATCCATGTCACTACCCATGCCCTATTCAAAACATAACTTCAATTTCCTTAATCAAAGTTTAGTTAAATTAATCATCTTAATCTAATTATAGTGAACCAGACAAATTGATGGTTAAACTTTAATCCAATAACATTATCATAAAGAAAAACTGTAAAAAGAAGAGAGTGGGAAAAAGACAATTGTATAAAAGGTTCTTTTTAGAGAATCTTATGGATTGTGATATATGAGCCTAACTAGACCATGATCCATGTCCTAGACTAAGACTTTATATAAGGGTTGGAGACATATCCATAAGAAGCAGCTAAGTGAGAATGGCTAACATGCAAATTGTCCCAGCTTACAAGAACATTGTGGAGGCACAGTACGTTGAAATGATGGTTCCCTTGTACTCTTATGGATGCGAGAAGAAAATAAAGAAAACCTTATCCCATCTTAAAGGTAAAAAAAAGCCATATATTTTGGTCATTTTAGTTGTTGTCAAGGCTGTGCCAAATGTTTTTATTTTTCTTAACTTTCAGCAAATTATTTCTCAATTTGCTCTTAATTAACACAACATATATTTTCTATTTTCTTTCATATTTATATTTTGTGTTAAGATTTAAGAAACTGTTGTGGCAGGTTGTTGTGAGTTGAGATGCTCTCTAGATGGTTCAGTATTAAAATATGTTATATGTCAGCATCTCTATTCAGTACCGATCTTTCGGGAAAATATATTACCTATGCATGGGTCATGTACAACTTTGTTCTACTAGCAAATTGGGCCATATATGGGCAAGTTTGGCCTAGGCTTTATTACAAGTTCACAAACTTCTGAGTTTTGGATTCACTGAATAGACCTTGTAACCAATGGGTTGTGCACTATGACCAAGTGATAATTTGTTGCTTTTCTTGTATCAATAGTTTGATTTAAATAAAACCAGCAGTGGAATCTAGTAATTTAACACCGTTAATCATGGATGACCTTCAATTACAAATTGCATTGGTGCTTTTAAGTGATGCTATTTTATCATGCTTGGTTTTTATTAATTTGAAAGTTGCTCTTTGGTTAAAATGAGCAATGACAAAGACTTTTATTACACCCTATTTTAAACTCAAGTTAAGTTTATGAAAAAGCAACTTTCTACCTATGAACTTTTTTGAATTAATTGCAAAGTGTCTATACCTTCCTAGAATTTTTTGTTCTATATATAACTTTACAATTTTCAGATTCAAAAGTCAAACAAAAATTAAGTTGTCTACACAAGATTTCAAACTTTAATGTATTCGGTACAAATAACTTTTGGTGACACCATTACAGTACATAAATAGTGAGCATCATTTTTCTTTCTGAAATTTCTTCACACGACTAAAACATATACTATAGTTTCATAATTTTCTTCTCATGTATTTTCTTCTAAACAATTCTCGAAATAGCTTCTTATTTGTCGATATCTTATTAAGTGGAAGCCTGGTGTATTATGCCATATTTTTTTCTTTCTTTCTTATTCTAAGCAATTAAGTGGTAAGTTAATGATCATTGATGACAGGTATATACTCAGTAAAGGTGGATTACTATCAACAAAAGGTGACTGTATGGGGAATTTGCAACAAATATGATGTTCTAGAAACTGTAAGAAGCAAGAGAAAAGATACACGTTTCTGGAACCAAGAAGACAATGTTGGATTAGAAAATTCACAATCACCCTTAACTTCACCAAATCCACCACTTCCCACTCATGACAAGGATCCTAAGCCCTTTTTAGCTTTAACTAAGGTTCGGTCTCTAAGTTTCAAAGCATTGAAGAAAGTATTTACTAGATCACTTTCTTTCTAAGGAAAAAAGTTATTCCTTATGTAAGAGAGGAATAATTACATAGCTTGTCAAAAATAAGTGTGAATTTTGGAATGGGCTACTTGTTCCATATCTCATTTGTATATATATTTGGTTATTAGTCCTTGCACTGTTCCTTTTATATTTTGTTTTCTTCATTGAATCTAATCTCATAATAGCTAGTCTATGCTAAAAAATACAATCACTCATTATGCTACATTTGGATTTTTCCATATTCAGGCAAGTTACACTATTGTGCTATGTTGAAATGGGCTTGTCTAGAGTCTTAGACTTATTCATACTTTTTTCCACTATCATTTGCTAGAAACCATGAGTTTGTGATTCCAAATTGTGATCCAAAACTATTATTAATGTTGCAAATATTCTAATTTTGATACTTTCTGCAATTATATTATGATCACAATTGTTTTTGCATCAACCACATTTTACCATAATTATAAAATGTAATATAACATCAATTTGCCTACACAATTTGACCATCATTCTTATTTTGATCGATCATGTGACTATCATGATCATTGTTTATTCCAAATCTGCAGCAGTTATTTCTGAAATCCAAAGATTGATACCACAATAGAAGTTAGTCAAACCATTCCCACCTGATAAATCCAATGCATGCATTTACCAAACTTACTGTTCTTAATGATGGAATTATAATTGTCCTAATGCAATTTATTCAATCAATCACTTACATTTTTACTAAACCAAAATTATAATTGATAATCTACCTCTTTATATCTTTAAGAGTCTTGTCTAACATTAATCTATTAGGTATATTAAATCAATCAAATCCACCATAATAAATAACAATAATGTTTCAGGTTGCACTCGATTTTGACCTCTTCTAACAGATTTAGAGTTACTACTACGTTTTTTGTAGTTAAAACATAAAAAAATTGACTTCTAAGCTTAATTTAAAAATTGATTTTCAATTATAAATCGACTTTGTGACTCTTCATATAAATGAATTATAACAAATAATGTTAAAATAACCAACAAGGTCGAGGGTTTACACTTGTTGGGAGGGGCAACCATAAACCCTGAAATGAATTAGTTTCTTACCCAAGAAGGTGAGTATCAAAAATGTTAAAATATGAATAAAGACAAAAGATATTAAATACATATTCAAAATTTGATTTACAAATAACCAAGCCAAACAAATTAATCCAACACAAAACTTGTAAGCTACTCCATGTTACCCAAAATTCAGTCCAATAGAATCAAACCACATCATCTCTTTAAAAGGTATGATTAAACCAAACAAAAACGTGACTAAAAAATAAATGCAATATCTACATGATGATGACAATTTACGCCTATGTGAATGTGATATCCATAAGCTTCAATAAAGTCACATTACTGTACCATAAAATTATATTACACAATCATTTTAGTAATTAACACATAAAAGTATGCTAATTATTATGTGCCTAACTCTGTTACATTCACCAGAAATTGCAGAGTTCTAATCTTTTTTGCCTAACCACTTTTTCTTTGTATCTATATATAACATGGCATCACTTTCCAACTCCACAATTCAAAACTCTTTTGGTACAAGTCCACACGTTATAATTACCAAACTTACCTTACTTATAAGGACCCTTTAAGAATCTTCTTTAAGAATTCGAGGCTTGAAGAAAGAATAGTAAAGAGAAGCAAGAAAGATGATAATGGTGGTGATCATGACAGAGATATTGGGAGAGTACACAGAAGTTCTGAGAAGGGTGGCGGAGCGCCTTTTACGGCGGCGCGGCTTAAGTTTTGAGAGTCTCAGGAACTTTGGTTCTGCTTCAACAACTTCTTCTTCAGATTCAACTTCTTTTATGGTTAACTTCTAATCATTTTTTTAGTTTATCATAGTAGAAACTGTGTTTTATGATGTTTATATATTGTATGATAACTTGATTATGACATTATGTGAAGAGAAGAAGTTGTTTTCTTCTGAGGGATAGATCATGTGTAAGGCTCTATTGCATTTGATTAATGTTTTTGTTCAGGAGATTAATGTTTCTTCTTCTTTTTTCTCTCTTTTATTTTCCAAGATAATCCTCTTATTTTTGCATATAAGGGAGGAAAAACCATAAAGTTCTTGATGTTTATGCAGATATGTACTTTGAACTTGTCTAATCAATGTAACAAAATGCATGAAATTCAATTAGAAAATGATGATTGCATATGAATATGATATTAATTCAAAAAAGTAAAGGAAAAAAATGCAGATTCAATCATAGGGTGTTGGGAGTAATACAATATCTCATTCTACTATAAGCAGGGATCCACTTATTCATCATAGTCGTTAATTTTATGGATATCTAATGATTTAAATTTACTCACTAATTCAAATCATTAGATTTTTTCCTAGAATTAATGGCTAGGATGAAGAGTAAATTATAAGTGGATACTCTCCCATCATTATTTATCAACATGACATTTTCATAGGACCCTATCTTGTTTCTTGGAATTACCACTTCAAGGAATATAGCTAGAATTAATTGGAAAGGACATTCCCTTGTTATAGGTCATGTATCTTTGCAGAAAAGTGAAGCACATAAAAGCAATTATGCAGAGTGAAGGAAGTGAAAAAAATAAGACACCTTAGAGCCACATAAATTGAATTATTAACTAGTGTCTGTGACTTTAAGTTATCTTAAAAAACAGTACCTTCTTGTCTATATAAGCAAATCAAACATGGTCATGTTACATTGTTACTATTGGTTATATCAAATATCCAGTTATTTCATGTGAAGGTCCACTATCTAGATTAAGACAGTGTTTAAAGCTCCTTATAGTTATAGCTTTTATATTAAGTAGTAGGAAAATTCTCCACTCAATTATTATCACATCACAGACAAATCTAGACAAAGAGAGGTCCCAATTTTCCAGACTTTTCACTTTTTTTCCTGTAAAAGCTGTTTGGCAAAATCTAACTACTGATTCTGTGGAAGATTTATTGAATTGGTAGTTTTCTGCCAAGTATATCTACACATGCATGTACACATATTTATAATTTTTACCATCTAATAAAAATTGATCTTATCTTCTTTCTTTTTCATGAAATTTAATCTATAAATTAAAGCATGAACCATCATATAGACATCTATATACACAAGGTTCGAAGTCAAAATCCTTACAATTTTCTGTATATTTTACATTCTGGTTAAGCTATATATCTTACCATTACTTTTTTGGTACCACCAAATATATCTTTTACTTTTTTTTGGTAAAGAATTAATTTATTTCAGGGTGTGACTGTACCTCTCAACAAGTATCATTTCCAGAAATCAAACTCTTAATATTTTAGTCATCCTCAGATAAGATTTAGAGAGGCCTTACATGTATTATTAAAAGACAAGGTTCCTTAGGAAATCAATCACGTGATTTGGTCAGAAACAAAAATATTACAAGGAGAGTAATTAGATTCCTGAACGTGATATGCTAATAATTATTTCATAGACATATATACATTAATGGGTCCATGACCTACCATAACTTCTCTTATCAATTATTTCGGTTTTATATTTGAGGGCCAAACGTTGAAGTATTAAGATACCACTAATCAGATTTTTTTGGAAAAGAACATGTCAAGTGCTAGTCGCAAACTACCAGCGACAGGTGATCATGCTGGAGTTTCATATAATTTGCATTAATGGCCAAGTTCCTCCATTTTCTATATAAAAAAAATATTACAAAGAGTATCCAGTCATCTTAAGATAAGACACTAATCTCTTTTGGAGTGTATGATTGTTCCTCCCAACAAATATTGATATCAGAAATTAAAGTCTTAACTTTTTAGTTATCATAGAGGTCTAATAAAATTTTACAATATTTGACCAACTCTTTGTTTATCCATTTTCTATAATATGTTTTTGGATAGACTTGAATAATATAATAATAATACAACAAGATATGGCTTGATTAGGTGCTAAACAATCATGAATGAGAAATTAAGAAGACTATGTTTCTTTTTCCAACAGAAGTTGGTACTTTTTATAAGGGAAAATACATATTGGGCTAGTTAGAAAATTCACCTTTTGCATAGTTAGTCTCCTTTATATTATGTTTGCTATGTAGAAGACGGAATGAAGATTAGCTATCTCATTTTATTTGTCTCAATCAATGTTATGAAACTCAAGCCTAATATTAAATTGGAAGATGTCTCATATTAGATTTAACCAGTTTAAGTGGTTAAATCATCCAGTGTGATCGGATGATATAATACATAATTAATAATTTCTATCGGTAAATATATAATTATATGTAAATGTAAAGCTTTATATAATAATAATTATGTATAATTTTATTGGAGTAATATATTTTTATTTTTTGGACTAAAGTAAAACAAAATATTTGAGTGGTGTTCCATTTTTCTAGTTTTTTTAATTGAACTGTCTGGGTTATTTCCCAGGTTAATGCGATTGAACCGGATTTAACACGGCCGGATCAGAATTTCCCCGGTTCAAAGTGGTTTAACCCTAACTCGGTTAAGACTGCAAACCAAAGCCGTTTTCAGGTCCGGTCTGGTCCGGTTCTCTTAACACTGGTCTCAATAGTGTTAAATCTAATTAAAGATTGTCATCTAATGAAAAAGAATAATCATAAAAACATACAATAACCTTTGTATGTTACTTGTTGGAATATGATTGGTTTGGGACATGAAGAGAACTTTTGATACATGTGATCCTTGTTCTAGAAGAGGGGGATTTATTACGATTCGTACTCCTTTACTATTCTGTGACGAATCTAGGTCTCATAAATTGCAACATATGTTAAAAATTAAAATAATAAATATTATCAATTATAAAAAATTAAAAATATTTGTGTCAAAACTACAAATTTTAAATATGTTTAATAAAATATAATACATATTTCATAATTAATCCCAATGCGACTTTACATTTTGAAATGTTTGAATAAGCAATTTGTTGTCAATATTATTGAATAGTTATTACTAAATATAAATCACTAGACAATCATTCATCAATGGATATTCTATTCGATTATGCAACTTATTTTTCACAATTTTCATTGTTAATTTTTTTTTTATATTTGTATTTGCTAACTTCAAAAAAAAAACTAATGAGTAGACAATATGTCTTCACTTTCAATCAACTTATCTTAAAGATTATTGATTCACTTTAAAGAAACAAATTTAACATTGTTAAACATATCAATGATGTAAGTTTCAAATTGATTATCAAACATCACCAAATCAGTTGAACAATATAAAACTCTAAAAATTCAATCAGTTTTGTTATATCAAAACTAGAAAAGAAGTCAGATAGACCTAAACAATACATACAAAGAAGCAGTTGAATATTTGACTCGGAGATTCGACCATGAAGTTTCTTAACTTGCATATCCATAATATTATAAGATAATTCAAAAGAATAATGATAATTTATAACGATGTTTGCCGTATTATTTACAAAAAAAAATTGGATTTGTAAGAATATAATATTTATACATTGTTTATATATTTTATATACGGTCACTTTATAATTTACCATTCATTTGAATGATGATTAAATATAGATAATAAATAGTGCAATGATAATATATAAAATTCATACCCTCTCTTTATATAAAAATTTTTTCTGTAAATAATATAGATATTTTTTTTCAAAAAAGTTCATCATCAAAACCAAAAAGCACCGTCCCTGGCTCCTTTTTTGAGGGCAACTTGGATTAAACTCCATAATGAAATCAAACATGTCAATCATCCTACAAAAAAGTAGAAAAGTGTTTTCTAATTCGCGCACTAACTCATAAGGAGACTTGACTTAGAATTAAATCATATCATCAACTAATAAAATATAACTACTTATCTTTTAATTTTAATCTTTCAAATAAAATCAAATATTCAAATTTTATTTTTCTAAAATACAGACAATAGTATTAGGCAAATATATATATTTAATTTGTAAACTTAATTGTTTGTCTCATTTAAAAAAAGACCTATTGATAAATAACTTACAATTCTTAAACAATTTATCATAACTTCTATCAAGTAGAATAGTCATTTTGATAACCTTATATTTATCACATGATGTATTTAAATATGGATAGGTCTAGGTCAACAACAGGGACACAAATGAATTTTAGGATGTGGCCATCATATATAAATGGGTAAAAAGTAAATCATATTTTTTTTTATAAGGGATGCTAAACTCTCATGCAAAACTATACACCAATGTTCAAAGTAATTAAGTCAAAGTATAACAAATCACGCCTTACAAAAACAAAAACAATCACAACTTTCATCAAATTGAATATTTGAAGTTCTCATACTAACTAATCTTACCTAACTTAAATAAGATTATCTCATATAAAAAATATCTCATCCCAAAAAGAAAAAAAAGCTAAAGTACACTTTTAGTTCCTTATCTTTTTTTAATCATACATTTTAGTCTCCATATTTTCTTATGTGTGATTTTCATCATTCATCCTAAAAAATTATTCGAATATGGACCTTTCCTTAACTTTCATTTCAAATTCCTAATAACCTTACTTATGTGACATTTGTCAAGCATGACATTAAATATCTCATTCTCGTGTGACACCTAAAGTTCAAACTACATTTTTAGTCTCTCATTATTTTTTTGGTATAAAATTCGGCCTAATGTTTTTTTATGTGTATTTTTCATCATCTAATTTATACGATTGTTAAAAAATGTTCTTCCTATCAATATATGTAAAAATCTAATGATTTATGGGATGACAATCTTATCTTATAAAATATAATGTGAAATAATCATGGTCTAATGTATGCTTGTAGAGAAGAAGACATATGTCAAAAAGAATGGAGGGAATAAGATGGTGTTGAATAATAAATCCTTAATCTATCTTTTCACATTTTTAATTTATATAATAATAGTAGTATAATCTAATATACCTTAAACTGAAATGGTAGATAACATATTAGTGGATGTATAAGTACAAGTTAGAAAGTTTGGTTTATGAGTGATTTTTTATTCAACCAAATAAAAATATTTTCCCCAAATAATTAAGCAATTTTCATTAATTAATTAATATTATTACAATATTTTAATTAAAAGTGCTTCTGTATTAATTTATAGTTTGATTAAATATAAAATATAGCAATAATTTTGTACAACTGAAAATAGTGATAGACCAAATATACTTTATAATTTTGAGTATCATGTTATATGCGAATCACAAGTATGACAAGACATTGGACAACCCCATCAATACTAAAACATGATGATATTGTTACTTGCATAAATTATTAAGTATGTTAATAAGAAGACCATTTATATTTATACACATGTAAATTAAAGGTAAAAACAAATGAAAATTAAGTAAGCATGTTTTGAAAATTATGAAGAAAAAAAATGAGGACTAAAATGTACTTTAAATTTTTGGGTGACACCCAAAATGATACATATGAATATATGTTAGTCAAAATCTAACACTAATGTAGTATCATTAGGGATTTGATGAAAAATTAATGAGATGAAAATATATTTTTATAATCATACAAGCAAGTTACTCGTGCATTTGCATGGGACGATATTTTTTGCCGCATGATTAAGAATACATATTACATGTGCATTTATGATTAAGAATATGTATGTTGCTCGTGCATTCGCATGGTTAAAACCATATATGTTACCGGTGCATTCATATCGTTAAAAATTATTAATTATATACAAAATCATTCGGCCAAACCATATGGTTTAACTGTTTAAATCGGATAAACTTAATATGGGTCATCTACTGGTTTAACATCTTGCTCGACTTTCTCAACATTGTTTTTTACACATACATAACATGATATAGTTAGTAGTATCCTATTAATAAAAAAAATCATCAATAAATTTATAATTTCATTATTATTTGATTCTAAAATAAGATTAGTATAAAAATAAATATTATTTAACTCTAAAATAGCTACAAACAATATGTTATGATTCATATTATTATTATTTTAATATCGCTATAGTAACATTATATTTTAATATTGTATAGGTAATCATATTCCTTTTATTTTTAAATAAATCACATGTCATGAGGGCTTGAGAGATTGACACATGTCATGAGGGAATTCTTGAGAGATTGACACATGTCATTGAGAGATTGACACATGTCATGAGGACCTTTAGTTTTGATGAGAGGTTGACACATGTCATGATGGTTTGAGAGATTGACACATGTTATGAGGGAGTTTTTTTTTTTTATTATATAGGTAATAGATAAGTTGAGGATGAAAATGCACATAAAATGAAAGACTAAAATTAAATGATTGAATCATTGAAATATACGAACTAACACAATGTTGGTCTAATAATATAAAGTTTTACTAAAGTAGTAAGAATATCAAAAAGTTAAATATTCAATTTTTAGGAGTGATATTTATTAAGAGAAATCATACATAGTGAAGAAATATTATTAGCTATACACTTTAGGAGAGAAAATAAGTAGTGAAAGAGAATAGGAAAAAGGAGAGGAAAGAAAAATGTTAAAGGAAAAAGGAAGGAAAATAAGAGGCAAGTAGAAGGAAAAGGATAACATAGTTGGAGAAACTAAAACAAAAAGCCCTTTGCTGTTTAAATTAAAAAACAACAACAACACGCTTCTCTCTCTCTCTCTCTCTCTGCACTCCCACTTCACAATCCACACAGATTAATTCAAACCCCCTTTGAAAATTTAGATCACACTTTCTCCCAATTCTCATTCACCCCAATCTTTATCTAACCCCTTTTTTGTATCATCAATCAATAACTCTTTGCTCCTAATTCCTAATCCTCCCTTTTCTTTTCTACCCATTTCATTGTTCTTACAAAGTTTGAAACTTTGTCTTACAATCATGAGCGGTGCTGGGTTTAAGGCTTCAATTCCAAGCAGTGTGAGGAAGACGATCCAGAATATTAAAGAGATCACAGGTAATCACAGTGATGAAGATATCTATGCAATGCTCAAGGAATGTTCTATGGATCCCAATGAGACCACTCAGAAGCTCCTCCTTCAGGGTATCATTTCTCTTCTATGAATTTTTGACATTGTGATCCATGTTTTCAATTATCTGTTTTGCTTCGTTTGATTTATTTCAATGTGGATTAGGGTCCTCGAATTGTTATGTTTGCTATGATGGTGTCTTTTACTGTTGATACCTTTTTTAGGTTTTTTTAATACCCTTTTGATTTTTTAGGGGCTTTGTGTATCTTGGTCTATGGAAAGTTCAGTTTTTTGGAATGAAACTTTCTTAGTGTACACTTTTTTTCACACTAGATGTATTTGGTTGATTTTAGCCTCTAGTGCCTGTATTTTTATAAGTAATTGGAGCTGGTTTTGTGTTTAAGCTTCCACTTTCACTAAATGTTTAGTTCAGTTGATATTTTATTTTGTTTTATGTACTTTTGGTTGCATGAAGTTTAGAAAGTCAGTTGCCTTAGCTTTTGCTTGCTGACGATCCGTTTGATGGGAAGAATATGGAGTATAGAACGGGATAAGTTATCTTATGCTATTTTAATTTAATGTTTGGTGAGACAATATGATAGGATAACTTTATCCCGTTGGCTTATCCTATCCTGCTCATTAGTTAAAATATTAACCTATGGGTTATAAACAAGTAGGATTTGATATAAAATTGGTTTCCCCTCTAACCTCCGAATAAACCTAGAATCGACGCATCAATGTAGAACCACAAGCCACTCTTCGCAAACCCATACGTGTGCTTTTGCCAGATCAGTGAGGCTGCCGTCATCCGAGTTCTTACTGCCATCCTGTGCCACTGCAAGTCACAACATGGGTGTGGCTTCCGGCTGGAGAGGTCAACCTCCATCCAGGTCTTTCCGCAGGCAGAAAATGGGCCTGCCATTGACGTCCATATGCAAGCTCTGATTTGCGTCTTTCTTCGCACAATTTAAGTCGGTTTCATCTAGAAACCAATTTCAAATTGATGAAACACAAAATATCACTTTTTGAAGCAAAGTCCTTGATCTTCAAAATGCACACATTGGTATGAACCCTAAAAAACATTCCTAGTTATATGTATTATAAGGGCAATTTTGTCCTTTGCATATAATTTATATCACATCCTGCTACTGGCTGGTGGGTTATCTGGCGCACATCAAACATTGGATAAGATAAGAGTCGTGCTCATATCATACCTACTTTTATCCAACTATGCTATCCTATCCATCCTTATTATATCCTGGCAATCAAACGAGTACTGAATTTCTATAACAAGTATAAGTATACATACAGCATGACAGAGCTGCAAGTGGCCTGTTTGTATCAGTGAATGAGAAAGAGAAAGCTGCATACGAAAGAGTTAGAGAGCTGGGTGCACCGTTTGAAAGGTCGAAGGCCAGAGAAAGGTTGAAGGAAGGTCAAAATGATGTGAAATAGAGTTACAGAGCAAACCCAATTTTTGGAGTCGATAGTGCAAACCCAAATTTTGGAGTCGATAGTGCAAACCCAAATTTTGGAGTCGACAGAGCAAGATGCTTTGTCATTCTTTGTGAAAGTGATATCTGACTCCTGAATTAGTTTGTTGATGTCAAGTAACCTCAACACTGTAATTTGGTGTAGCTCATAGATGAATGTAGGTTTTAAAGAGGTAAAACCGAGAATATGGCCCCTTGTAGAATAGCAGTTGATATGGTCATTATATCATGCTTTCGCTATTCAGATGCTCCAAGTCACAACATTTAGGAGTGGTCAAGAGCTGTGCTGTTATACTATTTGGTTGTGGTCAAGAAATTATCTGATGCTGTTTAAAGCATTAGCTCCAGTGGAGTAATTGATTGGAGCCATGCAGTTTGAAGTTCTTATTGTGCACGAATTTTCTTTGACATTCTGATTACACTCTGGCTAGTTTGTATTGTTTTAGCGGACAGATTTTAATCAATGATTTTTTGTTGCAAACTACTACTTATTGGGTTAATGCATTGTTATTGGTTAATTTTACATGTATGCAATTGGGTATAGATGTGTGGCAAGATGCGCTTTGGTAATATTGTCTTTATAGTCACTTTTCATGCTCTTTTAGTTGTTACCCCTTTTGAAGTTATTTGTTGAAGTATGTTTCAGGTCGTCATCGTTTTTGCATATAGAGATCCATTTAGGCATTGCTATTTATAATGACATTTTGAAGTAGCTTAGTCATTGTACCACCTTCTAGGCCTCTTTTTCAATGTTCTTCATTAATGCATGATATATGTGGGCGTATTGGTTGTAAACTTCCGAATCATGTCAATTCTGACTGAACTTAAGATTTGTTTCTGTTTCATATTTATTGTTCTTGATATATCTGTGTCTTAAGAAAATGACATAAATAATTTTTCTACAGACACCTTTCATGAGGTCAAAAGAAAGAAGGACAGGAAAAAGGAGGTAAGCATTTATTGTTAGTCGATGATGGACTTCAACCTACTACTAATTGCTTGTGGATGTTAATTCATTGTTTCTTTTGTTCTTGTTGTTGACTAAATTGTAGTACTTGAAAATAGATAATTTTGGAATTGTGTTTGACTATATTCTTATTGGCAATTGATGATGCACATGTAAATATCTAAAATAGTTTGAAGCTAGATTGTATATATCATATGCACCAACCTAGTTAGTTGCTACATACATACATATATTTTGCTAATTGTGTTCTGTTTCTTTTCTCATTTGCTTATGATTTTGCAGAATCTTAACAACAGAGAACCTGTTGAGTTACGTCGGAGGCATGGTACCCAAGGACGGGGGCAGAGGGGTGTTGTGGGAAACTTTATGCCTCATAATGTATCACATGGTAAATAACTATCCTGAACTACAACTTATTTGATCTTTTTGTGCTGTTAGATAGCCCCACTTCTTTTGTCGGCTAAAATAGTTTTCCACTTTGACTACTTTAGGTATATGAGCAATGTTAAAATGGTGCTATCATGTGGTTGTTTTGTGTCACCTTTTTTTCTTTCAAACCAATGCTTTTGCAGAATATCTTGGAAATTGTTACCCACTTACCCTCACCTTTACATGTATACCTTTTAGCTTAGATGAAAGTTAGCGAGTGTAACTGCGTTGTAATCTGAATTATTACTAATTTTCAAATTCATTGTTACTCAAATTTAGATATCGTGTTGGGCTGCTGTCCATTTAGAGCACCCAAATTAATTTCGTATTTTATTGACATTCTCTCAGGTGCTAGCATTAGCAAGTATTCTGGTACAGGAAAAGACACTGGAGCTCATCAAGTCACTGAGAAGGTTGCACCATCATTGCCAGCTTCTCAAGAGACAATATCTAAAGCAAAAACTTCTGCAGCGAGGTGACTATTTGATTTAATTTGTCTTGTTTTAGTAACTTCCATTGATATCCTCTGATGGTCGACTTCCTATGGCAATAGAACCAGTACTAACTCTGTAAATACATGCCTTTTCAGTTCTGCAGCCAATGATCCTGCAAGTGTAGCTTCTGGAACTATTAGTGGTGTGAGTCCTTCACCTTCATTTTCTGGAAGTGGAAACAGAACGAGTCCATCTTCTGGTGCTAATAATAATTTGGGAAGTGCTTTGCTTTCTGATTGTTCAAATAAAAGTGCAACAGTTGCTTCTAGAAGTGGGTTTAGGCCTTCCTCGAGTGACCACCCTGGGCCTGCACCTGCATCTTCATCAGCTGTCAATTTCTCTTCCTCGGATCCAACACTGGTTCCATCTAATGATTTAAGGCATCCTAGTTCTGTTGGTGCAGTAAGATGTGAAGAGGGAAATCCATGTCCTCCTGTGGAATTAACTGCTGGTTAGATTATTTGATATTTTTCTTACTTTGATGATTTGTTGAGTTTTAAAGTTTCCAATGTAACAAGAAGAATTTTCCCCACAACTGTATGCCAGCTTCCGAGACAGGTAGCTCCTCAGTGCAAGGAAAGATTCCAGGTAAATCCGAAGGAGTGGCGAAGACTCACCGTACTGAGATGTCACCCTCATCAACAGTAACTCATGGGAGCTCTACAGCTAGTCGACCTTCCTCCAATTATGGTAGCAGGTCACAACACTCAATTGGGGCTCAGAAAGGTAGTATATATCTATGCAGTTCAACAAGTACACTTTTGTCTCCTGCATAGTCCTTATCCTTTACTGTTTCTTATTTCCTTGCACTCCCTACCTTTATATGACATCGATATAGATGATTCATGCATGGATATATTTTAAGATTGTGTCTATTTTTATTCTACTGTTGTTGCATCCCCCTTTTGTCAAACTGAGTATACACAAGCCTGTTGGTAAAGCTGCGAGACATGAAGTGTGAGCACTTGGGTTCAAACCCCGGCAGCTGCAAAAAATTCCCTCCCCATAAAAAACTGACTAAAAAAAGTATACACAAGCTCGTTCTTTTTAGTAATGAGAATTAAATGAAGACACGTCACTTATATATGCAGAGGGATTGGGCTGCTTTGCTTCACTAATATTTTCTCTTTTGGACTTCATATGTGGTTTTATTTTCTCCTTGTTTATGTACAAAGGATCCCCTACCCTCCAATTTCTTTGTAATTGTCTTCCTTTTTGTCTTAATGAATGAATTTCTTCTTTCATGTAAGATTATAGTTTTCTTCCCAAGTTATATGCTATGGGAAGATTTTCTTGGCTAAAAGATTTATCATTTGTTTGTTTCCAACAGCTGGTTCTAATAAGGAGTGGAAACCAAAGATAACAAATACAATTAATCAGGGTTCTGAACCAGATAGTGCATCAGCTGAAGTAACTGGGCAGTTACAGTCTGCGTCTAGTGCCCTTGGCTCCCAAGAAGATACTTCAAAACTGCAGAAGAAGCTTGAGGATTTAAATCTTACTCAACGTCAACATGTCATACTTCCAAACCATATATTTGTGCCTGATTCTGAGAAGAACAAGTTTAGCTTCGGAAGTTTGGGAGTCACCTTTGGAGTCAATACAAGCTATACTAATGGCCCAGAGAGTGAAAAGAGTTCTACACCTCTTTCTCAAACATCTCAGTCTATTGAAGAAACTGCGGAGGAGCAGCCCTCAAGGTTGGAATCTTAAACTATGTGCTTTTAAAATCTAGTTTTCTTAAGACTTAGAAACTGATATTGACGAATTATATCAAAGCTTAGAAAGAAGATAATATAAAACTTTTCAAGTACTTACACAACACAACTTTTTTCGATAGAAGAACACTTTCAATACCTTCTCACCTGGTTATCAGATGGTATGACTAGTTTATACAATTAGCCTATCATTGTCTAGGCTTAATATTTATAAAGTACGAGAAATGAATGTATTCCCTGGATAACGATAGTGCTTACAAGTTATCAGCCTAAATAAAATTCGTAACTTTCCAGTTATTTTGCTGCAACAAGAATCTTGTGCTTTCTATTTGCATTTTCAGCTACATATACCTTCTATATTCTATACCTGTCTTATAGTGGAAAACAATTAAACTTAAATTCCTTTTGATTTTCCATCTGTCCTTCTAACATCATGTCTTTTACTTCAGCAGTCAAAATGCTGCAGTTAATTCCGAGGTGGGAGATTATCCTGATCATCCACAATCACCCACTAATGGACCTGAGAATTTATTGTCAAGTGGGGTTGATGGGTCATCCAGTGCTATTCAGGAGTTTAATGAGTCCAAGCAAGACACTGCTTTGCAATCTGAAGATCATCCGTACTCAGAAGTGCATACTTCACCAAACTACGGTTATGGTTTTGTGCCCCCAGTCTTGGGTAATCAGGTTACACCATTTGACAGTTCTGAGACTCAAACACGTGATATTTCTCGGCTTCCAAGCTTTGTTGTGAGCCCTGCCACCTATGTGCATATATTATTTGTTGTTTAATTTTTAGGCATCTTTGTTTCTTAAAGAGTTAAATTTGTTTTGTTATCTTGCTATAGGTCCATCAACCATTTGATCCAGCTAGTTATTATGCCCAGTTCTACCGCTCAGGCGCTGACAGTGATGGTTGTCTTTCTCCTTTCTCTTCTGCTGCCAAGTACAATGGCAATGTGACAGTGCTGGCTGCAACAAACTCTCAGTCTCCTCAAGAGGTTTGAGCTGATACTAATGATATTTCAATTAATTCTGATTGATGCGCAAATGCATTATTTTTTACAACGTAAGCCATTTTATGTTTATATGCAGGGAGGTCTGTTGTCCACAGCAGGTCCAACACCACTTGTGACTCAAGCAGCTGGGTTGATGCAAAGCTCAATAGCTGTTACTCAGCAGCCTGTTCCTGTCTTCCGAACACCGAGTGGGGTTCATATATCCCACTACGCTCCTAACTACATTCCTTATGGCCACTACTTTTCACCATTTTATGTCCCACCTCCTCCAGCAATGCACCAGTTTGTGGGTAATGGTGCATTTCCCCAACAACCTCAGGCCAGCACTGTATATCCACCTCCCCCAGCTGTGGCTGCTCCAGGAGTGAAATATCCTCTTCCCCAATTCAAACCTGGAACTAATGCAGCAAACCCAACTCACCTTGTAATGCCAAGTGCCTACGGAGCATATGGCTCCTCTCCAGCCGGTTATAATCATAGTTCTGCAGCACCACCTGCAGGGAATTCGACCTTTAACGAGGATCTTGGTTCCTCCCAGTTTAAGGAAAATAATGTATACATCAGTGGACAGCAGGTTCGCTCCTTCTTATCTTAACATCTTCATTTTTGTAACTTGTCTATGAAGTTTGATGGCCTTTTATTTGAATTGCTAAAGAAAGAACCTTCCATGTATAGAAGTTCAATTAGGTTTAGCAAGACAGTTACGAAAAGCCTATTCCATAAAATTAGCTGCTTTTCTTGTGTTTATATTTTCAGTATAAGGACTATCACCTACATTTGATTATAATTATGTTTCGTATTTCCATTGCAGAGCGAAGGTTCAGCAGTGTGGGTGACTGCACCTGGCCGAGACATTTCCAGTTTGCCAACTAGTTCATACTACAACATTCCACCTCAGGGTCAGCATGTGACATTTGCCCCAACTCAGGCTGGCCATGGCACCTTTACCGGCATCTATCACCCTCCACAAGCAGTGACAGCTGCAGGAGTTCATCCACTGCTACATCAATCCCAGACAATGGCTGGAGCAGTTGAAATGGTAGGACCTGGAGGCAATGTTTATCAGCAACCTCAGCATGCACAAATCAATTGGCCGGGCAACTACTGAGGCTGTGAGATCTCCCTGACAGCTAAACTAGATAATCAAGTCGTATCTAGTGATTTTTTCGGGAAACTCCAAAATATAGATGGAGTTCCATGTGGACAACATTGCAATTGGCTGCACTTGAGTGTAAGAGCTGGAAAAATTGACAATAGAATTATATCCCACTACGCTCCTAACTACATTCCTTATGGCCACTACTTTTCACCATTTTATGTCCCACCTCCTCCAGCAATGCACCAGTTTGTGGGTAATGGTGCATTTCCCCAACAACCTCAGGCCAGCACTGTATATCCACCTCCCCCAGCTGTGGCTGCTCCAGGAGTGAAATATCCTCTTCCCCAATTCAAACCTGGAACTAATGCAGCAAACCCAACTCACCTTGTAATGCCAAGTGCCTACGGAGCATATGGCTCCTCTCCAGCCGGTTATAATCATAGTTCTGCAGCACCACCTGCAGGGAATTCGACCTTTAACGAGGATCTTGGTTCCTCCCAGTTTAAGGAAAATAATGTATACATCAGTGGACAGCAGGTTCGCTCCTTCTTATCTTAACATCTTCATTTTTGTAACTTGTCTATGAAGTTTGATGGCCTTTTATTTGAATTGCTAAAGAAAGAACCTTCCATGTATAGAAGTTCAATTAGGTTTAGCAAGACAGTTACGAAAAGCCTATTCCATAAAATTAGCTGCTTTTCTTGTGTTTATATTTTCAGTATAAGGACTATCACCTACATTTGATTATAATTATGTTTCGTATTTCCATTGCAGAGCGAAGGTTCAGCAGTGTGGGTGACTGCACCTGGCCGAGACATTTCCAGTTTGCCAACTAGTTCATACTACAACATTCCACCTCAGGGTCAGCATGTGACATTTGCCCCAACTCAGGCTGGCCATGGCACCTTTACCGGCATCTATCACCCTCCACAAGCAGTGACAGCTGCAGGAGTTCATCCACTGCTACATCAATCCCAGACAATGGCTGGAGCAGTTGAAATGGTAGGACCTGGAGGCAATGTTTATCAGCAACCTCAGCATGCACAAATCAATTGGCCGGGCAACTACTGAGGCTGTGAGATCTCCCTGACAGCTAAACTAGATAATCAAGTCGTATCTAGTGATTTTTTCGGGAAACTCCAAAATATAGATGGAGTTCCATGTGGACAACATTGCAATTGGCTGCACTTGAGTGTAAGAGCTGGAAAAATTGACAATAGAATCTTCTGATTGCTTGGCTTGAGGGTATGAAAGGTAGGACACCTGTAACAGATGTTGACCATTAAAGTTAGACAAGTTAGAAACATATGCAGGCCTTATCTTTTCTTTGCTCCTGCTATTTTGTGTTACAATTAATCCCTTTTCTTCATAGCTTCAAGCTTTTCCCCTCCCTCTTTTTTATGTTCCTTGAACTCTATTAAGAGTATTGTTGAGTGGTGAGAAATGTCCATTTTTTAGTTGAGTTTTTATAGGGGTTTGAAAGGTTTAGTTTTGTTGGGGAGAGCTTTTCTGTTGCCTCTTGTCTTACCTGTAAAGTGAATTTTGATAGCAAGAAAACTATTATAGAATCTGTTGTGTTGCTGTGGGAAAAGTGTATCAATTTTTTCAGGTGACAATCACATGAATATTGTTTTTCATGGTTTATAGGAAATGTTTTGATCCTCAATCCTAGTGTATGAAAAATGTGACATTATGTAATTAGATTCCACCTATAAGAACGACGTTTTTTTTTTGTATTACTAAAGGTATCCCCTCACCTTTTCGGGTAAGGAACTAATCCCTTTCGGGGTGCGTGGTTATCGCTCTCAGGAATCGAACCCTTTACCTTTTGAATAAGAATTACTTTAATGATTGGGTATGAGGAAAAAACTAAAACAAACAACAAAATGGAAGCTGATCTTTAAAATTGCATGTTTGTTTCTTGTTTGTGGTAAGGTTGTGTCTGGTTTCCTTTGACCAAACTCAGGAATGTTAAGTTGCTTCCAAGGCTATGCAAGTTGGCACAAATTATCTTATTGGAATAATAGTTATAATCGTTTCCAATTGTTATTGTAACAGTGCAAGTTATTCTAATAAATAGTGATTGGCATGTTAAAGTGTAAGTTATTCTTAAAATATATCCACTACAAAGTGTGCTCTAAACCATCAATTCTAGGAAATCCAATGATTTGAATTAGTGGGTAGATCTAAATCATTAGATATCTCTAGAATTGATAGTTATGATGAAGAGTAAGTTTATCGGAATAAGGGAATCTCCACTCATATCTCTATAATATGAACATTTAGCTAGGTGGAAAATGATCAAAATCAGGTATGAAAATCAATTCATATTTGTCTCATACCACAAAAATTCTTATCATCTAAGGCCATTTTCACTCAACTAAGATGACAAAGGGAGAGCTTATAGATAATTATTTTGGCATATGAGAACAAGTTATGAAAATAAATTACTACTTTGCTCTAAAATCTTTTTATCTTATTTCAATAAATTTATCAGCAGAGTAAAAATATATTTTGAACTAGTACTTAGTCATGTTATTTACCCACATGTCACAAAAACAAAGAACGGACCCACATGAATTGGGTATGCATTCAATTATTCTGGGGTGCAATACAATCAATCAGTCAAGTTAAGGGAGAAAATGTATAATAATATAACTATACATGTCGCTTATCTCAAATGATGTCTCATTTCTTGTTCCAAGTCAATCAGAATGTTATATTTTATTACTTTTTGTTTTAAAAAAAAATTATAAGTGTCAATATATGATTAATTTAGAACATGAAATGAAACATCGTTAAAAATAAGTGATCCTCATCTATAATACAGTGGCTCAACTTCTCAATTTTTACTTTTTTTTCCCTGTTTAGGGTAGACAAATTTGGCTATTACAGTTTTGAAAGTTACTTTAGCACTTTAAATTCCTTAACCATCAATCAGCTTCTAATTAATATCGCTGGTGGCTGATAAAGAACTATGGTCTAACTCTAACCTAAAGCAATTTTTATTTCTCTTTCTATTATTAAGTCTCTTTCAATTGTGATAGGAATTGACACTTACTGAATTTTACTTTCAAATCATTTATGTTCCTATCAGCCAAACTCTGCATTTGAAATAAATCTTAAAAGATTATCATAACGGAGTCTTTTCTACTCGAAGAGAATTATCTAACTTTGGAACTCTTTCTAGAAAATATCATAATGGCATGAATAATAGATAACATATTTATCGCATAAATATTAAACTCTTTCAAGTTTAGGTGAATTGGTTTGTGACAAAATTCTCTAGAAAAATAATTATTTACAAATAGATATGGTAGTTTTATTTAAAGAAATGACATATAATATGATAGTAAGATAAAAATAAGGGTGCGGAAAGAATTTCGTTGTATTTTTTTTCTGCATTGAATCTTTGTATTATTTATAATCTATTTTATTTCTATATCTTTATTTCTGATAGATAGGTGCTTTAATTATCTCATTCAGTTTTGATATTTAGCTTTGTTTGTTTGGTTATCTTACTCCTGAAGTTACATGTGAACAATTTCTAATTATCATTTCTTTGTCATTGTGGTTGCTACATAGTTAATCAAATTATTATCGCATGCTATCTTCTAGCCTTATTAATACTAGAACATTGACAGTGGATTTATTATTTTTATTAACTTCAAAAAATACATTAAGACTATCTGAAGTGAATTAAAGTTAGAAGCTAATAAAGGTTTAAACTTTACAATCAATTATAGTTACTTGAATAATTGTTTTGTTCTCTCTTTAATGTTCTGTGGTACAAGAAAGTAGCCACATAGAACACTAAGAATGGTGATTCTTAAAAAGGCCAACTACAAAGGTTAGTTGCCATTTTATAACCATGACATGAGAGTTAGGTGACGTTATTGCAGTGTGAATCATTTTGTGAGTAAAAACATATTTTCAATATTGATGCAGTCCAAATGTGATCCGCCCGTTGCGGTCGCATCAATGTGATTCAGTATCACACTATAATTGTGATATGATGCAATTACAGTGTTCATCGCAACTGCAATATTGCGGCTGCATCAGGTGATGTGGTCCACAATTTGAAACATAGAATTGACCCTCCCAGAACAAAAAATTGCCTACCATGGTTAATGAATGCACCCTATGGTTAAGGTTCTATGAGGTTGTGTTGTGGAGTGTGGACTTGGTTCCTCTATATATAAAGCAAAGAGAATGAATCATGCATTCCCATCCACCCAGAACTGTACCCTACAAATCTCATTCTGTATGTCCAAAAAATGCATTCTTTTTTCTTCTGGGTTTTCAGTTTTCTTATCTGAGAATCCCTTTGCTATTGAAACCTGAATCAGAAACATGTTCTGTAGTGATATTTAACTTTTCATTTTTCTTTTTCTAGTTCCATATATTCTTTCTGATGTGTAATTTGATCAAAATCCTTAAACATATTGTGCTGCATGATGTTTTGGTTTCTGTTGGATCAAGTTCATATTTTTTGCCTTTTGTAACACACAACTTCCATGTTCTTCTTCTCATTGATTTTCTCAAATTTTCTGAGTAGCTGTTTATTCATGATGGAGAAAAAAGACAATTACATAAATTTATCCAAACTATAGGTTTCTCAAAAATTGTTATTCCATTCTCTTTCATATGGATTTTGATTATAACACTACTAAGAAACTAAAGAAATTTGCTTTATGCAAGGATTTAATCCTACTCTGCATGTTGTTGCAATCTATGATTGATTTCACTACCTTCTTTCCTTTAATTTTGGTGCTATTCTATGTTCTAGACTTCTAATATTTCCTTTATTGTATTTACAGGTCATATATTAAGAAGAGACCAGCAAAGTTCCCATAATTCTACTTTTTGGATTCCCATGCACTACTTATATAAATTTTGAGCTTCAACAATTGTAGAACAATCTATATTAGTAACTTGGTATACAAAAAAGGACTCTAATTTTAGTGAAAATGGGCCTTCCAAATATTCCATCTCCATTATCTGAAGGAATATTATGTTGTTTTTTGAGAAATGGTGTGTTTCTTCCACTATCCATAGTTAAAGGCATTGTTAGAATAACCCTATACATTTTTGGTATCAATCTTTCATCATCAGATACCTCTCAATACCCACCTGATTTATTTGAATTCTCTGAGTCATTTGAACTCCTTGCTAGTCCCTATGATAGTACTTACATTGAAGAGATTAAAAGTCACACACCAAGTCTTAGATTTGATAGTTTGTGTTGCTATAAAGAAGCTGAAGTTGAATGCACTGTATGTCTTACTCAGTTTGAACCAGATTCAAAGATAAACCATTTATGTTGTGGCCATATATTCCATAAAGCATGCTTGGATAAGTGGTTGAACTATTGGAACACTACATGTCCACTTTGTAGGGCACCCTTAAGGATTGGAGTTGAAGATGTGACACCTTGCTTTTAGAAAGCAACAACAATAATGTGTGAGCATGCTGAAATAGGAGAAAATTTCATGTACAACCTACACTATAGTATACATATTTTATAGAGTTTTGATGCTCATGTTATGTGAACTTTTCAACCTTTACTTTTATTATATAGAAATTGTGATGGTGAGTGTTGTTTTCCTTTGAGTTCTTTAGCACAAAAGAGGGATTGTACTTTTTGCTTGCAAGTTATGTTTGTTGAGAGATATCAATAGAGTAATATTATATAATGGATATAAATTGATAATTGATATAATAAATTCAATTATTTATATTTTTGCTTATTTTTCAACTTTAAAACAAGATTTAGTATTCATCATCTAATATTTAATAAGTATGTGATGTCAAAATGTCAAAACAAGATTTAGTATTCATCATTATAGCACGGGATGTCAAAATGTCTAATTTTTTATTTGCAGTTATCTTGATTTGAAGAATGGAAAAGATGGAGTTAGTAAGTATGTGAGAGGAGTTATGAGATAAAAAACAGAATTAAGGATATTAAAGGTTTTCTGAAAAATTATGAGGTCTAAAATATAAAGATTGAGGTCCAAAAATAACAGAAAAAATAAACTCAAGAACTTATAATTATTTTTCTTACAAGATATTAAATTTCAACATAATTGCACCAAGGTCCACACTTATTTTCAAACAACACAATAGATACCCAATATACACCAATTATTGGCCTGAGTAAATAGCATCTTATATTCTTATTATATATAACCTTCTAATTTACAATTTGTCATACCTTAGTCCCATACATGTATATTTTATGCTATACATTACAAATTTAAAGATGCAAAACATTAAAGCATACTACATAATGTGGCTTATCTACAACTCTTACAAATTGAGCCACTTATCAACACTTCTACATGTGACATAGATCATAGGAATCATGAAGGACTAAAATAAACTTTGCATTCTTAGGTAAGTACTAAGAAGCATGATTTGCCAAAGAGAAATCAATCACAATGGGTCACTTTGTGTTTTATCAAAGTGGGAGGAGATGACATCACAATTTGGATACCCTTTGCAGTGAAGGACACATAATCTGTTCCTGAACTTACACTGGACATGACCTTGTCACAAAGTTCTTAACTTTAAGAAACTCTTGGCCCTTGTGATAAAATCAGATATCTTGTTATTTGCATGGAGAATGAATGCATCAAACTTCATCCATTTTCAGGTAACAAGAACTGTTTTCTTTTGCAACTATATGATTGTTTCTTTGCTTTTATAGAGCATGGTTAAGAGTTGTATATACTTAGTAGCTTCTGGTTTGGCTCAAAGGATCATAGTCATAAACATCACCAGCTTTCACAAACCGTCCCTTCACACGCTTCCTGATATCAGCCCTGGCTTTGCGAGAGGCGTACCTTACACTTTTCTCGAACCTAGTAAGATAACCGCAACTAATGTTAAATCGCATTAAATTAACTAAACCTTGAAGTTTAGAAATAAATCAAATCCAACCATTAGCAAATATTGTATTGCTTAACAGAAAACATAGCATCCCAAACTAAAGAAATGTATAACAGGACACACGTGATTGAATGATCACGGTACATGCAATCCAGAACAAAGACGCTACTGGATGACCGGCTCATTAGTTTTATGCCAACTAACAATCTTATTGCAGCAACACCATTGGCTATATAAAACTATAAATATCATAATTGCAATTAACTTACTTTCGCGCCTTTTTCTTTTCCCTGTAACGCATGACAGCATTGCTGCGGCTAGCATATTGCAGAGAGCTCTCAGGGCAAGGAGAATACCAGGGAGGCTCTCCTATAGGAAGCGTTGAAGAAGCCCCGCACTCTTGATAGTCACCAGTACTACTATCTTTGGATATGCCAGAAAATGAAATGTTTGATTGAGATTGCCTTCCCGTAATACGAAGAAACGGTTCAGTTTTAGAACTCAACATTGAATCTGCAGATGCAGCATTGCTGCATGCTGGCTGCACCGCATTGACCAATCCAATCGATGATCCCTGGAAACAAAAGTTCAAATCTGATATGACTTACATATTACGAACATGCAAATATTGAACAGTGAAATCTCATCATCCACAAGTAAATGCATGCACCATGTATTAGTGAAAAAAATATAAGTAAAGCCTTAAATAAAGAGAATCAATTTAAGAAATTGAAACACAGAGATGAGTTCTACCCTAAATAACGAATGTAAAAAGAAAAGAAATACACTGTTTACTTCAATTAATTTGTTGCTTTTATGATTTGCAAATTCAAGGCAATTAGAACTAACATCAAAATTTTGGTAGTTTGAATTATCAATTTCGGCATGCTCCATATGAATTATATAGTTTACAATATGGTGAGAATAGATTGTGCTGATAAAAAAAAACACCACGTTCACCCTAACTTCCAATCGTCTAATTTCCGCCTCAAATTATTATATTACAATAAACGAGATAGAAACAAATAGGTATATGATTTGAGTACCTCAGCAGCAACAGCACCCTGACAATTGGAATTACCAGCACTAGCAGCCACTTCTTTTGTCCCAAATAAGCTATCAATCCCACCATTTTCAAAAAGATCTTCAGAATGACTCAGAGTCATGCCAAAAAGTTCCTCGTAGTTCTCAAGCTCTAGGTCAACTTCATCCATGTTGAAATCGTTATATAGATCATCATCTTCAAATATTCCAGGAGATTTTTTTCCGGACCAGTTTAACTGAAGATTCACCATTGAGAGATTAACTAAGTATATTGATGAAATTATAAGGACTTTCAATAGAGAAAGCTAAAAATTGTGTAACTCATTTCGGTAAACATCATAAAAATTTGCAGAATCGTATATAATGGGCCTGTAGCTAACATGTAAGTAGTATGTAACCATCGATGCATTTAAGCTACAAACCTACTGTAGCTTTGCTAGAATAACATTGTGCCATCTACTGTCATCAAGAGAGAAAATATGATGGTACCCGATGGTCTTCTAGATAATGTGCAATTATCCATCTAATCTAAATAAGCTACAAGGACAACATTCATATCATTTTCAAACTACAAGGAAAGCGGTTTTGAATGAATTTGGATAAAAATGAATACCTTTGGAATACATTCATCGGCAGATTCTGGCTGTTGATCCGGAAGACGAGGTTTTGAGCTTGACTCGGGCATTGAAGATGCACCAACCGAAGATCTGTCCTTGCTGGGAAGATCAGTCACTTGAGGTGAACCAGACACATTCTGGCTTTCTAAAGGAACCCAAGTACTATTGTTTCTGTTCTCATTGATGCTCATTAAACCTAGTTCTTGCTCACATTTTTCACCCATAGAGGGAATATCTGAGAAAAAGGACCATATCGAAGAAAGTTCGGCCGATGAAGGGCAGCCAGTGTAGCAATTGATTGTTTGCCTCTTATGTGTTGAAGAAGATGATGCAGTACCATGGCCCAACCAATCACAGTTTTGACAAAGTGAAATGCTCTCTTCAGTACACTGAACAGATGCAGGTTCTGAGTTACATCTCTCACATACAAGGGTCCTCGAGTGACGCCTTGAAAGGGCATTAGCCGAATGAACATTTCGATCACACGACAAACATAAGCATGCAGCATCAGAGCGGCAGTATACCACGGCCCTTTGGTCTCCACAAAAATCACATAAGTAACCCATCTTCAAACCGATTTTTTGCTTGTTCCTTAACCAAAATAAAGAATTCTCCAATTATCAATGATATACTTAAACTACAAGATCTGCTGACAAAACAAAAGTCATTCTAATCTTAATCTGAGCTCTGTGGTATAACTTACAAGCTGTTAGACAAGTGATAAAGGATGCAGATATTTTAGTTCTGCAAATTCAGCTGCTGCTAATAGAAAGAAAAAACAAGAAATTAATGAATTGGCAAGAAAACTCAACTATTTCATAGCAACAAAGAAACTAAAACAGCAAAAGATTCTTTGAACATAGGAATGAAAAATTCTAATTAAGATACATCCATCATATTAAATTGCGGATTCATGGTCATTGTTGTGTGTTATCAGCATGATTCAGCAATTGCGAAAAATTGAGTCTGATGAAGGACAAGTTAGGCCAATGTTTTGACAATTGCAGTGTAATATGGTCGTAGAGACTCCAAAAATCACAATATTACGACTACAATTGCAGTCGCACACTGCTATTCGAAACCATGATAGCATCAACTAGAAATCATTTCGAGTAAAACTTCCAAACACAATACGACCCCAATTTGATTAAAAAATAAAAACAAAACTGGTATTACTGTATACATGATGAAACTTTATAAAATTTCCATTTCTCAAGCGAAAAAACAATATTCTCTCTCTCTCTCTAAAAAAGAGCATTTCCATCATTAAAGAAATTCAGCAGAAAATCAAATTTAATAGGATTTCGTGGGATGAATTAAGTACCAGAACATTCTTAACAAACAAAAGGTCAGAAGCATCTCTAACACAACATTATAAACCAAGGAAAAAACACACACAAAATGAAACAGAGACAGTAAGAATAACAAATCTAATAAAATCCAATAACAGGAGACCATAAACAATTACCCTTCACTTGAAATTTTCACCTTTTCCTTGTCTTAACTCCCAGAAAAAGTTCCATGCACAGAAAATTCATGAACTTCAAAAAAAAAAACGTGTTTTAATATGAAAAATGAAACTGTGATAGATCAAAAGGGAAGAAAATTACCATACGGCAAGAAATAGTGATAGGACAAAAGAGTTAAGGAAAAGGGTATAGTTGCTTTTTCAGAAAAAACTTTGTATATTGAAAAGTAAAGAATCCTAGAGAGAGGTAGTAGAAGAAGTTGGAGTTTAGAAAGAGAAAAAACACAAGACTTTTTATTCCTTTTGTTTGTCTCTAACTTTGTTCTTTTGTGTGGCAGTTCAGATATAGATAGGAATTGGAAGATTATAGATTAGATATGCACAAGAGAGGGTTGGTGTAGAATAATGGCAATGGGGTTTGAGAAAGCAGTGACATAAGCAAAACTCATCAAAAGTGCAAAACTAAAAAGTGCAATAAGACACGTACTTCATGTGGGACCATGTCTTTTTACCTGTCAAACCAAAAGCTTTGCTAGCTAGGATTTTCCATATTCTTCTACCCTCCCACTACTCACATAAACAATTACAAGTAAAAAAATTATAATATGCAACAACAACAAAAATCAATGGTTATAATGATTTAAAATTGAAGCAATATGGATATGAAGATTATGACTTTTCTATATTTTTATCTTTTAAAATTGTAATTAGCATTGAAATTAGGGATTGATGTAATTAGCATTGGAATTAGAGAATGATGTTTATCTTCTTTTTTTTTTTTTTTTGACTAAATTATACTTACACTCTCTCTCTGAGAGTTTTAGTGAAATTACACAAACTACCTCTCACTTTTTTACACCTACACAAATCTCCCACAATTTTTATACCTTTCATTATTTCATTATACTAATCACCCCTGCATAAGAAAAATAACTGTAATATTTTAAACAAAAATGTGATAAACGCAATTAAGTTAAACAAAATATGATATATTTGGAGACAAATCCAAATAATATATGAGTTAATATTTCTTTATTATTTTTGGTTCGTAAGAGCGATTTAAACAATATTTCTTTAGAATTGTTGATGCATTTTGTAACAAAAAACAATAAAGATACATTAATTTGTATATTATTTAGACTTATCTACACAATATATCATGTTTTGTTTAACTTAATTGCATTTATCACATTTTTTGTTTAAAAGATTACACTTATTTTCTTATGCAGAGGTGATTAGTATAATGAAATAATGAAAGTATAAAAATTAGGGGAGATTTGTGTAGGTGTAAAAAAATGAGGGGTGATTTGTATAATTTCACTAAAACTCTCAGAGGGTGTAAGTGTAATTTAGTCAACAAACAAAAGATAAACATCATTCTCTAATTCCAATGCTAATTACATCAATCCCTAATTTCAATGCTAATTACAATTTTAAAAGATAAAAATATAGAAAAGTCATAATCTTCATATCCATATTGCTTCTCCGAAGCACAAGTGCACAACCACTTCCTTCTTTTTCTATATAAAAAAAACTTTGTCATTCACCATCTTAACTAATATACGACCACCTTTAGAAACCAAACAATTACCATTCACAACTCTCTCACCTCGTATTCAATTGTCATATTGACCCTTATCTTCTTCAACTCCTTCTCTCATATTGATGAGGACCAAAAAGTTAAATAAAAACATATAATGCCACATGGCAACATGTTTATAAATGTGGTAGCAGTGACAAGGCCTAATGTGTGACACCTCAACACTTAATTGATAGACACTAATGGAAGGATTAAACATAAAAATGGAAACATTTCAGGTTGCACGATATTATGTCACTCATGTTATAAGAAGTAATTGATCAGAAAAATATTTAATGATTAAAATTTTAACTTATGGATTATTTTTTTTAATTAATTATAATTGATGGTACATAAAGTAACATAAAATATAGGACAACAAATATGTTTCTCATATACTACATAGAACATCAATAATAAATATATAGATTAATTTGAAAGGAGTAAGAAAATAAAATTAAATATTTAAAGAAAATCGTTTCGAAACTAATAGTATCTCATATTCTCATGACTAATGATTAACTAACTATTCTTAGATAGCTAGTATTAAGATGATTAACTAACCATCCTATTTTTTCCAACTTGAAAAGTTGTAAGAAACTTTATAGAAATAACATTTGAGAGGACATTCCGTATACTCCTTTTGTTTCGGGCATACCTTGTTTCTATCCTCAAGATGGAGACTTTTTCTCCAAAGAAAAGAAAACAAACTTTATTGTCAACTCTATCTCTTCATTTCAAAGATCATCACCATTGCAGGTTCACCTTGCCATCAAACTTCAACAGTCAAAACACCTTTGAAAATATTATATATTTGTTGTTAATGTTGTTGATTATTTCTACATATTTTTCATGCTTGATCAATCGAAGGGTATCTAAAATTTTATTCTTTTCCTCATGAAACATTCAAGGTGAGGCCTATGCATAATTTTGTTTGGCATCTAAAGGATGTGATAGTAAATTCACAGACCGGCAAGGACATTAGAACCTGAGTTATAGTTTTGATGCCTTTTTTATATGACCCTTATGGCTTTCCTTCGTCCCTTTAGAGCACAATCAGTGTTAACACAAGGATCATCTATACCAGAGAAAACAACAGAAGAACCATTACCTAGTAAAGTTGCACAAAGCACTGTTACATGTTTTTATCAAACCAATGTTGCAGGCTATTGGAGAAATGTTTCAGTTTTATGGTGCAAGAACCTTATGAACCATTCCTTGCACATCACAGTTTATAGTGTTGGAGGTGAGTTACATTATAGCTGCAAGATTGATGTGAAGCCTTGGCACTTTTGGAGCAAAAAAGGGTACAAAACAATTGACATTGATGGGAATCAGGTAGAGGTCTATTGGGATCTCCAATCGGCTAAATTCTCCGGAAGCCCTGAGCCGATCAGCGATTACTATGTAGCTTTAGTGTCTGGTCAAGAGGTTGTGTTGTTGTTGGGAGATTACAAGAAGAAAGCATACAAGAGAACAAAGTCAAAACCAGCACTTGTTGAGGCCATGCTATTGGTGAAGAAAGAAAACGTGCTTGCCAAGAAAAGTTTCCCAACCAAGGCAAGGTTTGATGAGAAGAGAAAAGAGAGTGATATCATTGTTGACAGCTCAACTAGTGGTCCTAATGATCCTGAGATGTGGATTAGCATAGATGGGATTGTGTTGATTCATGTCAAGAACTTGCAGTGGAAGTTTAGAGGGAACCAAACTGTTATGGTTAATAAGCAACCTGTGCAAGTGTTCTGGGATGTGCATGATTGGCTGTTTAGTGACTCGGGCGCAGGGCCAGGCCGGTTCATTTTCAAGCCAGAAGCTGAGTGTGAAAAAGAGGGTAGTGGTGTTGAAGGTTGTGACAATGATGATAGCAGTGTTGGCTATGATTCAACTCTAAATATTGCTACCTTTGAGTTCTGCCTTGTTCTCTATGCCTATAAACTTGAGTGATAAAACATAGAGATCAATGAAAGAAAAGGGTAGCAAGGTTGTATATTAGTTGAATTAGGAGTATGGTGGATATAATTACTATTGTTAAGGATGCCAATTTATTTTACAAAGTTAAATCAGAAGACCTGGTTACTTGAAAACAGGATCCAAAGATTGATATGTGCAGGGAATTTTTTTATTATATCATTTTTCATGCCATTTATTTTCTTTTGCAAGTAATTTGTTCATGTTTCTGAGACTCTATCATTAGTAGTCAGTAATGAGTATCACAATTTCCAGCTAATCCAATCCAAACATGAGTTAGCAATACACAGGTTCCTAATTTTCTGTCGGAAAAGATGCTTGCAACAAGTATAGTGAATGGATAATATCATGATAATATCTACTCCACAAGAATGAAAAAGATTGTAATTTTTGTATTATCTTCTCTGTGCTATGTCTTCAAGTTCCACTCCAAAATTTACATAAAGAATCAGCATATGTATCTTGGATATTTCCGATTGGCAATTGCATTAGCCAAAGTTTGACCTTCAAGATGCACTATGGATAAGACTATGTTGAAATGAAAGGGGTATGCTTCATTCCATTGCTAAAATAATTATCATCAAAATATAATAACAGCATTAGTGTCAAACCTGTGAAGACAAAAGAACAAACATTTTTCTAAATTTGATAATATTGTTCTTCTCTAATGTATGTGAACAATTTAAATACCATTTATTATGTAGCTGCTATCTTACACAAATCACAGACATGAATCACACCATGCCCCTTGGTTAACATGCAAAAGAAAAAAATTATATTCCCTTGATCAAATCCACAGAACTGTTCACTAAAACATAAACTTTATACCATCATTCAAGATTTTCATAAACAAAAAGCATTTTCATGCAGTGATATCTCTCAAGCTCAATAATTGAAGAAATGGGCTAAGAAAGGAAAGAAGATACATTACAATTCCAGGCTGTGCCCTAGTGGTACAGAAAGAGAAGATACTTATTACTTTAAGTAGGACTCAAGAGGTGGAGAAAGGGGAACGGAGTTGGAGTAAATTAAGAGAAAAGTGTCAGACAATATTGGACGAGTTTTATTCTCTCTTCTGAATAAACTGACAAAAACTAAAAAACAAAAGAGAAGTGAGAGGGACACAAGCAAGGTGGTGATTTTGGTTTGAAAGATTTCAATTGAAAGCAGAAACAAAGGGAAAAAGGTGGTGGTTTGAATAAAACGATTGATAGAAAAGCCTTCAGTTTTTATATAAAATGTTACCACACTTTCAATTGGTACTACTCTTTTTTTTATCTTTTTAGTGATACAGAAAAGCAAGTGGACAGGTAAATGAGTAAATATATTGGTAAGGTCTTTGATCTATGCCTGTGGTTTATCTAGAACTCAGAATTAAGAAAAATCAACTTTACTTCATCTCTATTCAAATCTCTGAAATATAGCATACAACAGGATTTTATGCCACGACAAGAATTCCATACAGATTGTCTAAAGGATTAACTTGCAGGACTATCTTTCTCCTTCTGTTTTTCAATCTAGCTTATACTGCTCTTTTAAACAATTTAAACCGCTCTTAATCGATGAAAAACTTATACCAATCAATAGATACATTCATCAAGGCATCAAAATTATAATCATGTTGAAGCCAATCTGGCATACAGTGAAACTAACATTCTTCACCATCTGAACAATTAATGAACAAATCTCAACAACATGGTCAAGTGCTAAGATAAAATTTATAACCCTTGTCACTCTTTTATCTTTGAGGGAAAATTTCAAAATGGTGACAAGCAAGGGTAGGATCATGTGAAACTGTTTCATATCTAAAAGTGAAGCTTAAACCACCCACTCTTCAAACCAGCTACTAGCAAATTTGACAATCAAAACATGGTAAGTGGCATAGCTATGGTTCACCACTCATATAAAATTACCTACTGCTCTAATAATCGTTCACCAATAGACTATAAAAGAAGCTGAAGAACAAATCAACAGTAGCAAAAACTGAGAGAAGAAACTTAAATTACATAATGATATTCAAAATGAAACCATTGGTTGAATTACAAAACACTGATTTCTCCTCCTCACAAAATCCAAACCACTACTAAAACCCTAAACCTAACCTCCAAACCCATACAGGGTTCTTCCTTGCCTCTTGAGAGCATAGACCACATCCATAGCTGTAACCGTCTTCCTCCTTGCGTGCTCGGTGTAAGTAACAGCATCACGAATCACGTTTTCGAGAAAGATCTTGAGTACTCCTCTTGTTTCCTCATAGATCAAACCACTGATTCTCTTCACTCCACCTCTTCTTGCGAGCCTTCGAATTGCGGGCTTAGTGATACCTTGAATGTTGTCACGGAGAACCTTGCGGTGCCTCTTTGCTCCTCCCTTTCCCAATCCCTTACCACCCTTTCCGCGACCAGACATTTTCAGAGATGAATTGGAGAATTAGGGTTAATGGAGTTGAATTGGGGATTTAGGGTTTGAGAAAGGGAATGGCGATGGGGATATTTATGAACTTGGAGCGGGAATAAGGGAGGGTGTTGTGTTTGATCGTGGCCGTTTGATATGTTTTAATCTACGGCTGGAAGCATGATCCGTGGCTTGTCAAGTGGGTTTTTTTTAACGTTGATAGATAATTTTGGACGGTCAGATTGCTTTATATTAAGGAGCTACGGATCAGGATATTTATTGCTGTACTGCTTTGGTGACCGTCCAATGCTTCCGCCTTCACCTGCCACTGTATGTTGCATATATATTATCATTGTAACCTTAATCATTCATTTGTATTATTTTTATTTAAAGTCAATAATTATTAAAAATAAATAATAGATAATACAATTACAATATAAAAACTCTTACATTATTTATATATACGTTTTTTATCTTTATTTTTTGTTTTTATAATTGGAGTTGAATCCAAATGATATCAAAAATAGGGAAAACTAACTACTTTATAGGTAATTAAATATATTTTTATTATATTCGGTTTTGATATTATTTTTGAAGAAAAAATATTACACAGATTATTTTTTTATTAAAAATGATGTATTTTGGAGATTAGTAATAATACCAGTGTTGTGAAACCCGAGCCGGACGTCAAACCGGTAGAGGTCCCGTATTAGGTTTAACCGGTTTAAACGGTTAAACCATCCGGTCTGACCGGCTGATTTCGTATATAATTAATAATTTTTATTTATAAATATATAGTTATATATAAATATAAAACTTTATATAATTAATAATTATGTATAATTATATTGAAATAATACATTTTTATCTTTTTTGGACCGTAGTAAAATAAAATATTAGAACATTGTCCCATTTTTTTTATTTTTAAGTGAGCCGCCCGGTTTACTTCCCGGGTTAATCCGGTTTAACCGGGTATAACATGGTCGGACCGGATTTTTTTGGTTCAAAGCGGTTCAACTCTCATTCGGTTAAGACGGCAAACCAGAGCCGTTTTCAAGTCCGACCAGCGGTCAGACCGGTCGGATCGTCCGGTCCGGTCCTGTTCTAACAACACTGAATAATACTACTTAAATAAAAGTATGTAATGTATGGACAAGGATAAAGATTTGATGTTTTCAAAATATGTTCAAAATCAATAATAATATATTATGTTAATTAAAAAAAATATTTTTTTTTATTTTTTTATTTTTTCTTCATTGTTATTGATTTAGAACAAAAATTGGATCATATAGAGGATGTTAAAAAGGCCTATTAGCTAAATATCTTTCAACCACTTTAGAAAACTATGTTGCACTTAGCTATATGCTAAATGAAGCATATATGCTAAGCTCCAAGAGTCATTGATATAGTCCACAGTTTCATACACTATCTTTAGACCTTTTACAACAAAAGACTAGTCAAATTGTGCCAGAATGTAACCAAAAAGTTAGAAGTTGCAAACATCATATTTAGCAGTATTAATGCACATCAATCAAAATTGAAAATGAGAATCATGAAGTTTATCAATTTCACACATTATAAAAGCAAATTCAAATATCTCTCATGAAGTGAACGTATGAGTATGGAATCATTTTAATTAAAATACTTTTGTCTGTGGTATAACATTTTTTATATTTTTCGAATGAAATTACAATAGCAATCACTCAAGGTTTCATTACCCTCTAGACACATGCATGCGGTTGGATGTTCTCTACATTTTCACTATCTCACATAGATAAACTTAGATTTTCAAAAGGCATATGGGTTCCTGTTCATCTTACCAATAAGAAAATAATTGTTAAAAGCTTAGTATAATATGATGCCAAAAGCTACAAGATGACAATAAAAAAGGGTTATTAATGAGAAGATGGAGTAAGTAGCTAAAACAATTAATCTTTATGAATCCTAGATCCCAAGCTAATTAAAGACCTTAAAGCAAGTTCATAAGCTCTACATGAAGATTATTAGATATGTCTACAGATCCCATGAATCTACTAATCCAAGAACCTATATTGTCATGCAAAAGCCCTACATACATTATTTTACATGGGTTCCCTAAGGGGCTACTGATGACAACCTCAAGGGAGCTGCCTTAGAATTAGGATTGTTTTAACTTGAAGTCTTCAGCTTTTTAAGTAGTAATTCGGTTTTCGTGAATTTGTGGTTGTTTTGGTGAGGGCAATGGAAAATATTAGAAGGGGGGAGCGCCACGAGCAAGAATGCTTGATAAGCTAGTGTTATTCGTCGCAAGCTAGGAAGCTTGATAAGAATTCAGCAATGGTGGCCACAACCAACAATTGAGGTTTTTAGAAGAATTCTCTCAACTAAAATAAATACTAGGTTTTCTCAAAATTAAACTTGCTTTATAATGAAGAAGCCAAAGCTATAAATAAGCAATCTGCCTTGGCTAAAATAAACTAAAGATAAGTTTAAAGATAAAATCATAATTATCTTTGAATACTAAAAGATAATATCCTATTTAATCAAATCTGAAATGCAAACTAAAATCCTAATTAATCCTAAGATAATGTGAACATAATGAAAAGATAATGTTTGGCTAAGTTGTTAGTCAAAATAAATTTATCTTTACTTGAATCCTTGATTGTAGTTGTTCAACCTCTTAACTTTATCTCATTCTATTTAATCAATTTATTCTTAAGTCTACATGAGAATGAATTCTCATTTATTCATAACAATAAAAATAACCTAAGTTTAAAATAGATCATAAGGACATAAATGCCCTTCCTTTATGTAATCTCCAAGGTCAGTTGAGTCTTTTGTGACCTTTAAGGTTACTTATTTGGCTTTGGCCCTAGTCATAGGACCTTCATGACTTCTCTTGCCCTTTGAATCAAAGGTTGCCCTAGGAGGATTTACATCATCCCCTCCCCCTTCAAGGGAATTCGTCCTCGAATTGTCTTAAATCTTAACTTTCTTTTTATTCTTGCCATAATCTTTCCAAGAATGGCTAAGTGTAGAAAAAATTTCACTCATAGGGTTAGGAACTTCCTCAAGTGTAGGCTCGGCCAACACCTTGACTTTAACCTCATTTTCCTTCTTTTCTTCCTCAATCTTAGCCCTTAGCCTCTTTTGGTACTCATGGACTTGTTTAGGGCTCAGAGGGACTAACACCACCTTGTGACCATGGTACATAAATGAGACTTTGTTGGTGAAACCATCATGTCTAGTTTTCTTTTCCTATTGCCATGGTCTCCCCAAAATGTGGATGGCTTCCATAGGAGCCACATTACATAAGACTTCATCATGATACTGCCTATGGAGAACGGTATCATGACTTGTCTATCCACAACCAACTCACCCACATCACTTAACCATTGGAGTCGATAAGGGGTGGGATGTGGTTTAATTTCAAGGTCTAGGTTTGACACTAGCCTTTGGCTAACCACATTAGTGCAGCTACCTCCATCAATGATCAACATGCATACCTTGCCTTGGACCAAGCATCTCGAATGAAATAGATTATACTTTTGGTCCTCTTCATGCCTCTTGACTTGGCTGCCTAAGAGTCTCATCATCATCAAAATATCACCATCAGGCATGAATGTATCATCATCACACTCCTCTCCACTAGATGGTTCGGTTTGGGACTCAACGACACCATTAGTGATCACCATTGTCCTTTTTGTAGGACATTGAGAGGCAATGTGACCATGACCAAGACACTTGAATCATTTCACGTTTCTAGTCTTCCCATTAGTCTCCACGACTGGTTGGATGGTTTTGTGGCTGCCCACAGCCTCATTGGCCCTAGGGCTCTCCCTTTTCTGCTCATCATTCCAAGAATGGGACCTTGAAGTACTATAGGAGTACTTACACTTCTTCCTCTTAATTTGTTGCTCTACCTTCATAGCCTTTTGTATTAGATCATCCAGCTCCACATAAGGTTGCAAATCCACCACATCTTGGATTTCAGGATTCAATCTATGAAAAAATCTAGCCATTGTTGCTTCACGATCCTCATTGAGGTTGGACCTAAGCAAGGCTAATTCCATGGCTTTGAAATACTCATCAACTGTTTGGGAGCCTTGAGTGAGCCTCTGTAGCTTGTTATGAACATCCTTGTGATAAGAACGAGGCACAAACCTCCTTCACATTGCTCTCTTCATCTCAGCCATGTGTCAATGGCTACATCCCCACATCTCACTCTATCCTTTTGATGCTGATCCCACCAAATCATAGCATACTCTTGAAATTCAAGGGTTGCCACCTTGACTTTCTTTGCCTCTGAATAATCATGGCAATTAAAGACTTGTTCCATCCTTAATTCCCATGCCAAGTAGGCATCTGGATCATTTATCCCCAAAAAACTAGGGACTTTAACTTTCACACCATCCAGGTCTCCTCTAGGCTCGCAGTTTGGACTACCACTTGCACCATCTCTATGTCTCCTTTGCCCACGGGTTGGGCTAACATGACCACGACCAGGGCTGCCATGATCTCTATGTCTCCTTCTATGGCCACAGTTTGGTTCATTATGGCCACGGCTGCCATGTCTCCTTTCACTATCATAAGCACTTGAGGAATGATGCTTATCATCCTCATGTCTATCATGCATCAGCCTCTCCTCTCTTCTAGGCCTCATTCTTCTTCTTTCATGGCCATTTGGATTGTCATGTCTCTCATCCATCCTCCTATCATAATGGATCCTCAACTCCTTCAATTGTTGTTGAAGAGTTTGGAGTTGGGCATCCATCATGTTTTGAAGCCTCGCAGTCATAGAGTCTGACCTTGGTGAAATTGTAGGAGTCATCTCTAGACTTGACATCCTTCAAGCTAAATGTAGCTCTGATGACCACTTGATGACAACCTCAAGGGGATTGTCTTAGAATTAGGATCGTTTTAGCTTGAAGTCTTGAGCTTTTTAAGTAGTAATTCAGTTTTGGTGAATTATGGGAAATTTGTGGTTGTTTTGGTGAGGGCAATGGAAATTATTAGAAGGGGGAAACGCCACAAGCAAGAATGCATAATAAGCTAGTGTTATTCGCCATAAGCTAGGAAACTTGATAATAATTTATCAATGGTAGCCACAGCCAACAATGGAGGTTTTTAGGAGAATTCTCTCAACTAAAATAAACACAAGGTTTTCTCAAAATTAAACTTGTTTATTAATGAATAAGCCAAAGCTATAAATAGGCAATCTGCCTTGGCTGAAATAAACTAAAGATAAATCTAAAGATAAAATCCTAATTATCTTTGAATACTAAAAGATAATATCATATTTAATCAAATCTGAAAGGCAAACTAAAATCCTAAGATAATGTGAACATAATGAAATTTAAAGTCCTAAATTATCAAATAGATAAGATCTAATATAATCTGGTTGGTTTGTTGAAAAGATAATATTTGGCTATGTTGTTAGTCAAAACAAATCTACCTTTACTTGAATCCTTGATTGTAGCTGCTCAACCTCTTAACTTTATCTCCTTCTATTTAATCAATTTATTCCTAAGTCTACATGAGAATTAATTCTCATTTATTCATAATAATAAAAATAACCTAAGTTTAAAATAGATCCTAAGGACATAAATGTCATTCCTTTATGTAATCTCCAGGGTCAATTAAGTCTTTTGTGTCCTTCAAGGTTGCTGATTTGGCTTTGGCCCTAGTCATAGGACCTTCATGACTTCTCTTGCCCTTTGAATCAAAGGTTGCCCTATGAGGATTTACATCAGCTACCATCCACGTTCGAAGCAATAAAATCATTGTTAGGTCTTACCCATCGCACCCAACATTGGATCTTTTGAGATTGGACGTGGTCAGAATAAATATCTTCCATATCAACCATGGCCTGATGGATAGAATTAGTGAAGTGCCAAATTCCTTCTTCCAATGCTCCATGGAGTAGATGTTTCGGTTTCACAAAGCACACAAAGAATTGCCAAAAACTATTTATCAAAATTTTGAAATAAGTCATTATTGTTGAAACTCATAGCTTTCCATGGTACCATCGACCCAAGACAATCCCAAAGACAATGGCGTATTGTTTCATTGTCAATATTACATTTGTTGTACCTCCTTTGATACTGATACCACAAGTAGATCTGTAAGGACATTGGTTAGGATGGAATTATGACATAATTGCCAAATGAAAAACTGGAGATTTTCAGGAGCTTTGAGTTTCCAAATCCAACTCCATGCATCCTGATTAGTCTCCGAAGAAAGGTCTTGAGTGAACTATACATGGTCACCTTTAGCATCGTATTTTTCGTTCAAGTTATTCCCCATACATGATGATCCTGGCCCATGGGATGAAGGTGGAATCAATGCTTCTCGAACAGGTCCTCAATATCGGAAGGAATGATGGTTAAAATGTTCTCAAAATGTCAGGAGTTTAATGGAGACATCTTTGATTTGAAGATCGAGGTCGTGAGTATCAATATTGCTTATCATTGTACCAATAGGTCCTACTTCTAGCTAGTGATCAAACCAGAGTGAGACTTAACCTTCTTTAGTAATCAACTTATACTCATCTTGGAGTTGGTCCCTTGCTTTCTAGATCATGTTCTAAGATTGAAATTTGTATATCTTTTTGCTCAGGTGAATATTCATATTCAAAGTGTACTTAGCCAAAAGCATACGATCTCAAAGCTTGTCGTGATTATGCAAAAGATCCCAACTAAATTTCTCAATAGTTTGCAAGTAATGGTTGGAGAATTTGTAAGATTATATACATATATCATTTTTTCATATATTATTTGTAGGTTAAGGATAGTATTAGCAAAAAGAAAAGAAATAACAGTGAGTTATAAGTAGGTTGCAGATAGCAGATAATTTAATGAAGTGGATAGGATGAATAAATTTTGAATCCCTAAAGTTTGATGATTATGATAGTCCTATTACCTACCTTTCACTCTTTTTTCAGTTAACTTCCTTTTCACTGTTCTAACAACCACACACTCACTCTTCTTCATGACTTCCATTACTCACCGTTTCTCCACCTGTCACCGTCACCCTACCGTTCCCATCACCGGTTTCTGCGCCTCCTGTCTCTCCGAACGCCTCGCCGGTATCGTATCCCCCGTCAATGAAGACTCTCACCCACCGCCGGAGCTCCGTCGCACCAAATCTTGTTCCGGCGGCCGTGATGTTCCCTCTGACGGCGCTTCCGTTTCCGAGCCCCGTCGCTGGTCATGCGATGTCCGAGCGAGGAGCACTCTGTCAGATCTATTCAACGTCGACGATGAGGAGAAGAAGAAACGTCGGAATAGATCGGGTTTCGAAGTAGAAGTGGAGCGCGGGAATGGCATTGGAGAAACGGTTAGGGTTTGTGACGAGGAAGAAGGAACGAAGACGATGAAGGAATTCATAGATCTCGAATTGCGGAATAGGAAGAACGCGAGAAAAGATTTCAGGAGTTTCTGGCATGCGGCTTCTATGTGTAGCGAGAAATTGAAGAAATGGAGGTGGAATTGCAAGTTGAAGACAAAACGTAGTAGTTTCGGTGAAAAGGGTAATAGAAATGGAATTGGGGATTTTGAGAAACCTAGAGCGAGGCGATTGAGGGAATCTCAATCTGAGGTTGGAGAATACGAGTTTGGGAGAAGATCTTGTGACATGAGAAGAATCTCAGTGGATTACAATTCGCGGATTTCATTTGATGCGCCTCCTCGTGCTTCGTGGGATGGATATTTGGTTGGTAATAAAGCATCTCATAGGCTTTCTCCAATGATTTCCGTTGTGGAGGATGAAAATCACAAGGTTTTGATTAAAGAGAATGATAATATCAATAATGTAGCTAATTTTATTCCTGGTGGATCAACTCAGACCCAAGGTTACTATTCATGCAGGAGGAGTTTCGATAGATTGAACTCTCATAGGAGAAATTCGATAGCTGATGTTGATGAGTTGAAATTGAAGTCATTAAATGCAAAGGTGTCTCCTGCCACGACTGAGTTGTTTTATGGCGCAAAGTTGCTGATTACTGAGAAAGAATTGATGGATAGGAATGTGAATGTGAAATCTTTGAGAGATGTGCAATCTGATTGTGTTCTGGGATCTGCTTTCAAGAATGATTCAGATGTTGCAACTGTGGCTAGTCAAATGAGTTTCAAGAAGTTCCAAAATCGGCCCAAATTGTGGAATAAGTTAGTGCAGAGAAAGGAAGATAAGTTAGAGTTTGATGCAGGAGATGACATGGTTAAGAAGCCAGTTGCACTGTCTTGGCAAAAGCTGAGGAGGGTAGTTAATGTGCAACGGGACGAGTCTGTTAGCCAAAAACTTCTTCGTAGCTATAGTGTTAGTTGTAGACACCCTTGTAGAATGTATAGTTTTATCAACAGTTTGGGGGCTCTAGAGGCCAGAGGGAATGTTTCGAATAGCAGACAAGAGTTTACGCTTCAAAGGAACCAGAGTGCTAGGTATTCACCAAATAATCTTGACACTGGCTTGTTAAGGTTCTACTTGACGCCATTGAAGAGCTACAGACGAAGCAAGTCTGGAAAGGGTAGCCTTTAGGTTTTGCATCCAATGGCCAGAAATGTCTTGTAAATCTGTAATAAGTGTTGAATATTGAAGAATATCTGGTTGTAAAAACATATATAATGTATTGTTGTTATCCATGACATGAGTTAGATCATCTTGTTAGGTTTAGGTTGCAATTTTTCTCATGATGTTCTTAGAGGAAATGAAGCATTCTTTTCATCACATTGTTGACATCATGCTAAATTTTCTGATCTCAACGGTCGAGTAACAGCATGCACGACTCTTGATTTTGCTTAAATTCACACCAAGCTTATATTGTACGATGATTTTATTAGTTGTCAATGAAATGTCTATGAACTGGTAATTTGTTGCTTCAAGAGCTGCAATGACATTTCACTTCATACTGGACAAGATGAATATGTATCTCCCTAAATGCAGCACTAAAGGTCAGGGGCATTCTCATGCTAGATTCACATATCAGAGAGCAAGTTTTACATTCCTGATTTTAAAATTTGATATTTATGAGTTACGCTGTTATTTCTATCATCACTGTTCTTTGGTAGAGGAGAATGGTTGACATGGCCACTGAGTGGGTATGCTGGTGGCTTGAACGGAATGATCTTTTTGCCTCGAACCGCCTTAGATGGGCAAGCTGCCGCACTTTGAGCTGGTTGAGCCACACTGAATTGGCACACCGAGTGTTTTATTTTTAATCCGAAATCAGCTACAATCAGATCTAAGAAAACAAAACGAATCCTCATACAAAAGGGAAATTGCTGGGGAAGATACACAAGTCACATACATGTACATACATATTCATCAATAAAGAACAACATGGTGATTAGTTTTTTTGTGTCTACCATCATTTATTGAAATTATAAAATTGAAACACTGATAAATGCAAACTCAATATTTACTACCATGAATAGCTTTCCCAACATGCAGTGTCCTAACTTCAGCATCAAAGCAGAGACATAGACCTTTATCTCATTCCATGTCAAAGCCCTTCTCCTGAAGCTCAGCAATGACCTCATTCCTCATCCTCAACCACAGTTTCTGAGCTTCCTGGTCCAACTTCTTATCCTCCAGCTCCTTCTGGAAATTGAGTGAATCCTTATCACCCTCAACCATCCCCTTAGGACCGATGGTTGTTCCAATCATTCCACCCTTCTTAATGAATTCCTCCATTGCTTCTTCATCGCCCGGGTATGGGAACTCGCGCCGCTCGTACAAATGGGCTAGCTCCCACTCTTCCTTTGGCTTCGGCTTCAGTGTCCACCAACCCAGTGGTGATGTCTCATTGTATAACCATGCTGCACCAAAGATTGTGTAGGTGCAAAGCAAAGCCTTCCCAATTTGTTTCCAAAAATGGTAGTTATGTGGTCCCAACCCAATTTTCTTCAGGAAATTCTGCGCATGCTGCATTCCTGCATTGGTAGAAAATGGATACAAAAAAATTACAATGAGTTCTTATGTGAAACATTTCATCGAACACCTTGTGTGCAATATTGGATTTCTATAATTACAGAGGTGTATATTATACATATGGTATAAGCAGAAGTTGTGAAGGTATAGTTATAGAAAGGTACCAGTTACGGGTTGCGGTGACTGAAAGCGCTTACGAACCATTGCGAAGCTGAAACTTTGATGAATGCGAAATGAATTGGGAAAAGATGCGTTGTTAGTTACATAAGTTGCATTTGTTTATTTTTCTGTTTTGTTGGAGTTCGTGTATACCAATTTCATTGTGGGCCAATATAAGCCCCAAGCTGTCGGCTACCCATCGACCCATTTAATATATCTCTAATTCACGTTATTTGCACGCGGAAAGACTTGTGAATATCTATACATATAAAGATAATCAATAAAATTTTGCAAATATATTAAAATTTATAAATAATAGTACCAACAAATATAAATATACTTGTATCCAAATATGACGTGTTGTATATGTTTTCATGCAAGTTTTTCACATTTCCATGGGATTGGTAATATTATACGAGAGAAAATGATATATCACTTTACTAACACTATGTTTGGTTAAGAAGAGAAAATAAAAGGAAAGAAAGTAGAAGGAAAGAAAAATAGTAGAAAATGAGATGATAATTTTATTGTTTGGTATGATTGAAAATGAAAAAAAAGTAAGAGGAAAGAAAATATATAATGTGTATAAAATAACATGAGTGTCCTCATTAATTTAATATAAAAAAAATTATGTAGTAGGTCTAATATTTAAAAACTAAATTTTATTATTACAAATTACAAAAATAATTTTTTTATAATATTAATTATTATTTTTTAATTAACATGTAAATTATAAAGTTTAATATAGTCACTTTTGTTTATAAAATTCAATAAAAATCATTAATATCATATATTTCTTCTCACTAATGTAGTTAAAGAAATTATAACTCATATTTGATAATTACTTTTATATCTCTAATCATCTCACTTTTACGCATTTGTGTTTTGTGTTTATAATTTAATTATTATTTGTAATTTTATATTGAATTTTAAGAAATTATGATTTTTTTAACTATATTTCTATTGAGCATATACAATTACTATTTATTTGTGAGTTCATAAGTAATAAAATTAAAATTAACTAAACTAATTTCACATATAAATAAATACAAACAAAAAAGTTCATTACATATGTTTATTTTCACCTAGAATATAGTTCTTCCAACTCACTTATGATGTAAGGACAAAATTATAAATTTCTATGGTTTTCTTTCCTTTGTGCATTTTCATTCCAAAATAGGGGTGAAAAGTTTTTTGGTGGGGCCCATGTGCATTTTTTCTTTCTCTCCTATTTTATGTTGGAACCAAATGATGGAAAATAACATTTTCCACTCTTTTTATTTCCTCTCATTTTCTATAGAACCAAACATAGCATAAATCTTCATACCCACTAAAAATTAACATATATTACAAAGTGATACTTAGTAATTATTGGTTTATGAGTGACATGTATCACATTCTTGTGAGTATAAAAATTTAGTAAGAATATATAACATTACTTATTATCTGAGTATATATGTGGGTAATCATATTAACCTAACCCAAATTTGATGGAGTCAAATTAATTTAATTGGATTTAGGTTTATTTTTTCAACTGCATTTGTATTGGGATTGAGTTTGACAATGTCCGAACCTCAACATGCTCGAATCATTTTTATATATAAAGGGTTCTATAAAATTACCTTTATATGTGTTCGGGTTGAAGGCTGAAATAGATTCAAGATCGTATAAGTGGCACCTAAAACCTTATAGTTGAAATGAGGTGCATACGTGAGGGATTTAGGATCAGGTTTGGGGAGGACTTGTGTCAATTGCCATCCCTTATCTCTCATTCACCATTTCCTTGTTAGGATAATCATACAAGTTTTCTAAATTCTAGAATTGTCGATGCAAGTTAAACTCAACCAGCATTCACTAAATTGCCATAGGTGGTTGAGGAAACTAGTAGAGTCATATTCACTTACAAAAGGTAATGTTATAAATTTATTAGCTAATCAAATTCAAACCACCTTATGTTAAAGAGGGAGTTGAATTAGCTGATGAAAATTTGAATTCGAGAAAAATTAAAAAAACAAAAAGCATTAGTTTTTTCGGGCTAATTTTTTTGTTGGATTTTCAATAGATGAAATTTCCATTGTGATAGAGTTTAAGAATTTAAAAATTCATTCTTTTTATGGAAAAATAATTTATTGAAAATAAGTGATACTATTTTCCAATAGAAAAAAAAATTATTTCCCAAATAGGCACTCGTTATTCTCTAGCTCTAGTTAAGGCCCAATAACATTAATCGAGACAGGCCCAATTCACCTTCGATAACCCCCTTTAACCTATATTTTCCCACTCCCTTCTTTCTCTTCTTCCCTCTCGCCGCCATTGCCTTTGTTCTCTTTGTTCCTGCGCTAATCTACTTCTTCTCTTCAATCTGCTCCACATTTTCTGTCAAAATGGTTAGTTACATCCTACCCATTCTTCATTCTTTCATAAAGTCTATTTTTTTAACAAAGAGTTTCTCTCAATTTCCATAAACAGGTTCTTCAGAATGATATTGATTTGCTTAATCCACCAGTTGAGCTTGAGAAGAGAAAGCACAAGCTCAAGCGTCTTGTTCAGACCCCAAATTCCTTCTTCATGGTATTACTATATGCTTTTTTTTATATGATCATTTTGATTATTCTGATTTTAAATAGTAATTTGATTTCTTACTCTATACTTATATTAATAAGTAATGTTGAGACCTTGTTTTTATTCTAGGATGTTAAGTGCCAAGGTTGCTTCAATATGTAAGTCATGTATTTCATATTTGAGGGGTTGGTTTTGTTTCTAATAGCTTAATTAATTAATTGATTAATGTGATTTTGATTATGCTTAACTTTTTTTATGCAGAACCACTGTGTTTAGCCACTCTCAAACAGTTGTAGTGTGTGGAAACTGCCAAACTGTTTTATGCCAACCAACCGGAGGAAAGGCGAGGCTTACCGAAGGATGCTCTTTTAGGAAGAAGGGAGATTGAATGGTGCCATAACTTTTATTTGTTCACATGATTTGAGAGATTCAATTTCTAAGTTTAAGATGGAATGAACTTTAGTTTTTATATATTGATTTTGTTAAGTTGTAAGGCTTCTTTTGTGGTTTTGTTGGATATGGATTTTCTAATGTATGTTCTAGAGAGTTTATTGCATCTTTAAAGAAATTCGGGTATGATTTCCTTGTGTTCATGTGCATGTGATACAGGCAAAACTGATTCATAAACATTAGACATTGTATTACACTACATGTCCTTTGGTCTCCCAATCTATATACTAAGCATTCTTCTTTATTATTAATCATGCATGTGAGTGCTGCATCTGTAGTAGTTTTTTGTTGTGAGAGCAGCATACACCTTCGGGGGTCGTTAGAATCGGCTGTGACTTGAAGGTCATGTTAGAGTTTCAAATCGCGGAAACAACTTGTCAAGGGCAAGACTATGTAATCTCCATCCCTAGACTCACTAGGTGTGTATATATTTTGTTGTGCTCCTTTAAGTATGTATCCTTTATTATGCAACTGCTGATAGCCCTCTACTGTTTCTTCATTTTCATATTTTTCCTAAGCTTACAACATTAATACTATCACGTTTAGGATAGTGATGTATCTACTAGTCTACTACAGCATCCAAAGCATCATTCTATCTTTATTTGGATTAGTTGCTAATGCATTTATACTCAAGTTTATAGATGTAACAATATTGTATACCCTGGATCATGAACTTTTGCTTTAGGAAAAATGTTCTATGCGAAGAGTGGGATAAAGCCAGGTTATTTTGTTAATCTTAACTTGAGATTCTCTATTTGGTATTTGGAAATTTGTAATCTCTCGATGAACTGTTTGGTGTTTAGTAAGTAATGAGCGATATGCATACACATATTTATGGAGTGAGATAACAGATGAATATCCCAAGTAATCAGCCATATGCATATACATATTTATGACAAACTGAAACCTACCAATAAGTGTCACCCATAAAAAATATAAAACAAAATATAGAAAATTAAAAACTTTTTGTGGCAATTACTTTTATACCGTGTCACCATATTGGTGTAGAAATTAGATGTCAAAATAACGGGTATGTGATTGTAGTGAAAAATAATTTACTTAAATTAACTCACAACAAAAGAAAATAAAACTGTTTGGAGTTGTGGGATTAAGTTGAGGGAAAAAATTATTTGAAGACATAATTAGATATAAGTGTATTTATATTTATTTGTGGTATCATTTATGACTAAATTTTAATTAGAATTAAACTTTTAATTCGTTATATCGGGTGTCTCTACATTAGTGTTTCCATTGTGGGATAATGGTTTGACCGGTGAGGTTATGGGGTTTGTGGTATGATGACAAAGATGAGTAAAAATAACATGTGTTTGAGAATTGTGAGAGTACAAAGAGGAATGGAAAATAAAGAGGAATTTTAAGGTTGTTAAAAAAATTGGGTTCAAAATTAAAAATATAGGAACAGAAAACTGCACTACATTTCTTTAGGTCATAAGATTGTAAGTGGTTTGATTGGACAAACAAGAAGTCTAGAACCTAGAGGAAGAGGAGTTTGGAAAAGAAAATTCCAAATTTAATTTGGGGCGTAATATTTAGAGCTTAAACTAATATTTGTTGCATACATCTTAATCTAGTGATTTAAGATCTCGCCGAATCCCAAACAGACCAACAACTCAACCTAATACTCCCACTTTGCTACTTCTAGCTTTGCCTCACCAACCATATAACTATCTAAGCAACAATTACTCCAGTTTAGTTGAATTCCAAAATACTAGTTTTAAACCTGCAACTTCACATAAGTAACATGCATACGTTCACACACAAGATTATGTTTCCCCCCAGAAAAACACATTCACAACCTTGTCTATATACACATAGGTAAGTTACAAATGAGGTGAAGTTCAAAGTTACTATTTTAGGTTCAAATATAAGCCTCTCTCACTATTATTTTATCATGCAACCTATTAGAGATGCTATAGGATGAAATGAGTTGAAAACCCACTTGTAGCTTTCAGCCCAATGATTGAATCAAGAGTGCTATGACCCCATTATTAATAAAGTGAACAAAATAGAAGATCTTGCCAAAAATGCTGATGCCCTTAGCAATGGTCCACAACCACAAGGGATGGCATTTCGAAAAAAATGGTGGGGTGAAAGAAAGTTGTGTCGGTTCAAAGGTTTTGTGTTTAATTTTTGTGGAGTCCATTATTGTAAAGTGATCTATAATTATCATTATAACCATTTGTGTATAGAGTGGTAGCATATCTTAACTTTAATGGGTACATTATAATCAATCTCTTCCTAAACTTGCACCATAATTATATGTTGCTTCATGATATTTCAAACCAAGTTTAACTGCTAAATCACAATAAGATGAGAAAGTTGGTCAACGAGAAAAATAGAAAATTGAAGTTTCACTAAAATGGACTATTTTGATAAACACCAAGAACAACTAGAAACAAGAACAAAAGAGAAAAAAATATATTATATTAGACCTTTAACAAGGTCATAATTCAGTCAAGGTTAACATAAAGCAAAACAACATAATCTTAAAGTGCAAAGGTAGAAATAATTAAAGTAAATTAATACTAATGCTCTAATGAATGTTTATGTGGCTTAATGCTTCCAACAAAGCCAGATCCACCTTGTAGAAAATGGAGACAAATGCTTCCACTAAATTTAAAAAGTTTATATTATAATATAGTAAGTAGTTTTGTATTATTAACCTGACCTCATTGTCTAGTTTTAAAAACATTATATATTGTCACGTTATTCTCTCATCATTTTCTTAAAAAACAATATGAAAAAGAGAATGCAAAAGTTTGTTAATGGTTTAAAAATGTATTTTAATCAAGATTGACCCAAACAATAATTGGCAATTAATTTTTTATGTATAGAGATAATTAAAGTAAAAAAAATTATCAACAAAATATTTTTCATACACATGATATAAATCAAAATTTTGACTTCATAATTAAGAAACTAATTTATTTATGCCCTACACCTTGTGGGGTGATTAAAAGGTATTTTATTAAATAACTTTTTTATCATTGTTTCCAATTATTTGATAAAAATATTTGAAGAAAAGAGTTAGGTGTAGACGTGTAGTGGGATCATTGATTCTTGGCTGGATTTGCATGCTCGCACATGAATGACTAAGTATACTAAATTAACATATACTTGGAGACCCTAATGAAGGTTGAAACTATTTCCCAAATTGATCACATTTTCTGACTTTTCTGCCAAGAATCTTTCCTTTAATGGAAACTATTTGGTGGTGAGTTATGTCACCAAAACCCATTTACTTTTTTTATTAATAATGTTCTTTTTATTTTATTTATACACCAAGGAATAAGAATCAAATCCAGCTCTCTAACTTTGATGAGATTGGAAAATTTTATTGAAGCTTACAAATCATTGGATCTATATCTTTCATTTTTTTTCAACAATTGCACATCCCTACAATACCACCAAGGGACATGTAATACATTCCTTATATTTATATATTTACATATTTACATAACTATAGTTTGAAAATACATTCCTTATATTTATATACTCTTTGCTTTTAATTACTTCCCCATTTACACCTAAGTTTTCACTTACCTCACCAATGCTACGTAAACTTTACACAATAGAGGTTCTTCTGAAGAAAATTTCTTGGAGGTTTATTCTGAAGGTATGCTTAAAAACATCATGCATGTCTCAGTTACTAAACAAACTGAAGTTATTATAGGAACTATTTAGTATTTATGAACATATCTTGTTTGGTTTAATTATATTTTTTATATAAACATCATGTACATAGATTGGAAAATTTTCAGAATCACATCCAAACACACACTCAGGTTTTAATTTCTTAATGTATCCATACAAAAATGTTGATTCGTACAAAAGAGTAAATTGACATTGACAATTAATTTATTTATAAATTCATGTCCACTGATAAAATATATTTATTAATTTCAGATGCCAACTTACCTCTTTTGGATAATTAAAATACGCTCCATGACATACATTAAAAATATCATTTTATTATTGTCAAATTCATATTGTCTTCTTGAATATAATCAATTATCTATGTTTACTATTATTTTTTTGGTACTATAAAAGATATCTCATTATCTTTTGGGTAATGAACTATTCTTTTTTTGAGGTGTGTAACTAACTGATTGCTCCCTAACAAGTATTACTCACATAAATTGAATCATTAACTCTTTGATCTTTCTCGAGATCTAACAGAATTTTACGCTATTTAACCAATGCATTGATGATATACTTATGCTTATTGCAAGTACTGGCTAGTAGTTCATATTATGTGCATCTAATGTCAAATTCATATTCCACTTATTATCTATAGTTCTGATCTCCTCCATATTTATTGTTGTAACACGAATTGTGTACTTTTATATATTATAATTTTAATTTTGTTTAATTTTAGTTTAATTTTCGTAGACAGCATTAATAAATTAAATACTAGTTAAGAGCCATGGTTTTGAGTTTTGATATTGGATGGCACAAATTTATCTCACTAATAATATAATAACCATTTTCTATTTCTAAGTCCATTACATCCCTTTTTAAAGCAAAAGTTGGAAAGATTGACCACTGACTTTTTAGCATGTGCAATACATGAGTTGTTAATCATTTTTTATCAATTAATTTTGTCTGCTATTTTTAAAATGTAGCACAATTGACATGTATGTTGATAGTAAATAGTATTTTTGTATTTAAATATATACAATAATACTTTTAACACAATAACTGATAATATTGTTTTAAATAAATATTGTTTAGTTTAGCAAAGTTTTAATTTAAATTTAAAACAAGAAGTACACTATATTGTCGTTAAGAATCAAATATTTCATTTTAATTGCTCATTATCATAATTCCGATTTTTTATTTCAATAATTGAGATGAAAAACATATGGTACGTGTCACCTTTAAAAACGAGTTAGGTTAGATGATTGTCAACTTTTTATTTCTTCCTAAAAGTATAAAAAAATGTGAAAAATAATGAATATGTTGATTTGTAGTAATTTATTGCAAAATTTTAATATGTGACATAAGCTCGTGCACATAGTGTATATGTATTGTCATTTAATTCAATACATATATATTAAGGAAGTTAGTGTATTATACTTTAAAATTATTACTGTATTTTATCTAATATTAGGCATTTTTATCGGTATTATACAGATCATATAAATTAATTAAATTCGTTAATTTTAAAGAAATTTTTTGTATGGTATTACAACTTTAACCTCATAAGTCTTCTTAGAATGTTATAAAATGTTTTATAAATGCATGAAGGTGAAAAACAATAAATGTTACATTGAAGTATAAAAATCAACTAGGATCACTAAAATCTTTAGAATATTGCCTTATAATAAAGACTACATACCATTTTTTAATGGGGCTCATATAATTTTATAAGCCTTACAATGAAATGAGAAAGAAGAGAAGAAAATGAGCAATTGTCAAAGCACATTTTCAATGATTTAAACTCTTAACACTACAATGAAGAATGCTCTTTCTCATTGTAATTGTTGAAAAAATGATAATAAAGATTTAATATATAAATAATGAAATATTATATTTTAAACAAATAATAAAATATTCTGATTCAACAATTATTATGTCTACACCCAGACATTTTGATTCAACAATTATTATGTCTGTTTCTTTAATATAATATTCGATGATGTATGTGATGCGGGGTCACATTTTGTTTATTTGAACAGAACAGCACCATTATGTAGCTGTATTCTGTTTAAATGAGATACTAACAACAACATCAATGAAATTTAAATGGGAAATATCATAAATTGCATTTTGCTCCCGTGAAGTTAATTTATGCATTCAACAAACCAAAACAATTTATTAGATCTTATTAGGGATGATAGTTGGATCTAAATTAAACATATTTGGTTTTGGGACAAATAATATGTCAATTGAATAAAGCTTCGAGGTATTAATGTAATTTGCATTATTAAATTTGTGGCCATAACTAAGGAAATATGAAACGTCATAATTTGAGTAACATGAATAATTTGTTACTTATTGTGATTAATTTCCTCACTATTATTACAATATTAATTTGATTCAATATGACGTTTAAATAGGAATCCATACCATGTAGTGTATAAGGTTTTGAATAGTGCAAATGAACCCAGTAATCAAAACCTTACATTTACCTGTTTACAATCAATCAATCTCCTTTTTAAGCTCTATATGTCTTGTTTTAGAAACATAATCTTCATATCAATAATTAAAATAATTAGGGCAGTCCCAATAAACATAGATGTGGAGTTATGCTTTGAATATAACATTTTCCGTGAGTCATAAAATGGTCAATCGGTAAAGATGGAGAGGGAGTTGAGTAATAAGGAGGTTGAAGATTCAATTTTCAACCATCGCAAAATATTAACATATTAACACGAGCACTTTACATCTCGGTGATAATATTAAACCCAATTACTAGGAAGGGGAGACAAATAATTATAATCTCAAAGAATCTTACTGTAGCTACGAATTCTTTACAACTTGTTCGTGTGCAAAAATCCACATGTTTTATAAGATTAAATAATCTATATATCAAAATTATGGTATTAATGGATGATGTTGTAACATTAAATGTTACCCTAGCAAAACCAAACTACAAATACTAATTAATAAATAAATAAAAATATTTATGTAATTACAATATAATAGACTTATAATTTTTATAATGTCATTATATCATTCACAATTAATAACATACAAATGATAGAAAATATTTTTTTGGTACTATCGAAAGTATTATCACCTTGTTAAGTAAAGAACTAATCTCTTTTGGGGTTCGTGGTCGTCCCTCCCAACAAGTGTCACTCTTAGGAACTAACTCACGACCTTAGAAATTTAATGGACCTTACAACACTAGATCAACGCTTTGTTTATGAATTATAGACAATATAATAGGATAATGATCCTCTATCTCAAAAAGATCATGTTCTCATGTACCATGTCAATCAAACTCCATAGAATAATATACAAATATTAATTTATGTTATTACAATTTTTATTTTTAGTTAAATAAGATTTTCTGATTAGATGTGGACATCAAGTGGGACATGAATGAGGACAAGTGATCCCATCTAATATAATAACATTATAAAAATGATATATTTTTCTAGTAAATCATTCTACTAATTTTCATACACAAAAAAGTAACATATGTTATAAGATGATAATTTATTTATTACTGATTGATTTACAAGTAATATATATCACTATCTTCTAGGTAAAAGGATTAATATCAAAATTTATTAGAAGATATAACATTATTCTTATAAAAATCTTCACATTGTTAAATAAATAATTAAAATAAGGAATAATTTAACCCCAAGCTAATTCCTTAAACAAGAAGAAACTTGAACCACTCTGAATGAAGACTATTTAAGAATTTTGAATGGTGTGATGAGGATGATGGCGTGGAAGAAAGTGATTGGGTAGTTGGGGCAGCAGTGTTCAGGTGATTAAAGCCAATAGGAAGAGGACATGTGGAAGGGTGGGACCATGACAAAATCATATTAGTTATGTCGTAACTGTACATGGGACCAATCGCATCAACTTGCTGGTTACTGTCATTTACACTAAGTATAATTAAGAATACATCATTTGTCACAAAAAGTATGTCAACTCATGTGTCATTTTTTTAATTGGTTAAAAAATATATTTTATTATTAATTTTTAATTTAAATATATTTTTTCAACTAATCAGAAGAAATAATACATGTAACACTTTTGTAAATGATTCTTGTATGTGATGCTACCCTTAGCTTCACCAAAATTTGCTCCTTGTTTTCTTTAAATAATTAAAATGAATTATAATTTTCCTTTTATTTTTATTTTTAGCTATGGTATAAATAAAAACTAAAGTGTTAAACTCGACTATTAGAGTGGATTTTGAGCAAAATTTAATGAGTAACTTTGTATTTGAAATTAACTAATTTATTACTTCAAAATATATTGGAATTATCTGCATAAAATATATTTCCTTTAAGTTAACTTTTAACATATAAATCGAGGTTAATGTAATTCGAAATAAAACCACTTCCACTAATGTTGCTGTTTTTGATATGATTAAAGTTACAATTATAAACTTATTCCATTAATGGAATAATACTAACATTTTTTGACCACTAGAAACTAATCCTTTTAAAATATAAAGATCACTGAAATAATTTTTGTTTCTATCCACCAACATGTTTAAACTTTAAAGAGCTTATTTATACGTGAATCATATAATTATTGTAAGTAAATAACTCAAACAATTTTAATGCATTGTTGTTAATATACAAAATTTTATTTTATTTTATCATTTAATGATACATTAAACATATTAAATGTTATAAGTTCATATGATTGAATGATAATGCAAGGTTATGCACACTACAACTAAATTTAGTTTTAGTTTAACAGTCTTCAAAGTATTTGATAAGTGATATAGATTAATAAGTTGATGTATGCCCATAAATTTTCCTATACACATAAATTTCAAGGTTGAATTTAAGATTACATACTTATTCACTTAGTACAATGTACTCATTGATGAAAAAATAAATGCAGTTCAGTATATAGGTTAGAAGTACACCTGAATCAAATCTAATAATGGCAAATAGCATAAACTGATAAAAGTGAAGTTAACATTTGAACTTGACTTAAAAAAATTAAATTAAACAATAAGCTTAAAATGCATACTATTGTACCAAAAAAGAAAATATAAAGGCATTGATCTAGTGGTATATGGTCTTGCTAGATTCTCAGGGTCGAAAGTTCGATTCCTGGGAACGACACTTGTTGGAAGGGGCAGTTACAAACCTGAAATAGATTAATTCCTTACTATATTTGATAAAAAAGAATATTGTAAAAAAAAAATACAAAAAATTCTCTATGCTTAGTTCCAAACTTTCAATGACTAGTGCCTAACAGGTTAGCTTCCATCATTGAATATGATGAGCTGCCAATTCCATTTTCTTCCCACAACTCCAACCATAAGAGGGACAAAATTAAATGAAAATGATTAAACTAATAAATAAATAATTCAGTCTAAGTCTATGTAGTAGTAGGAGTAGGTGTATTTAATAACATTTGAATTACAAATTTTATATAAACATGCACAGAATCGATTGTGGCACACTCTATTATAATAAGAGGGAACTTTTGTTATAGTTGCAACACTCACAAACACATTACATCCAATCACAGCTCATTATCTTCATCAACTTTTTTCTTAGTGGTTCCTCTTTCTTACAAGTTTGTTTAGATTCACTTCTTCAAAACTGTTTACTTGCTTTTCAGTTTCTATAATATATACTTTCCTCTTTTCTATTCTATTTTGGGCCTCCTATTATTGTCCTATCCTTTTTCTGATTTGTTTCCTATTATTTCTTCTTTGTTGCTCTAGCAGAGAAAATAGAGAAATAACTGTTTTTTTTGTACCACTTTTTCTCTCTCCTCTGCTGCTCATAAATTATGAGTCTTTCTGCTATTTCCTGATTGGGTTTGCACATTCATTGTCTCTGGCTTCAACCCTTTTAACTACTTTCCAAATTGGGCTATGCTTAAATTGAAGCTGCAGAAGGAGTATCAGTTTTATCAGTTAAAGTTCCTATTTTTATCTTTCATTTTATAACCAGTTTCTACTTTCTAGTTCTTTTTAGTGCTGTTTTTTTCTTCCTGTTCAGTATCTTAGAAGGAAGTTCATTGGGATTAGATCTCACAAGTTGTTCTAGGATTATCCTTTTTAGACCAATTAGATAGCAGATAAGAGTCTTCAATATCAATTTGGAGAATTCTCTCTGATTTTTTTTCTTCATAAAGTGGTGTTTTTTCTAGATTCCTGAGAGTCTCCTATTCACAAAAGAAAAAGAAAAAAAAAAGCTATTCTGATTCCTTTCAAAATGCTTGTGAATTTATCCTTCATACCTCTGTTCACATTCCTCTGTATCTCCTCTGTTTCCACCACCAAGTTCTAATCTATCACCAATCCATCAAAATAGTTTTGTGTTTTTTTTTGTAACCAGATTTGATGAAGTGGGAAATGGAAATCCTTCCTCCTTCACCTTACACCTCAAACTCCAATAGTTATATGGAAGATAACAACAAAACAAAATGGACCCTTGAAGAGAACAAGCTATTTGAAAATGCTCTTGCAGTGTATGATAAGGATACATCAGATAGGTGGCACAAAGTGGCATCAATGATACCAGGAAAAACAGTTGAAGATGTTATGAGACAGTACAAGGAATTGGAAGCAGATGTTTGTGACATAGAAGCTGGTTTGGTTCCAGTTCCTGGCTATGATAGTGCTACTATTACTCCACCTTTCACCTTAGATTACATGGTTAATACTTCTGGCTATGATGGGTTTAAAGGAGGAATCAGTGGAAAGAGATCATCAGTTAGAACTCCTGATCAGGAAAGGAAAAAAGGAGTGCCATGGACCGAAGAGGAACACAAGTAAAATTTTTGCATTTCTTTTCATATTATTATATCATTTTTATTTACTTTGTTATCATTAGAGGAGATTACTATGATCACTTAGGTTTGACCTAATTATATTCAACATGTTCTTGTTTAAAAAACTAGTAGTATATCCGATGCTTTCGCACAGGTCGCACCATCCTAGCTCTATATAAGTAAAAATAGTAGAATACAAGGGTATAAAAAACTCGAGATCAATAATTTGATGTTTTTGACATGGAGGCTTGTTTTATCTCTTAATGTTACTATAGAGAAGTATTTATAGAACCCCTGTTTAAAAATGTTTAACACACAATAGTACTGTGTTATTGAAAGGTTAAGAATATCTCTTGGTTATTTTTATTTTTTTGACAGAAAAGAGATGATTGATAGTTAAGCAAATCTTAAGGAAATTCATTGTAAATTGTAGTTTGTATTACTTATTATTATATATAGAGTTAATTAACTTAAGAAAGATTATATGATAAAGTTGGCAATGATATCTATCTGTCTGAAACATTGGTGTTTATTTTTAATGATGATATTCCCATGCAGATTATTTCTACTAGGACTGAAGAAATATGGTAAAGGTGATTGGAGAAACATATCAAGGAACTTTGTTATTACAAGAACCCCAACTCAAGTGGCTAGCCATGCTCAAAAGTACTTTATTAGACAACTTTCAGGAGGCAAAGATAAGAGAAGAGCTAGTATCCATGACATAACAACAGTTAATCTCACAGAAACTACTGGAACTTCTTCAGATGACACCAAAAATTCCACTTCACCACAACATTCCATGATGTTCTCACAACAGTCAAATACTAATGCTACTTCACCAATACCTCATTTTCAGTGGAATGTTCAGCCAAATGCAGCAGGAGCAATTGTACCTATGAATCAAGCACATGATCAACTTTTCATGTCTCCTTATGACGTTAGTTCCTTTGGGCTTAACATGCAAGGCCAAAATATGCATCATCATGAGTCTTCTTACTTAGAACCTCAGACAGAGAACATGGTTTTCCAAATGCAACAGTCTTCAGAACACTTTCCTCATTCATAAATTGGAACCTTGTATTGAATTATTTAATGGCTAGGACAGTATCTACTTTTCAGTTCAATAGTGCTGGTGTTTGTGCTTTTTCCCAAGTTCTATGTGAATATCTTACATCAGAATATTGGTCGGTTCTTGGTATATGAACTTGAAGGGAGGTAAGAGATTTGTATTTTTTTCAACTAATAAAAATTTCAGAAAGGTGAAAGCTTGGTGAGTTTTTGTATGTTGTTTAAGAATATTGGATTTCAAAGCTAAGTTTAGAATGGAATGTCAACTTTGAAGAAAAGATACACTTGGAATTTGAGAACTGTAAAGGTATATTTAAGTGGATGATGATACCATTACAATATTTAAGTGGAATTTGGTACAACCGTACGATTGTTGCTTAGTGATTTATTCTATGAATATGTCACAAAAGTTGAATTTGGTTTGCAGATATAAGTGCACCAAAAGATAGAGTTAAGTTTTAATTAATACCTATAAGCATCCCATGTGACTCTACTTGGGAAGGTCATTTTCCATTTTTATGTTTTGTTTTTTACTGGGAAGGTATATATGTGTGTCCTTCAATTTCTGGATTTAGATTCTCATTTTAAAATTGGTAGAGCACTGTTTATAATTTTCTCTACAAGTTCATTCTGTTTGAGATGGTCTTCTTATTTTTTAAATATATACTTTTTTGAATTTAATCTAACATTCTTAATAGTGGGTTGGTGCGGACTCTGATTCTCTCAGGTATTAAAGAAAAAAAGTTATATATATTTTTGCTTAAATCTTAATGATAAAAATGTCATCCACTCAAGTGAAGAGTGTAATATCTATATATTGATAGTGTAAAAATTTATACACAGTCAACGTGTTATCCATCATTCATTTAAATTAATTTTATCCAAGAGTCAGTGATGATTAAAAATGAATGATAAATAATACGATAATAATATAAAAAACTCTTACATTATCGTTTATATATTTTTTGACTCATAGATGAAAGGACACAATTGTTATTAATTTTGTTTTTCTCTTTTGGTTTTTTGTAACATTTCTCTCATGGATAAAATTCTAACTCAACATGTGCTACTTCAACATAAAGTTAATTATAAGAATTTGTTAATCCTTAATTATATATGGGATCCTCTTTAAGAATCCTCCGGAAGAGAAAAGTTCCTGTTAGTGGATTTAATTCTTAATTAAAACAGGAAGGTTCACAAAATTCCCTTAAACTTTATGTATTTTACAAGTAAATATTATAAACTATATTTTCTTCTTAATTACTCCTTAAACTTTAACTAATAATGAAATTGCAATTAAAATATTATATGGTATAAGGTTGATGGTTGTGACCATTGGCGGATGATAGTTAGGGAGGCAACTGCTCCCTGAATTTTTTTCTTCAAATTTTAATATAGTTTTTACCTTTTTCTTCAACGTATATTTTTTGTAATTGATATAATTTGTGTGCTCCCTTTAAAATTATAGATAATTGATCAAATTCTTTTACTTGTGTAAATATTGATATTGTTTATAATAATATATTCATAATTATTTTACTCTTATGAAATAGATTACGAGAATCATATATTGTGTTTGTCAAACTTTACATCAAAAGCCCTAAGATCCTATCAATTTTTATAAATTATTTAATATTCATAGTATATATATTTTTGTGAAAAATTATATATATTGATTTTGATGAATAAGAGAAGATTGACTTAAGATGTCAATGTCAATATTTTATCTTTGATGTTATTGGTCATTCTTGTGTAAAAAACTCTCAATCATCTATGAATTAAGAGTAACTTTGACGATACAAGAAAAATGAATACATATTATTTACATGACCGAATTATTCGTTTTATCTTACCTTTTATGTTTAGCTACTACACAAACATCATTTTCACAACAAAGGCAACCGAACAAAATCATGTAGTAAGATAGGACATGAATTTCTTGTAGACAACATGATAATGTATATTGAAAAGAAAATAGCTTAAAATTTTACTCATAATTCAACAATCCATAGGTTGAAGTATTTAAAAGAAGGAATAACATCACTTTAAATAAATCCACATTTTTTTAACGTCTTCAATTATTAATTATTGTTATTTATAATTAATATGATAATTTAAAACTTTAAAACAATTATATATTTTTTTTAACGTTTTTTACCAAATAAATCTTAATTATAAATTTAATTAAATATTTTTGTCTCTCCTAAACTTTGCATCAAGATCCACCGCTGGTCGTGAGGAAATACAGATAGTATGAATGGTGAAAATGTCAAATATTGCAAAATCAACAAGTGTTCCAAGTCCTAAACATGAATATTCAACATATTATAACTATGTTTATTACTTAATAGTCTAAAGCCTCTAAAAACAATCCATAAAGTTGAATATTAAAATTAAATAAATGCTACTGCAGCAACATGTATCAACACATAACTTCACGATTATAAAAACAATTTGCACCACTTCAAATATAAATAAACCAAACTTTACGTGGTAATATCTGTGTTATGGTAAAACATTATAATGTGTTAATTTCAATTTTATTGTTAGTAATTTAAAATTGTATGTATATAAAGACCAATTTCATTAATTGTTAAAGTTTAAAAAATAATTATGAAGAAAAAATAGTTTACAATGTCTATTTGCAAAATACATGAAGGGAATTTTGTAAATTTTTCCCTAATTAAAATTACTTTAGTGTGCAAAGCAAGATTCACTAGTGATTAGAACTAGTAATATATATTATTCTTCATTAATATGCATGGTTTTGACACTGTGTTTACACTATACATAGTCCAAAGAAAGTATCATAGACTTTGTGATTCTAATGTACGGAGCCTGTCAATTAAACAACATATAAAATGTTTCATTGTTCTCCATATCTTGGCTCAAATCGATGATCCCATTTATGGAGACAACCTTAGCTTTTTATTTGGCCAAAAAAAGTCCTTAGCTTAATCAGATTTCATTATGTTTTTATTTTATTTTTATATTACATATCTCTAAAGAAATTTTAGAATTCTTTGTCGATGAGAAAAATCATTAACTACACAAATTGCTTTTCTTTCAAAACTAGAATAAAAAATCTCGCCCTCCCCACAACACAAAAATGTGTTGTCCTTCAACTGGTCATACCCGGGTCTTGATCGGTTGGAAGAGAAGACCACTCAAACAAATTGAGCATCCAGATAACCAGAGTGGAACAACCATAATTGACATAAAACAATGAATTAAGTTATCTTGTTGTTACCTTGTGATTAAACAAAGAATCTTTGAATTAATCAATTAAATCAATCATACAAGCAAAGCAGCAATAATTGAAATAAAAAGTTACTGCTTGCACTTCATTATAGATGCAAATCATCATATTATAAGCTTTCTTTCTTTGTAATAACGTTATTTTGACCTCATAAGTGCCACTTTATAAGAATCTATCATTAAGAATATCCTATGCTGAAACATCAAATCCTTTTGCAGATTACCTTTGTTACTTGGTTTAGGACAAAACCTCTAATACTTTTCAAGGAGTTAATTAAGTATATTTTATGAATATTATGTAAAGTCTGAAAGTCATGCATATTAATCACTCTATGGACAAGTTTGTACAGTTCCAAAAGATAGGTACATAAACAAAATGACAAAATAGAACTACATGATTTTCTTTATCCCAAGAATTATTGAATTATAGACATTTAGTGTTTTGGCATGTTAGTTCAGAGTTCAAAATTTGTTTGGATGGGAGTGGTGAATTATGTAGTAGTTGAATTGTCTTCTATATTTTCATTTTTCAATTCCTAAGATCATGCACAATTTATAAACTTGTCTTCTATAAATTGACCAAAAATGCAATTTTTAAGAGAAAAAAAGCACCCTTAAAAAAAAGCTAGTATTTCACCTTTTGCTCACTTAATTGTGATTTTATTAATAAAAATTTATGAAGTCTTTGAGAATTTTGAAATGATACTTGTTTCTGCTATTGCTGCAACTTGCACAATCTGATACAACCACTATGACAATGTCATTTTACTTGTGAACTAAGTGAAGAATGAATGGAGGTATAAGCCAAATGGGTCTGCAACTAGCTTTTCAATACAGTGCATGACAATAATAACTAACATCTTTTTTCAAAAGGCAAAGCTTTTTTTGCAAGTGGAATTTAAAAGCTGTTTTGCCACTTTATTCTTATTTCCATCAAACACTTGAAACCTGTTACAACCCCATTCATATAATGACCCATAAGTACACTGTTTCTGGTGGTCTTAAACTGATTATAATTCTTCTTCATTAGTTTCTAGTGAATAATGAATGATTGTGCCCTTAAATTGCTTCTGATAAATCAAAATTCAAACCAAGCCATGCAATTAGAATTGTTGATTAAAAAGTGGGTAGGATTCTATATGCTTCTTTGATTGGTCCAGAATCAAAGAATAATGTAATATAGTGGGGAATATAAAGCATAATATGAGGCAACAAGGTTAATAATTTAGGCCTATGTGGACAAATAGAAACGGTTAAGGACAAGTCCTCTCTGTCTCAATAATATTATGAAATAAGCAAGTGGATGATAATATTAGTAAGCATGAATATTATATATATATAGCATGGGATACAAAATAGGCCAATATACATGCATCCATTTATAGCCACCCTCAGAAAACAGCTCTGCATGCAGACAATTATATTTAGTGTGTGGTTGCATCAGATTCATAAATAGTCAGATTATCAAACTGTGAAGTATTTTTAATATCCAATTTCCCAGCTAAAAAAAAGATTTGATTGTGAAAGCTACAACAAACAAGTTATTTTGGTTTCAAGGTTTTTTTACCATATAACATGAGCAGAGTATGCGGACGGTGTAACCCGTGGTGATCACTCTTCAAGTGTTTCCTCTACCTTAACAGCATCCAAGATACTTGTCCCTGTAGTTTCATCTCCTACAGCTTCCTTAACAGCATATACTCTTGATATCAAAAGAGAGCTTTGTTCATTGCATTTTATTGAAGTTAAGAAAGTTATAAGGGTCACCTATACTCCTAGAGCATCTTAGTCACCAACTAGAGCAAAAGAAATTCACAAATGTTCAAGGTTGTAGCTACCAAATTCACATTTCGAATGTGTTGTCATAAAGAATATCTCATAAAATTAATGTAAAAAATAATGAACCGCATATCTAACTGAATCATGTACGTGTACTGTACAAGGTAACTACGTTATAGACTATTGAAGAGTTTTTCTAAAGAAAAAAACAAGATTGATACAACCTTTTCACTACCAACCAATCATATATCACCACTTCTGAAACTTCTAAGGTAATAATTTTTAATGTCACTATGTATGTGTAGAAAAACATTTAAGCTCACTGCACCACAACTTAATCATTTACATCAGAAACAAATGATGCTGTTTGTGATATATTGTGGGTTATAAGTTTATAAGATAATATACAAGTGAGTAGGGACCTTCTATGCATCTTACTTACATTGTAAATATGATAGTGTATGTGCAGTCTAACTAATACAATAATGTTATGAACAACAATGGAACCATGGACAGCATCCATGAATTGAAAATTGATTAGTGTATCTGCAGCTCTATGTTAATCTTCTCGTTTTCGCAAGTTCAGACTCCTGATCAATCAGACAAATAGCTAAATAATGGAATCATTTTTTTTTGTTGAACCATTTTTTCGGTTTGCAACAAAAAAGAGGCTTTAACACTTACCAAGGTGAATCATTTCATGAATCCTATGCAAGACACTCAGTTTCTGGGAATCTTTGGTTAAGTGGCCCTTGTTTGCTGCAAGTCCTCATTGCCTTCACCACTGGTTGCCTATTCAAACAAATGTGTTGATCTTTTGAGCTGTCATTTGGCTTTGGTGCACTAACATCTTCAAGGTGAAGTACTTCACCTCACGACTTTTCTCCTCCGGATTCTGATAAAAGCAGTCTTTCATTATTGTTCAATTCCTCTTCAGCAGTAGTTACTTCAGTCACCATTGATCATGTACAAAAGCCTTTAGGCAGTGGACAACTTTTCCTTCTCCATATGATCTTCAACCACCTGTTTCAACTCACTTTGCATATACTTCCCTTCTTCTGTTGTTTCATTTGGAGAGAGTGTGGCTTCATTCTTATTCAAGTCATTGTGTTCTTTTTCTTCAAGATGTATAGCAGTACTTGTGTTCATCACTTCGGCATTGGTAAATGGTTCCTTGGATGCCTCTTGTCTTACCGATGTTTGGGATTCATCTTCATTCTCTTTGTGAACATCTGATGATGATTCTAGCATTACAGAATCCAATGGCTCCTATTCAATTTTACAAGAAAGATGTAAAACAATGCACGTGTATTGACTAACCTACAAAAAGAATAAAAATCGTGTTTAAAGATTAAAATGTTACTTTATCATCAAATAATTCTCTTGGTTTCTCATTAGTCATGTCAACTTGTTTGGGGGATTCTGCAGTATCATCCTGTCTACTTAGGGAAGTGATTTCTTCTTCGCTGTTCTCATCACTCTTTAACTTCTCCCTGTCTTCCGTATTGTAAACTTCTGCATCATTCATCTTGCTAAACATATTTGATTCTTCAATAGAATTCTCCGGGTGATAAGTCCACTCCTACTCAATGTCACAAATAAAGCACAACTTAAGGCTTGATCATATTCTGTTTTTTCCCCATTGTAAAACAGTTATAAGGATGTTCGAATGATGAGATAATGTTTTTTTGTAGATATGCCAAATATATAAACAGTATTAAGATTCATTCTAACCAATAATGACCTTGCCCTTGTGGCCTGATGATCATGTACAAAAGCCTTTAGGCAGTGGACAACCATGTTTCTTACTTATATTGAAAACTAAATTGAATGATTTTCTACCACAATTCACACCTGAGAATGTCTGAACTCACTGTTAAGTGATTCAACAGTTGGATCGCCCATTGAAGGGTGGTTATTTTGAGGCATGGTGTCAAGTGGACCTTCACCATTTAACGTTGCTTGTGTCATAACCTCGACGTTAAATTTACGATCACCTAAGTGCATCTCTTGATTATAAGCTGATGAGGAATCTTGGTCTGCTATGGTGTTCGGTGGTAATACAGACCTTGGTAAAGATGATGAACCTGAGTTGATAGTGACTTCATCAGTTGTTTCTTGTTGCACAACTGATGTGTTATTTTCATTACTTTCTGAGTTGTGTGTGCTATCTTGCTCAATGGTGGCTGAGTTGTTCACATCATTGATAACTTGCGACTTAGTTATCGGATCCTCTGACATGATACTCCTTACCTGTTAAACAAGAATAATCTTAAAAATGAAAACAATGTTCATATCCCCATTTATTACCTTTACTGATGCAGGTAAACAAAAGGAAATACTGCAAAAAACAAGAATTTGTTCAAGTAATTTAGAAAAGTCCCCTCCCCTTGCAAATAAATAATCAATTGTGATATTCTCACCAAATTTTGCACACCACTTTCATACAGACCACCAAATAATACACTCGGATCACTACATAATACACCGATCACTACATGGTAGTAATTAAATTACCATCTCTAGTCAACACATAATATAGGCTGATAACCCATTATCACCCATGCAAAAATGATGTGCACAATTTAGTGTTTCATTAAATATTGTATAGTCATACATGATGTTTGATTATGAGGCTGAGTATCAAATGTAATAGTACCAAAATAACTCACCTCTAGTTTTTCTGAAAGTGTTTCATGAGGTAAATGATTAACATTTTTATCCATCAGCCGCATCAGCCGCTTCCAACGTGCTAACACATCTGAAGAATGGGAAGGATGGTGTGCATCAGTTTCTCCAACACATTCTTCCACAATTCCAAAAATGTTGCGATCACTGCTTACTGCATGAGTTGGAGTATCTTCAGGCATATCAGATCTTGAGGACATAGAGCTCACGTCAGCTGCATTTTCTTCATCTATGATTTGTGGAGAAAGGGGCGAAGCAATGTCCTGCCAGTTGTGTAAATCTGAAATATCCTGCTCATTAACCCCACGTACTCCTCTTGAATTGAATGAGGCTCCCCACATTTCTTCATTGTCCGACGTAATGTCTTTATCAATATCCCCGTCATATACTACAGACTCTTCATCTGTGTTTGTATTGGTCTCATGACTATCATCAGCTGTTAGTGTTGGTGAACCAACTTCAGAAACCTCTACTTGTAAATCAGAAGCTATGGAATGGGATGGCGTATGACTAATGCACCCGCCGGTAAATTGCGTATTTACCTGGTTCGTATTAATTGGAGATGGAAGAGTTTCATATAAAGACTCATTTATATTAGTAGCATTAATACTAGACCTTGGAAAATTAGGGACCCTCTCATGAGGCATATGAATTGTTAGTCCTGGCTTCTCTAAAACTTCAGAAGTTTCGACATTTATTATCTCCGTCCTTAAGTCTGGCTCACTTGTATGATCTGACATGGACTTTGTTGCATGAGCACTCTGCAGTTCCCCATCCTTATCCTCGACCATTTCACCTTTATCTTTCCCATCCTCTTCATGTGTTGTTTCCTCTCTTTCACTTAGTGGGGTAAGAGCTTTAGATTCATTTTCATTGCCTTCTTTGGAGATTAATTTTTCAAACCAGTCCTCATTTCGCTTATCTGCAAGAGTAAAATACATTCAATTTCATCATCAAATTTTACCGCATTTTTCTGTTCTCTCGCTATTATCTGAGAGGAAAAGATGAGGAGAAAGTTTTCATCACCTGGAATCCTTCTAGCTCTAGGGTAAGCCAGGTCTTGCCGAGGTTCTAATGAGAAATAATTGAAGCTTTCATGCCTACAAAACTGCAAATCCTTCTGGAGACTTGTGAAGAATTCTTGATCAAAACTATCTCCATTGAGAATGGGTTTCTCCTCATTAGGATCATAGGGTAGATCAAATGGGCTTCTCAACATAGATGGAGCAGAACCGGGCATTTCAATGCCATCAATCCCTTCAAACTCTCTTGGAGAATTGTAAGTGTTGGCTTTTGCAATAAGCAGTGGTGCAATTTCTCTTGGGATAGCTGGATCAGTAAGACCATTCTCAATATGCAACTTAAATAACTTTCTTGCCCTTCTTCTAGCTTTGAGACTCTCTAACCTTTTGTTTCTCTCCATCTCCGAAAGCCCGAGATCCATGAGTTTTTTCTGATCATCCTCTTTCAATTCCACAGCTTTGTTCCTATCCTGTTGAGCTTCTTCCTCTTCCTTCTTTTTTTCTATCTCTTTCTCAATACCATCATATCCAGCATCAGAAATCACCAAGTCACACATGTAAGGTTCAGAATACAAGGTTTGCTTCGTAGGAGCCTCATTTTCTTTTGCAGACAACTGATAATCCAAAGAACCCTCCTCCTCCTTCATAATATATTTATCTTCTCTAAGCCATGTGTCCTTGTTAGTGAATTCATTTCTAAACACTTCTGATAAATCCTTAGCCTTTTCTTCTAAATCACCATACACATCCAATTTCCTCCCCGTAAAATTTCTTCTTCTACTTGTCGCATTCTGCGATGGATACTTATAAAACAATTCACGTCTCTTTTTCATCGGTATGTTTGGATATTTTGGTTCCACCCTTTCCTCCACTCTCTTTTTCTCCTCCTTATTGACATAAATGAGCAGGTTTTGCTCAGAACTCCAAAAGATTGCAACAAAAATAGCGGTGTATACAAGGAAAGGGGATATATAAACCAAGAAGTTGTAAATATAGGAAAGGAATATATACAGGGTGATAAAGACTAATAATGCACCCGAAACTAGTGGATGCCTTTGTATAAAAGTATAGCTAATCTCAGCTGAAACCTGAAGCACTCTCCATAAATGAAGATGCATGTCCCTTGCATTCAAACCCATATTTTTTTTTTCTCTCAATGTATGAACAAAGAACAAACTACAATGCTTTCAGCATTTTGTGTGGTTGCATGTAGATGTCACAACATAACAATGGAAAACTCGTGTGGGGGACATGTTAGCCATTTCGTGATTCAAACAAGTATTTGTAATAACAATCAAAGGGGGTTGACACGTTTGTTACAAAACCCCCGATTGGGTAAAGATTAAAAGAAAATGTTTCCTAGCATAAAGAAATTTTTTTTATAGAAACTCTAAGGATTTGTCTTTGGATATGAAGCTATTAAAGGTGGAATGTGTAAATGTAAATGTAAATGTAAATGATGTTCTAACAGACTAGAACAGTGATGGATGATTGAAATGTACCATAGAAATCATCCAGATGATTGAAAAACTAGAGGGATAAGAGAGAGGGGGGATAGACCCCATATTATGGTTAGCAGTGAAAATTGTTTGACCTTCCCCATAAGAAATGGTTAGCCGTTGAATACCAATGTGGTTCTTCTGTTTTGAGAAACATTTTGTTTGGCTGACAATTTAATATGACCTCTATTTAAGGAACTTTAGTTTTAGTATGTGCTTCTCTTACCCTTTTTTGTGGGTAATCTGATGCATCACTCAACTTATCCTCTAGGGCACATGGTTTCCCTCACGATCAATATTGTTGCTCCCACCAATGGAATATTTGATCTCCAATCTAATACGATACAAAAATCCATGTTAAATTGTATGATTAACCTACATTGTTATAATATTACAATTATAAATTTTTACATTAACTTCTTTGTTGGTCAATTAGTAATTTAACAATATATTTATACATACATTAATTTTAAATTTTAATTGATAATTAAACAAAAAATAGTTCAACATGACTGTTATCTACACTCAAATTCTAACATTGATTTGACATGAATACCTAATAAAATAATAGAAATCTTCTAAAAATCATTAATAACTTTAAAAGGATGGATATTATTGTATAATAAAATTACATGTTTGGTTATTGAAATGTGATTTTGAGGTGATGTTTGGGCATAAATTAATATTCTAAATATTAGTCCAAAGAGATAGTATAAATAACAGCTGATCCATGAAAAGAGACAACAACAAACAGGCCAGCGAACGCCATGTTTTTCAAAGGCCTGCCCAAACCACTAAAAAGTCAAATGACTACATCAAATTATAAATGGTAAAAAAGGGCACAGGTCAACATTCAAATTATGTTCAGGACCATTGATAAATAACAGCTGCATTCTTCCTTCATTTCATCTAGAAGAGGTGATGTATGATCACTCCTCTTTCTTCATCTAACACAAAATTGGCGTTTAAAAATTGACCGCTGCTGAAGAAGGGTTTAAGATCATAAACTTCATGCTCTTGAGCCTGCAAAATTTAGAGCAAACTCGGAATCAGTCAGTTATATAGGTTTGTAAACAAAACAAAAGAGAAATGTTATTACCTTGCGGGAGAGATCCTCGACTTTGACATCTACATGTGTAAGACCTGAAGCAGATCCTCTAACAATTTCTTCGAAATGCAAAACATTATTTACAAGCCCACGGAGAAGGTAAAGCAGCAAGTCATTGTAGTCCTTCTTGAAAGTCATATACTTCCTGAAACTCTGCACTCAAAACAATAGTCCACTGCTTAGATGAAGGGCAAATAAGGTCCAATATTTATCAACCATCAATAAGTGTTACACATAAGTAGGAAAATGCAGGATTGCAGGAAAACAAAACCAAACAGGTTAACTTTAAACAAATAAGATTTTAGGCAGATATAGATCCAGAAAAAATTTCAATACCTTTTGCAGAGCTTTCTGCACCCCAAATTTTTGGGTTGAAATGAATGAATCAAGCAGAACACGAATTGCCATGTCCACATCATCTTGTATGACATGTTGTCTAAGATGCATTCTCGCATGAGCTTCAGACATCCTTATCATTGATTCAATGTGCCTTACAGCAATGGGGACTCCTTGTCCATGCTATACAAGAGAATAAGAACAGCATATCAGGCCAATACAAACAAACAAAAAAGCATAAAAGTACAATATAAGAAATTGGGGCTGGACATTACTGAGGATTCCCTCCGCAGTTCAGCATATACATGAGTCAGTTTATCCAAGTCAGCATCATGCAACCTTGGAAACACGAACAGCTTGGCATATGTAAGGTACTTCTTCAGCAGCTCTTGAGGAAGTATCTGAAAACAATCCAACAAAACTCATGAGAAATATAGAGCAACAATTTGAGATTACTTCAAATAAAATAGTAGGATCTTAGTAAGGACCTCAGGATCATCTGGCATGGAAGCATCTTGGGGCTCACTAAAGGACTTATTATCATCTTTGTTACCACCCTTGGGCTGTGATTTGAAGTGACTGTCAACTACAAACTGTGCGAGCATTTCATCAGTGACCGGATCAACCACATCCTGTAAAAAAATCAAGAATTCCCTCAATAAATATGTATAAATGAAGATTTTATTGAAGCAATGGAGTTTAAGCCTAACCTTCACAACGCAGAGGATGTCAAAACGAGAAATAATAGGATCTGTCAATTCAACATTTTGAGTAAATGTTTTTGAGGAATCATATCTGCAAATCAAAGAGACTAAAGGTTAAGAATAAGTTGATAAATTGGAGGCCTGGAAAATGAAACTAAACTATATACAGTACTCAGCAGTATATCTGGTATCTATTAATATGGCATAGAAGCTACAGACACAGCCTTAGCAGAGACTATGATAAGTAGTGCCAACTTGAGCCATACCTTCCTCCAATAGGATTTGCAGCAGCAATAACAGAACAGCGTGCCTGGAGAGAAGTCACAATTCCTGCTTTTGATATGCTTATACTCTGCTGCTCCATGGCTTCATGGATACTTACCCTGAGACCATACATAAAATATAACTATTAACTTCTTCCCTTCCTCCGATGATGGTGGTTGTTAGAAAACTATAATTAAGAAATCTCAAGAGTGATTGCAATGTGTATTTTCTTACCTATCCTGGTCATTCATCTTGTCGAACTCATCAATAAGACAGATTCCTTTGTCAGCTAGAACAAGGGCTCCCCCTTCAAGTGTCCACTCCCTTGTGACTGGATCCTTGTGAACCGCTGCAGTGAGACCCACAGCAGAAGCCCCTTTGCCAGTGGTGTATACAGCTCTCTGCCCAGTTTTTTCAACATACCTTGTAGAATTTTGTAATATTTGTTAGTTAAATAATTGACCAATGACCAGATTATAAATTGTTTACAAAATTAAATGGATTAGTTTTTACTTGAGAAATTGTGATTTTGCAGTTCCTGGATCACCGAGGAGAAGAACATTGATGTCTCCTCGCAGCCGATGCTTTCCTTCAACATTTTTTTCTTGACCTCCAAACATAGCTAAAGCTATTGCAGTTTTTATGTCATCATGACCATAGATTGATGGAGCAATAGACTTGACAATCTGAAAACCAATTTGTAATTCACTTCAAAACATATAGTTAAATGACAAAATAAAACATACCAAACAAAATTCCAGGGAACAAACCCTTTCTCCTATTCTGGGGTCTCTTGCCAAATTATAAATTTCTTCTTTGTCTTCTTGTGTAAGTTTGTAGGTAGAAAATAGGTCATGTTTCTTTGTAACATAATTCGCCTCAACAACAGTGGCAAACACTGGAAACCCATTCTTCGTGTTTAGGGATAAGTCAAAGTTGTTAGTATAAATCCCTGTTACCTCCTGAAACATTTTAACAAACAAAATAAGGAAATCATTCAATAACACCCTAGACTGAAAAATAACAAGTAAAAGCAGTGGATAATACAATTTCTTCCCCAGGGCGAGCACAGTCAATCAGATCATTCAACAGTATCACTTCCTTGTATCTTGGTAATCGACCTGCAGGAACTATTCCTGGGCTCTCTTGGAGTGTAAGCTTTTGAAAATTCCTGTAAATTGTCTGCAACCAGATAGGAGGAAAAAGAGTTGATGCCTTTTCAGCAATATTAATTGCCAACTCATGTTATAACAGAAAATGCAAAAACTTCTATCATTTATGAATCAAAACAACAATACATCACAATTGAACAAGGCTTATACAACCATTTGGCTATGTCAAAGTGAAGATCATAGTGAAATTTGATGTTTCTTTCAGAAAAATGAAGAGAAGTGCAGAAGGGTTTGAAAAGTTGTACCTGCTCAATGTTGACAGTAAATGGTCCTTTTGATTGACACTCAGGACAGGATCCAACTTTCACCTCTGAATATGAATTCTGGAAAAAAGGCCCCAAAACTGCCCCACATTTATTACAGTCATACTTCACCTGCTGCAACTGGGGGAAAACTCCAGAGCGCCTGGTTACAACTCCCCCAATTCGGATCATGGTATTCAAGTGGATCTGCCTGCTCCAAAGATGCCAACAATAAGTCTTTTTTTAAAGAAAAAGGGGTAATGAATAGGGTGGGAAAACAAGTGAGTTTTTTTATGCTACCTTATATTTCGAATCTGATCATAAACTGGTAAGTTGGTGATGCGAACATAAATTATTTGATGTATATTTTTGTAGTTTGGGTGTAATTGGAATACAACATTTTTAGCAACATCTTCCATTACTTCTAAAACTGACTGAGGTGCATCAGCAAGCCAAATAGCAATGTTGGGGTGGACATAGATAAATTGTTTGTAATCTATCTCCAAACTGCACTTATTAACTGCAATTAAAAGACAAAACTGAACTGATGAGTATGCTGTTAACTGTAACAAGCTCAAGACTTCAAACGCAGCTAGTAGAGAGTATATTTACCTGACACCATCTCATTTATTAGCCGCACATATTCAAATTCACCATGTTCATTTTTCTGATTAACATATGTCAATAAGAAATCCTTGAATTTCCTAGCTATGAAACGGCGCACTTCATCTCTGGTAACCCACTCCCTAAGTGTTCCTTGAACACGATACATGGCATATTCACCTTCATTGTCATATTCATCCTACATTCCAAGTACTCAAGTTAATAGTCAAACAAATTCCACACTTGAAGAAAAAAATATGAACAGAAGCTCAAGCCACAGTACCTCATATCGATCATCATCAGTTTGATCAGTCATGGGAACATCCTCTCTTGAGTTTCCACGTTGTGACCTTCCAGGTGAACTCTGCATGCCATCAAGATCATCATCACTTGGTATATGAGGAGGTCGGTCAGCTCGAGCCCTTTTTGATGGCCTGTAACTGTCATCATCATCATCTGCAATAGAAAAATCAAAACCAAGTTTTCTATGTCAATACCTTTGCTAACAATACAGTGAAAAGGATCATATGTAACATCAGTATTCCATGATTAAGAAACCCAAAAGTAGCAAAGTCCTTATTGAAAAACTGAAGATTCAAACTCATATTCTATTAAATACAGCATACACAATTTACTTGTTTTTTGGATTCCTTGAGTAATCCCGTAGGAAATGGTTGGAAGAATCAAGAACACGGTACATATTGGCCATGTATCAGCGTTCAGTGATTGAATATTACAATACATGCTCAAAAAACTGTGTTGATCGAATTACACACAATAAAATAATTTCCCCCAATAACAATAACAATATCAATTTAATTTAACACATATAGTTAAAATTAACCATTCCCAGAATAATGTTGTATTTCTAGTTATATCACTAAACAATTTCAAAAAATAGTGCAATAGATAACCCTAAAAACGTATTTAAGTCTTAACAGGCTGCAAACAGAAAGCAAATAAGAAATTGAAGGTGTAATGTAATAACCTTGGTCATGGAGAAGTTGAGGAAGTTTGTTGCGACCAGAAACGAGACCATCACGAGCATCAAGTTCAACCTCAGCAGCCCTACGATCTTGCATAACCTGATCAAATCCCCTATCGTCCTCCACCGTATCATCAAGTCCGAATGATTCAAACTGATCATGCTCTTCCATCCTCCGATAATCACTGTTAAATAAATGGATTAGGGTTTTTCATTTCTCCATGAAAATAAAATATAAATGAAATAGAAATTCGAGAGAGAGGACATACTCTAAGAAATTATCATTGAAAAGATCTTCTCCATCGTCATCTTCGTCTTCGTCGGGGACATGTTCGGGATCGTCGGGAATGACATTGGGATCGACGGATGCTTCATCGTCTTCGGAGGCGTGACTGGTGTGAGTGTGTGGAAGCTGGTCGGTGTTGAAACCTACTGACGGTGATGCTGGCGATGATGGATCTGGCGTCGACGATGGATTCATTGTTAGTTCTCACTCTCGCTATTTCTCTTTCTCTTTCTCCGATTCTGATCTGAATAATTAGGGCTGGAAATGGCGAAGGATGTGAATTTAACGCTTCTTACTTCATTTGGCGGGAAAATTTGGCGCCATTTGTTGGGCTCAGCATAACCGCAACACCAGCTATTTGAGCCCGGCCCAATCCCAGGTTGGCTCCGTTGGGCCTTCGTGGTGTTTAGATCTCACACAATCCACTTCATTTTTAGATACCACTCCTCCCCGATTTCACTTCCCTAGTACATATACTAATGTTATACTGAGATTGGTTAGAAAAATAGTTAATTATTATTTTTTAACTTAAATATATATTTTTAACCGATCACGAATCAATGATACATGCAATGACACAATTAATTTATGGGAAAGCAGATGTGCTCTCGTTCCATATGTTATTACTTATGATTAGTATAAAAAAAAATTAATTAAACATTTAATAAATAATTATTTTTTTACCAATCATATACATTGACACACAAAGTAATATGCTTAGGAAAGAAGATGTCCACTTTTTGACTTCTCCATCTCACTCATTACACTTAGAAAATGTTCCTAACATATTCATTTTTTAATTGGGCCTCAATTGTTTATCAAATGTGTAATCTCTAACATATCCTACGTGTGTTTTTAAACATTCTTACTGTGGATGAAAATAAATACTTGTACCTTCCCTATTTGCAAAAATACCTATAACAAGTGAGTATAAATATTATCATACATGTCCTATGATACCACATGCTAATAAATATATTTGTTGATTAAATATTTTAATATTATATTTGTCAATCTATTTTATTATTATTTCATAATGAATTATAGTTATTGAATTATATTAACATTTATATTTTTATTATTCATGTAGTTGTTATTTTTCATATATAAGGCTTCATATCTAGGATGATGTTAAACTTTAAATCTAAAAAGAGTTTAAAAAGAGATGTGAGTTCAAAAAATAACCTAATAAACATGGTTCAATTGGATATGTAATCACAATTTAATATCTCCAAATAATCATTTGGTTACTCTACCATCCACTTCTTATTAATCAACACATGTTAGTATTACCAATTATGCAAATGCACTATCAGCGTTTATTTGTTACTTGAGTTTTGGAAGAAAATATAATATTTTAGAGTTATAAAATATACTAGTCAGATCAGATGACTATAAAATATTTCACCCTCTCTACAACTTTACTTGTAAAAATACCCTAACAAACTTGATACATAGTGGCATTTGAAGTTGTTGTATATTAACTATATTATTTATGTCTTCAAATGTAATTAATACATTACTTGTATACATTGTGATTCTCTGAAATACATAGGTCTGCGCATTATGTTGCACCAAAATATTGTATCAAAATTGCAAGCAGCATGGTTACTAAACAAAGTCTATATCCATATTATCCATTTCAAAACAGACCCTTCATCAATCAAATGCAGCTATTCTAGTGCACTAACTTTCAAATTTACTATCAATATAGTAAAACCTTGGGATGTATAATCATACCACATAACATGTAGGAATTATGGGTGGAAAGAAAAAAGTTGAGGGGGAATGACCCCATATTTTATTGAGTCTGCATCACCATATATCACATTAAGCAGTGATTTGACTAAACTGTTCCTAGTGCTTTGTCTAGGCATCAATGATTGTGATAAAGTTGTTTCCATACAGGGTTTTGTGATATTTTGAAGAGAGAACAAAAATATCTTTTGCAATGAGTGCAACATTTTTTGGTGGAAAGAGCAAAATATCACATGCCAACTTGCAATTTGTTTATGATGGACCATTTTGTTATGTGGCTGAGTTTATTTGGAAGTTAAAATGTCATATTCTAGTGATCTTGTCCTTGTAAGTCAAGATATTATTTCCTTTTATTGTTCAGAAGATGGAACAATCAAAGCAGCAAGATAAAAAAGTATTGGTAATACAGTTTCCCTTAAAGAGAAAAGTTGAATCACTTATTTTTTGTTTCTAATATGTATCCTCGTATTAAATTTTGCCCGAGCCGGAAACATCTATAGATATGTGGGGCTAACTCTCTCAACAAGTATTTTTTCATCCACAAGACTCGAACCTAAAACTTTGGTTAAGAGGAATTAAGCATGTACCACTTGAACCAACACCTGATTAACTTATTTGATTTATCTTGTCATTATCTTTTAGAGTAGGTGAAAATCAAAGGAATATATTGCATTATAAAGAGATCAACACCCACTGATTTGAATGCTCCACTACATGTTGCTCATAGTACTACTACTACTATAAAGTATAAACAATAAAGCTAAACTGTGCCAGAGGTCATGATAGCATATTTGATTTTCTTTTCTCCTCTTTTTTATATATATTTTTAAATCTTTTTCAACATTCATTCTTTATATTCTTGTGGTCTCATCATAATTGATCATTCACTCCTTTTTCTGGCCCATTTAATTAATCATATGGTGCTGATGATGAAAATGAATACATGTAGGCTTAATAATGATTTCAATATGAGAATATAGACGATGCTAGCAACATACTGTCTTAAGTATTTCACATCGACTTGCAACAGAGGATCATATGTACCCAATGGTGTACTAAACCAATTAAAATGAGTTATTTTATTGGAATTTGTTCTTATAAAAACATAAATTAATATTTTATATTATTTTGGGAAATATAATTTGATAGAAACATAAGAACAGAGTTTTTTTGGGACAGAGGATCTTATCCGACTTCCAACATATTGTGCTAATAAATAAGAATACATGTTTAGGATTGGAGCATTGACAATGCTTTGAAGAGGTAGAGGGAAAAGCTAATTAAATTTTGTTGGTTATCATTTATTTTTTTATGTACTGCATACTTTTTAGTATGTTTTTAGGTTACTCCCATTCTTTTTGTAATGTTAATATATGTATTTATACAAACTGAATGTATAATAATAACAAATTTAAGATATTCAAATATAACATTTGAAATTAAAATAAAATAAAAAGTGGGTTGAATAAAATAATGAGTGAGAGAGTTTTATTAGATTGAGAATTTCTCATAAAATTCGAAAACTAGTAGTATGAATAGACTATCACTTATTTTGTCTTTGATTTCCCACATGAATTTTTACACTAGAGGTAATCCTGTCCGAGCCAGAAACATCCACAGGTATGTGAGGCTAACTCTCTCAACGAGCATTTTTTTCATCCACAAGACTCGAACCCGAGTTTTTGCTTAAGGGGAATCAAGTATGTACCACTTAAACCAACGTCAGATTACTTATAACTTAGTCTGTATGAAGTGTTTAGTGAATAAAAAACTAAAAAGAATTTCTAACGAATAGCTAAAGATTTAATCATTTTTAAGACATAAAGATTATTAAAATGAATTTTGTCTTTACAAACACCACATTTTCTATATAAATGTTGAATCTCTAACACAGCCTTAATTAAACAATCATTTTTCCGTAACAAGAAAAAAAAGTAAGTCATTTATTAACCGTGTATAATCTTATTGGTTAGTAGTTAATAAGAAACTGATAATTTAATAATAAATAATTACACATAGCCTTATAATAGGTAACGAGATTCTTCTCCAGACTCTCCAATATTAGAAATGTGAGAGGGGACAATTTTTTAAAATTATTAATTTATAAAAAATAAAAATATAAAACATTGGATTTTTGTTATTGTCATGTGTATAATCACATATACGCACTACCCTCTCCTTTAATGGAGAGGAGTCAGACTCTATAATAGGAAAGTGTCTTATAAGTGGGGAGTACATTTCTCTCATAGGAATATGTCACCCCATACATATGATTGGTTATAAAAACATTCAAGTATTAAACTTATGATTTAAGTATATTTTTTTAATCAATCATAGTAGATAAGAGTAATATACTTTATATGATCCTACATTTTGTACAAATATCTTGCAGGGAAAAGGTGACAGGAAGCACATGACATTTCACTTTTGGGTACTATTTTTGTGAATGATGTTTAGTGTCTACATAGGTAGTTGGTACTTGCTTTCCTATATAGTTGTACGTTGTATAACACAAAATTGAACAAGAGCTATTACTCACTGAGAGTGTCTCATTGCAGATAAGCCCAAGGTTTTTTCTTAAGGTTCTCTCTTACCATCCCTACTCTTTTCACACTGCATGCACTTTCTTCTAATTGTCATTCACCTTTTTTTCTGTGACTTTTTTGTTGTTGGTGTTGATAAAATTTATTCCATATATGGTTTGGAAGACTCTAATCTATGTTGTGCTTTAGAGTGAAAAATTTCATGCACCCAGATATAAAAATCATATTTTTTTCACTGTTTTCTGATTAATTGATTCATCACAAATTTTCTTTTGATTTATGCTGCATGAAGATGTGAAATTGTTAAATCAAATTTAACGTGGTTTGTTTGTTATGGACATGATCTATGATGGGATGTTATGGAGTTATTTGATTCATCACAAAGGCTTGTTGTTGTTTGTTATTGTTTGATTCATTATGAATCCATAGAATCAAAGCATATTTACACATTCAAACAGTTCAACCATAATTTGAAAAAAAAAATGAAATCTAGCATGTTCTAAATACATGATGAAACTGTTGAGGAAAAAAGCTTGGAAATTAACCCCAAAGTTTCAATTTTGACAATATACCCGTTTGAACTTTAACATCTTACAAGAAAATGTGCAGACTTTGAAACCATATACTTATCTTACTTCCAAATCCTTGCAAGTTGAAACTACTTTTTTATTTTGTTGTCATTTTCTAAGGTTTAATTGTTTCAACAGATTATATAAGATGAAAAACATTTTCTGGAAATTCTACATGTATTTGGACTTTAGCACTTCTCTTCCAGATTGCATATCTATATGCAGCTAGCTATTTTTATGTGCAAGGGAGGAGCATAAGCATTGGGTTAATGAGTGAATTTTTTTCTTATGTGATTCTTGTTATTTGAAACGATAAGGTTGTTGCTTAGTGACTATGAGGTCACGAGTTCAAATCCTGGAAACAGTTTCTCTGTTTGCAGGGTAAGGCTGCATATATTTACCCTCCCTATACCCCACTAAGTAGGAGTCTCGTGCACTAGGCTGCCCTTTTATTTATATCTGTCATCTGAAATAGAATTTTTGAAGTACCTTGGGATGTTTAGACATCGAATGCATATATGCTGCTAACTGCCTATTGTTATTCAAGTGTAAACTAATTACACTTCAAAACTTGTATTTCTGTAGTTCTTTGTCAAGATGGCATCGGTTCATGCTAATGTGGCATCGATTGTATGCAAGAATGGTAACAATGGTTGTCAATCGAAGTTCCCGAGTACTGCATTCTTGCCCGGGTTTGATGTTGTAGGGAGGGTTTCAAGTGCATGGAAGAAGGAACTTACCCCATCTTACATGGCTTTGGGACCTAAAGCTACATTAACATTTGATCCTCCTGCTACCAATTCAGACAAAACCAAACAAAAGAAAGATACTGTTGACCCTGCTTCTCCTGATTTTCTGCCTCTTCCTTCCTTTGAACAATGCTTTCCAAAGAGCACAAAAGAACACAGGTGTGTTGTGCTTTATTGTTTGGTTACTTTATATGATTGATGCATTGTATTTAAATCAGTATGGTGTTCCAAGTCTTTCTTTTGTAACATTATTCAGATTAATATGCACTTCTCAGATGTCTCACTCTAGTTACAATATTATGTTTACAGTGAAGTTATTCATGAAGAAACTGGTCATGCGCTAAAAGTTCCCTTTCGACGAGTTCACCTGAGTGGAGATGAACCACAGTTTGATACCTATGACACAAGTGGTCCTCAAAATATAAGTCCCAGAGTTGGTATGCAGATCAATCTTATTTCTCCATACCTTTTTTTAACTTGAGTCTCTTAGTCCTCACTACATTTTTTGTGTTATTCTTCCTTTTTCAAACCCTTTATTGTTGATATAATGCTAGAAGCAAAAGTTAAATCATATCAGCATACTCAGTTTATGTACTTCTATTAGTTACAAACTTACAGTTAAAAAAACAGAACACATGTAATGGAATAAGATTACTAATATCATTGAAGAATCTCATATTGATTGTTTATTTGTTCTTATCCCAAGACTTAGGAAAATACATTCATTTACCTGGGATTTTTATGCATTTGATATTCAGGACTCCCGAAGTTGCGCAAAGACTGGATTGACAGGCGAGAGAAAATAGGTGCACCAAGATTCACTCAGATGTACTATGCTAAGCAGGGAATCATTACCGAGGAGATGCTTTACTGTGCCACTCGTGAGAAACTCGACCCTGAGTTTGTGAGGTCAGAAGTTGCTCGTGGACGGGCTATCATCCCTTCCAACAAGAACCACTTGGAGCTAGAGCCCATGATAGTTGGAAGAAACTTTTTGGTGAAAGTAAATGCAAACATTGGAAATTCTGCAGTTGCAAGCTCTATAGAAGAGGAAGTTTACAAGGTTCAGTGGGCAACTATGTGGGGAGCTGATACAGTCATGGATCTCTCAACTGGTCGTCATATCCATGAAACTCGAGAGTGGATCCTACGCAACTCTTCTGTACCAGTTGGGACTGTACCTATTTATCAAGCACTTGAAAAAGTTAACGGGATTGCTGAAAATCTTACCTGGGAGGTCTTCAGGGATACCCTGATTGAACAAGCTGAACAAGGCGTTGATTACTTCACTATCCATGCAGGAGTTCTTCTGAGATATATTCCATTAACAGCGAAGCGCATGACCGGTATAGTCTCTAGAGGAGGATCTATTCATGCAAAATGGTGCTTAGCTTATCACAAGGAGAATTTTGCTTATGAGCATTGGGAGGACATACTTGATATCTGTAATCAGTATGATGTGGCCTTATCGATAGGTGACGGGCTACGACCTGGATCGATTTATGATGCCAATGACACAGCTCAGTTTGCTGAGCTCTTGACACAGGGAGAACTGACCAGAAGAGCATGGGAAAAGGATGTACAGGTGATATATTCATCAAACTTTTTTATAGCATGGTGTTGATAAATTTATGGCAAGATTGAAGAATGGTGATAAAATTATCAGACATTTTGATTTTAACATCGTGATGTTTATATATCTATTAAGTGCATTTATATTTTCATTCTTGATTGTTTAGCATGAATAGTTTGGAACTTACAGAGGGGAAATTCTAGTCAGGTCATCCTATTTGTTTGTTTTAGTCACTTGGGTGGGAATAGACTATTTATCCATTGCATGAGACTGTGAGCTATATTGATTTCACCATATTGGTGTTTAGTGAAAATCCTAGTTTCCTTCTTCACAAGCTAAACATAGTAATTTAAAACACTATGATTCTATTGATTTCATATCATATTATACTATCATGAGCTGATGTGATGTTACAATGAACAATATTCTCCGGAGAAAATGAGTGTTTACTTGGACTCCTTTTACAGGTGATGAATGAAGGACCTGGACATATCCCAATGCACAAGATTCCTGAAAACATGCAAAAACAACTAGAATGGTGCAATGAAGCACCATTCTACACTCTTGGCCCTTTAACAACTGATATTGCTCCTGGTTATGATCACATCACCTCTGCAATTGGCGCTGCCAATATTGGGGCACTGGGTACTGCTCTTCTCTGTTATGTGACTCCGAAAGAACACCTTGGACTGCCGAACCGGGATGATGTGAAGGCTGGAGTTATAGCATACAAGATAGCTGCTCATGCTGCTGATTTAGCCAAGTGTCACCCACTTGCTCAAGCCTGGGATGATGCACTAAGCAAGGCGAGATTTGAATTTCGATGGATGGACCAATTTGCTTTGTCATTGGATCCAATGACAGCCATGTCTTTCCATGATGAAACATTGCCTTCAGAAGGTGCTAAGGTGGCCCATTTCTGCTCTATGTGTGGCCCTAAATTCTGCTCTATGAAGATAACCGAGGATGTGCGCAAGTATGCAGAGAAACATGGCTATGGTGATGCTGAGGAAGCCTTAAAACAAGGGATGGAAGCTATGAGTGCTGAATTCCGAGCTGCCAAGAAAACGGTCAGTGGTGAACAGCATGGTGAAGCTGGTGGAGAGATTTACTTGCCAACAACTTACTTAAGCTCCAAAGAGAGGTGAAGTTAAATGTGTTGTATATTTTACTTATCTAAGATGCATCTTTCCACTTGACATGCATTATAGGCTTGGTTGGTAGAGCTACTAGACATAAAGTGTGAGCACCTGGGTTCAAACTTCGCCTACAAAAAAAATACTATTTTGGATACTTAAGCACCGACTAGACGATCTCCATATAATATGCCACATTATTCCATAAACAATGGTCCTCTCTTAACATGGAGCACCACCACATACAGTAGAATCCTTTGATTTCTTTAAGCTATAAACTTATACTAGAAGATCAAGTGATCAACTAAAAACACTATGTCTCATTATTGCATGAAAAAGATTGAAAACCATATTTTATATGCCGTCTGCTTGTCGATACTGAGTTATCTTACAAAAACATCTCGTGCAGTATCATATAAATGAAGAGAATCATCTGAGACAAGTTGGAGCTAGCTACATAACTGGCTTATCAGGATGGTGAATCAATTTCAAGCTAGGGGAGAATACAAATTTGAGTTTGTTGACAACTTTTAAGAACTTTAATCTCTATCAAACTTTTTCTGGTGTTCTCCAATTATCATGAATAAATTGCTCCAGTTTTATATTTAAGACCTTCTTTACCTATTCTTTTGAGGCATTTTATTAACTCCAAATGCACCAGGGGTGCCTCTATCTGCATGAGCTCCTATGATTAAGTTAGGATGCTAGCAGATTAGGCTGAGATAGTCCCTTTGAACCTGAACAGGGTGATGCCTGCGTAGGGAGTGTGCAATTTTCTTTCTGTATGCTTTTGCAGGGAGTGTAAGTTATATACATGGATTGAGCTTGGATTGTTCTTGGGAAGCAGATTCAGCAAGATGGCCATGCCAATTGCTTTTGTTCAAAAAGTAGCTGCACATGAAGCTCCTACTACCAGATAAAAAAGTATTACAACATAAATTCTTTCCTAAGAAAAAACAACATAAAGTACACAGATCTTACATACTAATATCTATTATGAAAGACCAAGTTTTCACTAATAAAACTACTCACCATATTAACTTGGCATGTCAGAATATATGAACATGGTATCTATAATTTTTCCTTTGTGCAACAAGAGTATCTTCAGAAGATGTAGAGATTATCTATCAGGGTTATTTTACTGTAAATCTATATTGTGCATTAATTTTCAGCAAAATAAAAATCTAATTTGGTTATGACCAAAAAATCTCATATTTCAATCCAACATAGCTTCATAGATACATGGGAAACAAAAAGCTAGTCTTTTACCTGGGGCATTATGTATTCTACTTGTAGTTTTCATAATAGGAAGTGAGTGAAGATGTTTAAATAAGATTATATAATATTTTCATTACTTCTCTATATGGATGATATTTTGCACTCTTTGAAGATTCACAAATTCTCACTACATGAAGAATTGCTTCATTGAAGTTGCTTGGCACAGGTTGTTTTATGTTATTACTAGCTTGTTACAGTACACATGTTTAACTAAACTTTCGTTTTGTATGTGAATAACCACCAGTGTGAAATTGATGTAAGCAAAATGAGTAGCACTATCATTCTTGAATAGAAATAAGACTTTGTAAACAGACTTGTTTCCCCTACATTTGTTTCAGTTCCACTGTCAACTAAGTGTTCGACCAGGAGTTAAGTTTTGGAATGGAACGAATGGTAAGAAAAAGGTTGAGAGTCATGAAATACATTTTTTAGAGGACTTGAAATCTTTCTTTTTCATTTATTCTCATCCAAAATTTAACTCGCAAACAATTACATTTTCTTTCTTCTATGGATCTATTGGAACTTAATTTGCATGAAGTGTTGTTGGAGTTACAAATATTTATAAGCCATAAAAATCCCTGCCTCAAACATTACATGCACTGAGTTTATATCTTCAGAATATTTAGTAAGTGATTGCCATATTTTGATCATTTTGCAAGAGATGATATAATGTGATAAGGTTATCTGAGTACTATCAACTACCCATGATAAATTTCCTATAACAGGTTGAAAGTTGCCCCATTTTAAGGCCTTAGATCTTGTCTAGTTTATCATAATTTTGAACTTGGTTCAATTCTACCTAACTTTTGTTACATTTTCATAAATGAATTGGGGTTTAGTAAACTAACTTATGATAGCTCATGATAAAGCTAAAATGCAAGATTTCATGAGGTTCATTTACAATGGAAAAAAACTTCTCACGCTTGTATAGATCAAAATCTAAATAAATAATCTGGAATATAATGCATGCATTTGAATTAGATACTTGGTATGTAGACTTTGTTCAATTCTTGGCAAACAAGCCTCCAAAACCACCACCCTTCTTTTGTGTCACTAGCACAGAGTTCTTGCGGCCAATGGTGATTGCCTCCTCCATTATTCTCCTCCACCTTCTTGAGGATAAGATCAATTTATGGCAGTTGATTTTATCCTCAAGAACATAAAAACATAATGACAACTTCAAACCAGTAGTATAATCGGCCCGACACAAATGTATGAAGGATACATGTATTTAATATGGACATGTCTTCAACTTCTCAGGAAAAAGGACTGATTTAATGTAGAGCAAATAGCATATCCGACTAGTAATTTAAGGGAGAAGAGGAACTTTTTTTGATTCAAAAAATTGAATACACTTATACACTTCAAACTTATAATCGGGGCTTATGTCCCCCCACAAGTTAATTACATATGTCATGATGCATAATACCTCAACAAGAAGTGTCTAGCTGAAAGATTGAAAATCCTGAATTGGAAAAAATTAACTAATGTAGAGATTAATTATGATCCTTTTGGGAAAATCGTGCTACCTTCTTTAAGATTTTTTATAGGCTGAATAGCAAGGACTCAAATAATGGTAAGTATCACATGTGTTTTTTGTTCTTTATTATTATTCACTTAAATACCTTCTCACAACCTTCCATTGTATTATATTAGAGTTTAAAAGTGAAATCTCACATACCAGAAGTATACTAGCATATTCTGGTGACATGTCTTGATAGGTACAAAAAAGTTGTGCAGAAGCAGATAAATGTATAGACACATTAATGATATAAATGTAGAGAGATAGATATGAAAAAGTTGTACATGAATAGTTTTTGTAAGGAATGCATTGCTTAAAATAAAAAAGGATGCCAAACAATCTATTTGGAATTTTTGATATAGATAAATTGTTGGCAAATCATAAATTAAAGAACTAGTTTGATTTGAAGGATAAATAGTCTCATTCTATGTATGCAAAGTCTAAAACTGCTTACCGCATTTCAATTCCACAAGTTATAAATACAACCTCATTCTCATCTAAACCCATTCCTCCTTCCCATTTTTTAGTACAAAAATCATTTGTCTTAAACAATATTTTATTCTCTATTTCGAGCCAATCAATATTTTATTTTTTATGTTTAAAATTTTCTTTTATTCATGTGATAATATGTGACTGACCCATAATAGAGAATGAGACATTGTTAGAGTTATGTGATCTCTATCATTTTATCTAATCTATTGTTTTTAGGTACTATAGAAATTATCATCTAAAATCATTAACCTCCTTAAGTCCATGCATGATTTTCTTCTTGTGTGTCTCATACTTCATAGTCCTATATACCAAACACCTAACATCCACTACTCACTCTCTATAAGGTAAAAAATATTCCCAACAACTCTCTCCTAAACCCTCTCATTTTTTTCATTCCACACACACATAAACATATATATAATAAGCATGATGCATGCTTTATGCTTCAAATAAGTTTACACCATCTTGCAAATGGAAACCCTCACTCTCCTCCTTACCTTAACATCTGCTCTTTCTGCCTATTTCATATGGTTCCATCTCTTAGCCGAACTCTAACCGGTCCAAAAGCATGGCCTTTTGTGGGTAGCCTCCCGGTTCTTTTCAAGAACCGGAGCCGAGTCCACGACTGGATCGCCGGAAACCTCCGTGCAACTGGCACTTCAACCACCTACCAAACATGCACCATCCCCATACCTTTCTTGGCTCGCAAGGAAGGCTTCTACACGGTCACATGCAACCCCAAAAACCTCGAACACATCCTCCGAACCCGGTTCGATAACTACCCAAAAGGACCCAAGTGGCAGACCGCATTTGATGACCTATTGGGACAAGGAATCTTCAACAGTGACGGAGAGACCTGGCTCATGCAACGCAAAACCGCGGCACTGGAGTTCACAACCCGAACCCTAAGGCTAGCCATGGCTCGTTGGGTGAACCGGTCCATCAAAAACAGGTTTTGGTGCATTCTAGATAAAGCGGCTAAAGATAATGTTTCGGTGGATATGCAGGACCTTCTTCTACGTTTAACCTTTGATAACATTTGTGGACTCACCTTTGGCAAAGACCCTGAAACTCTTTCACCTGGCTTACCAGAAAACCCTTTTTCTGTTGCCTTTGACACTGCCACTGAAGCCACCATGCACAGGTTCTCTTACAGTATAGTTGGATTGCATGATTAATTTTATATGCTTAAAGTGTGCTTGAATTAGATTATTCTGTCTTAAAAACAGTTTATAATCCAAAGGTTCTCCTAGATAACTTCTAAAATATAGTTATGGTGTCATTTTTTTCATGACATTCTAAAATATAGCTTAAAAAGTTATTCCTTATAATTCAATATGAACCAATAAAGCACTTCAAAAAAAGATAATAAAGATGCATTTACTCAAAACAGTACTTATATGTTTGTGAAGTAGAATCAAAATCATTATTCATGCACTCAGTGTTGAACCTTTACTATATACTTACTCAAAAATAATGATTTAAATTGTCGGACGCCATCAACTAATTCGGCCACAATGTTGTAGTTATAACCACATCATACCGCAATTGTAGTATAAATGTATGATACTAGATTATAATGATATGATCATGGTACAAGGACTACAATCACATTAATCATAACCATGATCGTAATTGTAACTTAAAACACTGCTTAAGAATGTTTATCACTATTATATATAAGTTTCTTTCTCTCTTTAATATAAGAACAGGTTTCTGTACCCGGGTGTGGTATGGAGATTCCAGAAGCTTCTGTGCATCGGAGCAGAGAAAAGATTAAAACAAAGCCTTCAAGTTGTAGACACCTACATGAACGACGCCATTGCAGATCGCAAGAAAAACCCCTCCGATGACTTACTATCTCGTTTCATGAAGAAATCTGACACCTGCGGCAACGCCTTCACCTCCAAACTTCTTCAACGCATCGTCTTAAACTTCGTCCTCGCCGGAAGGGACACGTCATCAGTCGCACTCACCTGGTTCTTCTGGCTCCTCATCAACCATCCACACGTGGAGGACAAGATCGTAGCGGAGATAGCCACTGTTCTCAAAGAAACCCGCGGCGGAGAGCGGCGAAAGTGGGTGGAGGAGCCTCTAGATTTCGAGGAAGCAGACCGGTTGGTTTATCTTAAAGCTGCTTTAGCTGAAACGCTGCGTTTGTATCCATCGGTGCCGCAAGATTTCAAGCAGGCCGTCAATGATGACGTGTTGCCGGACGGGACGGTGGTTCCGGCGGGTTCGACGGTGACGTATTCGATATATTCGGCTGGGAGAATGGAAACGATATGGGGTGAGGATTGTGTGGAATTTAAACCGGAGAGGTGGCTTTCGGTTCGGTTAGACCGGTTCGAACCGCCAAAAGATGGGTTTAAGTTTGTGGCATTTAATGGTGGACCGAGAACTTGTTTGGGGAAGGATTTGGCTTACCTGCAAATGAAGTCTGTGGCTGCGGCTGTGCTGTTGCGTTACCGGCTATCGCTGGTTCCCGGTCATCGGGTGGAGCAGAAGATGTCTCTTACTTTGTTCATGAAGAATGGGCTGAGAGTGTTCTTGCATCCACGTAAGATTGAAGATGGCCACCTCAGCATAGAATGAGGGTGTTTTCGTCATTCACCATTATGCATTGTGGGGGTGTATAAGTGTATTGTACAAGTTCATTTTATGTTTAAAACTTACCATTGCATTTGTAAGGATGAGTTTGATGAGAGGGGTGAATCAAATTTCAGTAAGTGTGCTAATCTAAAGTGGAGTGCTGGTGGTATTTGAAGAATGAATATAACATGTTGGAAAAATACTTGTTTGTATATGAGTTTTTTATATTATCATTTATCATTTATATTTAATTATTATTAAATTTTAATTATAAGTAACATAAATCACTGATAAATAATATACTAATTATTTATAAATATCTATATTAACAATGTATACACTTAGGAGTTTTAAATTGGAAAAGAAAAACATGTCATTGTTGATGTTTTTTTATCTCTAAAAAAGCAAAGAAAGAATATCACTATTGTCCATTAATTGTCACATAATTTTTTATCTGGACTTTAAGAAAGAGTGTAATATATATAAAGATTTGTACACAGTCAGTGAATTATTCACCATTTATTTAGGTTACATTTTTTGAAAAAAGTTAATGATAATTGAAATAAATTATGCAGTTATAGAATAAAAAACTCATATGTTGTTTGTGTATATATCATTTTCTCTTTAAAAAAAGAATAAAATGTTACTTGATTATGTTATTTATATGTCACATAATTTTTTTTATCTAGCCACACAAATATTGTCCTATGAAGTTAAACATAAGTACTGGCTACACATCCCACATTTTGTGTCATTTCATGCCCTATAGGCATATGATTGGTTAGAAAAAATATATTTAAGTTAAAATTTAATTATTAAATATTTTTCTAACCAATTATAAACTCATGATACATGGAGTGGTACAAAATGTGAGATAACATATGTGCTCCCATAGGGACTACTAGCTTAAGTCATACCAAATTTTTATTTTATTTTATATCTTTGTTAAGTGACTACTAGCTTGATTTCTTTATTTTACTTTTTTTTTTAAATATAAGCAAATAAGTGTTGAGAAAATGGGTATGAGTTAGAAGTGTCAAAACGAGCTAGCCCACATCGGGTTCGGGTTAAGCTGGGCTGGGCTAAAAAGCTCGGATAAAATTTATACATATCAAATGGTAGCCCAAACCCACCATAAGCAATTTTTAACATATTTAATATATTCAAAAAATGTATCATTTGATATTAGCGTATAACTTTTCTTTAACATAATTGTTATGTCAAATGCAACCAAACTTATAGATCTAATGCAATGTGTTTGGGTTAAGACGTGATGTTAAGTCCATGTGTATTAATTTTAAGATAACTCTTTTATTAAATCTCTCATTTATATTGGACTCTCACTCTCTAACACAATATAATTTGTAACTTCACTTTAATATATAAACATTTAATACTAATAGAAATATTATCTTTTGTACGTTTTTTATCAACACTTTCATTATGGACTGTTATATTAAATTTGATGGTGTGGAGTTCTCTATGATAAATAATTTATGTTGATTTTAGTTTTGTTGTAAACATTATTTTATTTATTATATTTTGGTGGAAAAGTTAAATCTAATTAAATACATAATAACATAATACTTATTATATATATTTTATTATAAGTTGTTTTGTAAATTTTCATTTAGTGCCCAAAAGTCTAAAAAAATATTAAAACATATAAGTAAAATGGGTAGCCCGAACCCACCCAGGTAAGCCTGGCCCGAATTTATAATAGCACGACCAGGTCGGGCTAAAAAGCCCCCAAATTTAATAAAAAGTACTTAAAATGATACTTAAGCCCTATAAATTTTCAGACTTTGATGGATCGGACTGAACCAACCCGCCTATTTTGGCAGCTGTAGTTTGAGTCATGGGTTAGCAGTTGTTCCCTCTTTAAGCCTATATCTTTTTGAAACAAAACAAAGTAAGTGAGAAACCCAATTCTTCACCCCAAATGACAAAGACCTAGGTGTGAAGTAAATAAAGTTTTGAAAATATGTTAAATATTTAATTTTAATTAGAATTTAGTCATTACAATAACATAAAAAAACAAAGGTATATTTGTATCTAAATATAATGCGATATATATGTCTATATGCAAGTTTTTTTTCCCACAGATGAAATAAATTTATCTCTGAACTAGACTTTACAGTATTTTTTAAAAAGATATTTAATTTAAAAAATAATAAAAATCTAAACCTTTAAAATTTTATTTTTTTGCTATGCCATAATCTTCACTATTTACGTGCGTCTCCGAGAGGAGCCAAATAAAACGGTAAGAGAATAATATTTGATTATTTAAATGGGTTTTCATAATAAATTAATAATAAACATTCGTTTTCAAAAAACTAAAAATTTACATACCAGTTTTACCCTCATGTGGCGCGAAACAAATCAGAACTTTCCATGTTTCAAAGCTAAATAACACCATTTTCACTCACTTATCTCGTTTTTGAACAGTTTCACCCACACACACACACTATAATTCGAGTTATTCAATTCTAGCATCAAATCTAAGTTCTCTCACCATTCATCGAATCGAGTCAATCCCGTTTTCTTCGATCATGCCTTCCATCGCCGTCAATTCAACTCCTCAGAAGCGCAAATCGAGATCTCATGTCGCGCCTTCGGAGGCTCCGGTCTCTTCCCCGTGCAAACGGAGACTTCCGCAGCGGTGCAGCAATGTGAGCCTTCTCACTTCTGTAACTGTAAGTAAGAAAAATAAATTTGATTCTAGAAGATTCTTTTTAATTTATTATCAGCAACTGAGAGAGTGTTTTTGTTATTTCTCTTTGTTTGACTTTATGCAGGAAAATGACGTTGTTTCGATTCCTTGTGGTCATAAACAAGCTGATTCGGAAAATGTTGCTGCCAAATTGGAATGGCATTGCAAAGGTGAGTTAAATTTGTTTTTGATTGGTTTTATGTACTTAAAATAGGGGGAAATATGGATAGAGAAAATTTTAAACAAATGTAAAATTGATTGGTTTCTGAAAGTAAATAAAAGGATAGAGCGAGGAAATAAGCAAAAAATAGAGAAAGATATAGGTGCAATCCAGGAAAAAAATCTCGTGTATGATGAACATTAAGAGAATTTTAGAGTAATATGAGAAAATTGATTGATTATTCCAAGGAAAACAATGTTCTTTCAATTCGTACTGGAAATGTTGCTGGCAAACTGAAATGGAATCCCATAGATGAGTGAGGAAATAGGGAAGAATTCATGTATAGTGAAAAAAATTAAACAAATGAAAAATGGATAGATTTTAATATTTTATGAAAAGGAAAAAGTTAAAGTTCGGGAAAATAAGTAAAAAAATAAGTGCGATATTGCTATGAGATGAACATAAAGAAAAGTTAAATTTGAGAGAGGATAGATGGGAAAACCTGTAGTTTATTAAATTATAGAAGCTTTGTAAAATCAACTATCCAAAATTTACCTGACATGAATTTATTTTGTTTGATAGGTAGTGAGCAATTGCGGGTGGTGAAGGAGAAGTTGCATGTGTCCACTGAACCTTCTAGAATTGCGTGCCGTGAGGATGAGCAGAATATGGTGTTGGAGTTTTGCAAGGCATGTGTTGAGCAAGAGAAGGCTGGAAGTTTGTACATTTGTGGATGTCCTGGAACTGGAAAATCGTTAACTATGGAGAAAGTGAAAGGGCTCTTACTCAATTGGGCTACAGAGGTATGTACACAAATGTATTGGTTTATACTTCTTATTGACATCTTTGATGAGAAATTGTGGTTTTAGAATTCAGTCTTTACAACTAGTCATTGCAAACGATTTTGTAATGATTTTACAGTTGTACTGTATACGTTGTTACATGGATGTCTGCTTGAGTTCTAATTATTGCATTTATTTGTTTCTTAATTAATGGTTCTGATATGAGAGGTGAATAGAGATTATTGGAAGTACTATATAACATTATTGAAGCAATTAACACATGCATATCATTTTGACAACCACATTTATTTATACTTCTGTTTCACATGTTGCATATATGTTGAAAATTCTTGCCCTTGATTGTTATGTGGGTGTTTCGTGTACAGTTTACATCTCTCAAATCATGGTTTGGTGGAGGTGAACTAAGTTTGACTTTACCTTATGTTTGGTAAAATCACTTTCTGTTATTTGTGATTGCGTTTTGATCTCCAAGCCATGGCTTGAGTAGAAGTCCAAATCTTTTTTTCTTCCTTTTTGTCCATCCAAACTTGTTTTTATCAATTTAAAACTAACCATATTAATATATAAATCTATCATTACTATACCCCTTATACAAGTCCCCTTAATCTATCATGATGGAACCAATGTGTACGCTTTGCTGCTTATGCATTTATATAATTGATGAAGAAAACATACTATTTCATAGCTTTAACTTCAAGTGTTCTTTCTAAAATGTAATGTTCTTTTTGTTCCACGAACTAATACAACTGCCTGTGTGATTTTCAGGCAGGTTTTGCCCGACCAGATGTTTTATCTGTAAACTGTACTTCATTTGTCAACACATCTGACATTTTCACCAAGGTGAGGATATTAAAGCAGCTTTTAGCTATTCCAACAATGCTCTTTTACTGATAAGCAGTTGTTCTCAGATACTTGAGTTTAACCAGTCAGTTGGGAAAAAGCTTTCAGCAACACCCTTAAAACAACTCCAGAACATGTATTCTCAGAAGTCATCTAGAAAGAACATGATGTAAGAAACATATACTTACCTTGAATAGTGGTAAATATGAACATACTGTGTGTTCTCTTTTATGTATTGAATCAGACTGCTGCTTGTTTATGTAATTTGGATTATATTAATGATTTAATTTGTCTCCATTGTGATTGTGACAGGTTGATACTTGCTGATGAATTAGATTATCTAATAACCAAAGACCGGGCTGTGCTCCATGATCTTTTCATGCTCACTACCTTACCATTTTCCAGATTTATATTAATAGGTAAAATCCTCAGGAGTTAAGTTGTATCTTTTGGACACATTCAGGGTTATTCAATACTTATTGTACCTTTTTATACAGGGGTAGCAAATGCGATTGACCTAGCTGATCGTTTTCTTCCAAGGCTTGCATCATTAAACTGTGAGTACATCCCGTCTGTTAGTTTACTCTATACCAAAAGAATGTTCATGCTGCTTTTAAGTTGTGGACTGTGTTTCAATGACCTCATTAATGAAGCTAGCTTTTTTCTACTTTTATACATCATTCAACATTTTTTGTTATCCTTTTCTATGATATAATTTATAACCTTTGTTTTGTTCCAGGCAAACCTATTGTTGTGACTTTTCGTGCATACTCTAAAGATCAGATCCTTAGGATTCTACAAGAAAGACTAAGTGTAAGATTAATGTGATTGAACTTGTTTGAATTATATGGTTGTATGACTGTCCAATTTCACATTGATCAATGACTAGTTATTTGTAGAAAATGATTATTGTAAATTGTAGTGTAAATCATTGAAAAACCTACCTACTTACAAGTTACAACTTTGCTGAGGAAAAGGTTAAATTTCTTTATGTGAGAATATTATCTACTAATAGCTGTTTGCCATACCTCAGGAACTTCCTTACAGTGTCTTCCAACCGCAAGCACTGGAACTATGTGCTAGGGTAAGTCCATTTATCACTGTCCAGATGATACTTTTATATTTTCTGTTATCTAGAATAGTATACAAAGGGTGAGCGTCGGTGCAGCTGTAAGTTTGTTGCTTAGTGATAAAAAAGTAACATGTTCAAATATTGGAAACAACCTCTCCACATGCAGGGGTAAGGATACATTCATCTACCCTCCCTAGCCTCCACTAGGTGGGAGTCTTGTACACTGGACACTCATTTTTATCAAGAGAAGTCTACATTTTGAAAAAGTAATGTCTTACACTTACAAGTCCTTGGCTCTTGCTCTTACCATGAACAAGTAATAACTTTGGCTGTAAATATATTTCCAAATTTGACCTTTGCATGTTCCATCCTAAAAATAGATCCCGTGATCAGTAAATCTGCTATTGTTTTCCTCGTATATGCTTAAACTGTCAGGTAGGCTTAGTCAGACTCAACATGAATATTAAATTTCATGTGCATGATACGACAAACTCAACCAATTTTGTTACTTCGGAAGTGTAAATTTGGCTGATAGCTTAATTGAAAAAAGGGCAAGGTTTTGCTTCTTTTTTATTATATTCTCACCGAGGTTCAACTTCTTTATCCCATAGAAAGTGATGTTAGGATGTTAATTCATCTTGAAAGGAGAGGCATAGGAAAGTGATTATAGTAATATATAATTCATCTTGAAAGCATGTATAAACTCAAGAGGCTAATTTGTACTACAAATAGAAACAATAAATTGGATTTACCGTGTAAATAGAGTATACTTAAGAAAATGGTTTATTGATATTGGATTTGATTGCAGAAAGTTGCGGCAGCCTGTGGAGATATGCGGAAAGCCCTTTGCATATGCAGGTAAGCTATTTTATCATGCTTTTTTGATAATGACCATTTTCTTGATTTATGCCCATACAATGAGTGCATCTACTTTTTTTTACATTTATTCTAAATTTAGATTACATTGCATGATCGGAAGAGTCATCCAAGTTTAAATGTGAGCTATAGATTGGAATATTTTCAAATTTGAACAATTTTACATTCTACATTCAGTAGTGCTCTAGCCTTGGGACCTTCCCCCTTTATTTGAAGTTCTGAATGACTGGTGTGATTCTGGTATTCGTATCTGCTTATTCACCTAATGTGTAGGCTTCATCAATATTTTTAAATTTGAAATGGAGGTGGACTATATGCAGAACCCCTCCTCTGTTTTTGCTCATCATATATGGTGTTATAAGATATTTGAACTTGCACGTGAAAAATGTTAATAGCCTTAGAAGATGATATATGATTGTTGACACTAGTTCTGCTTTGGCAATATAGCTATATTAAAAGTGGAGGTCCGGGCATGTCTCAAACCTCTAGTTGATAAGTCATTTGTTATCACTATTTGCCCTCTTTGCCCTTTGCAAGGCTTCTGGCATGCCAGTTGGACAACTTCTGCACCACCCTAAGCTATTTTGTACCTAAAAAGAAAGCTGCAAAAATCATTTTACTTTCCAGGAGTGCAGTAGAGATGCTAGAAGCTGAGATTAAAGAATCTACCAGCAAGTCAAATACTTCAGTGGAAGAGAAAGCATCATCTGAGTTGAAGACTACCACAACTTCTGATTATACCATGAAACATGAATTTGACACTGTAAGCCCTCAATATTTGACTTAGTTTAGTTTTGTTCTACAACAACAAATTGATTGTAGCTTAACAAAGTACAAAGTAAAACAAGTTTGTGTGTGGCATGCATCTTTTTTGGATTCATCGGAGACAGTTATATATATGTGTGTTAGCAGCTTAAGAAAGTACACTATAAAACAAGTTTGTGTGTGGCATGCATCTTTTGGATTTATTATTTATATATGCCTGTGTGAGTGTATTCAATTTTAGAGTTTAGTTTCAAATTTAATTAGCCACCTCTACGACATTTGTGCATAACTTACTCAAGTAGGTGCATCTATTTTTAGTTTACTTACTCATCCCACTTTGTAGCTGAAGGCTTCAGATGCTTAACATTAATTGCAGGTAAGGATTGATCATATGGCTCTTTCTCTGTCGAAGACATATAGATCACCTGTGGTGGACACAATACAATCTTTGCCTCTTTATCAGCAGGTAATCATGTATTAGGATTTAGGAATATGCTAATTTGAACTGCCATGAGCTAAAGACAGTCTTTTACTGCAATTGCAAGTATACCGACCCTTTCATTCCAAATTAGATGTGATCATAGTAAGTATTTATGAAAACAAGATCTATGCAACAATAAATGGCCAAAAACAAATATTTACTGCAAATTCTAGTCTCTTTTTACCAAAAAAAACTTTTCAACAAACTACAAAGTCTAAGGTTTTGTTTGGGAGTTAAGAGGGAAAGGAAAGGAGAGGAATCAAAAGGTTAGGAAGGGGGAGGAAGGGAAGAGAAAAGGAAGGAAATCCTCTCCCTTGTTTGGGAGTATGAAATTTAGATGAAGGAGAGTAAACTAATGATAATGTACGAATATTTTTTTTAATTTTCCCTTAAAAATGTAATTAACAATGAGAAGTGGACAATAATATATAATTATATATTATTACTAAACATATTTAGCTATTTTGACATTTTATCTCCCAAAAACCTCAAATTGGGGGAACTTTAAAAATAAACAAAGAGTGTTTTGGAGGAAGCCCTCCAAAACCTTTCCATCTCCTTCATCCAACTCCCAAACAAGGGCAAGGTTTTCCAAAACCATCTCTTCCCTTCCCCTCCAAAATCCCACTCCCAAACAAAGCCTAAATATTTATGATATTTCTTCTTCATAAGAATACTAACCAACTTGAGATTTTGTTGTCTAATAGACATGCAACCAATTTTTTTGGTTTGTTGTCCCTTATGCCACCCCAATTGTACTGCTTTTACATGTTGATTTTATTTTACAATGTTTAAATAATATTTTTATAATTTTTTGCATGACTCTATGATTGCAGATTGTACTCTGCTCATCAATGAAACATTTCTGTGGAACTAAGAAAGATACAATCCTTGGCGAGGTTTGCTTCAGCGTTTCATTTTTTTAAAATCATCATATCAGTAGAAAAGGGTTTAGTTCCATCCTAACTTACATATTATTTTCTGAAATTGTAAAAATGGTGCAGTTGTATAAATCTTACACAGGAATATGCAAATCATCACAAATTCAACCGGCTGGATTCTTGGAATTTTCAAATATGTGCAGAGTGCTTAATGACCAGGTATTTTCATATGGTCAACACTTGATTTGAATTTTAGATGTAGCTTTCTGCAATTAGATGCATCATGTTACTCATAGTGCATTATCAACAATGGTCATAGGTAAAATGATGAAATATATGTATGATAATTGTAGGGGCTCATTAAACTGGGACAATCCCGAGAGGATAAATTGAAAAGGGTGACACTAAAAGTAGATGAAGCTGATATTACTTTTGCACTACAGGTAATCTTGTCATTTAAGCCATTGGATGATATAATTTTTTCCCTTTGTATGAATTGTTAATATATCTTAATGATTCTTTGACATAAATTCCATGATGCAGGGAATCCGTTTTTTTCAAAACTGTCTTCAATGATACTGTTCTGGCACATAGACTGGTATTCAACTTGGTAATAGACCGTAGATTCTTTCATTTACTAGTTCTTCACATTTTCCTTCAAAATTCTAACCACTCTTTGGCGAGGATTGCCTCCCGTGTAAGGATACCTGTGGGAAACCATAGAAAATATGGAGGACTGATTCAATAACAACAACCAAGCTAATTCCACTAGGTGGATATAGGTGATGTAGTTTGTAGTGGATATACTAGATGCATCATCATAGAATAGAGGTGAAAATGTTGGGACATAATTTCCACCTAAGAGCAAAAGCTGTGATGAGATATTTTGATTTTTTTCAAGAGCATTCAATGCCAATAGTTGAAATCATTAATTACATTATTCTCAAAGTTGAGTTTCTTGATGAAGAAGCAACTGTGTAACTCTCCCTTAATCTCTCATGAATAATACTTTTGAACACCCACCGACAATGTCACGCAATTTTTACCTTATCTTTTACGGTATTAATTGTGGACGAGAGAAAAGATGTATAAACACGTAACAGTTTTTACATTGGTACACTCTATCATTCACAATTCACGAGAATTAAGATATATTTATATGGTTGACGTATACTTTTTATATTCAAAGCGAAGACAGGCTAGCTTTAGAATCGTGAGATTTCTGTTCTAAAAAAAATCAATCAATATTTAGGATTATTTACGGTACAAGTTTCACGTATTTAATCTAACTATGCTCACCCCTAATGATTGATAAAGAAAAGAATAAAAAAAAATATGTACACCTGATATTGGTATGTATAATCAATTACTTATTAGTAGTTACTGAACTTATAATTTTAAAAATAACAAAAGTCTTATTATGATGATGGAGAATATAAAAAATAAAATAAAATATTTTTAATAAATTCAATATTTTCATTTTTATGAGTTTAATGATATGATTTTTACATATTTATTTGGTCTTCTTTAATGATTAAGGAATTGATCTCTTTTACATAATTCTTTATCTTAAGTCCTAATAAATGTCATTTACAAAAATCAAAATGTTAATATTTAACCTAGTGACCTGAAGATAATATGTTTAATATGATAGATTATATATAATGAATTTTAAAACAATGAAATTAATGAATTTGATAAGGATGATATTCATTTAAAATATCTAAATCTTATTATGAATGATTATTGTATGTATAGTGTCAAAATGGACAAGTGTTTGAATTTATTTTTATTTTCATTTTTCTATTTAATTTGTTAGTCCTAGAGTATAATAAAATAAAAAATATTGATTATTATAAGTATAAAATATACAACCAAGCCTTGATTTGAGAGCTAACTAAGTAAACGTAAAATATATCCATACAAAATTATGTCTAATTACGGATTCTTTTTATAATATACTAATAATAAATATAATATAATGTAAAAATTTAACACCATATTGAAACAAAAAATTAGTTTATTATCCGAACCTTCACTTTGTTATTATTTTGTAAGATTATGAGCCACATCCACGTAAGCTTAGTTCTTTATCCGTGTTTCAATATTAGCCAATAATGGCACTCATTTTTTTTTGCCTATTCAATGATCAGTAATAAATACATATATAAATGTCACCATCCTTTTTCACCTCACAGGGCTCTAATGATCAGAACTCAAAGGTTTTCTTCTCTTCTATTTTCAACTTTCACTTATAATTCTTTGTTGATTGCGTATTTCTCTGTATTCCTCACTTATCTATGTTGTTTTTATCATCACTTTCATGGCTTGGTCACCTTTCTCCAATTTTTTTATATTTGGCTAATAATTTTAATTTATAGAGTTTGTTGATGAAATTGTATTAACCAAATTCATCCATATCAATCATTATGTGTTTGTTCAGATGGAAGAAGTTCAGGTCCTTCAAGCATGTTGTCCTGTATCAATCTCTGAGTGCATGTGTTTTTTTTTTTGTTTAACCAATGATACAGAACTAATCTTTCTCGGGATGCACTCATCCAAGGAATATCAAAAACTTGACTTTTTGGTCTATCACGGGACTTGATAGGTCTTACATCACTAGACTAACACCTTTGGTTGAGTCGTGTATAGAGAAGCATTATTGAGATTAGTCCTTCATATGGCGGGTGGGTTTGGGAAAGTGCGTTTTTTTCTTCTTCTTTCCAATTCATATCAAGGTTTGTGTTGAAAGCCAACCATGTTTCTCAGTGACAGCTTGTGGATGAAGTATATTATATTGTTTTGGAAGACTGCGACCAGGAAGCCGCCAACCAGCAGTGAGTTCCATTGTTACTGGTGTATGAGAGACATCACGTCTTGAACCAAAACCTTAGTTCCATGAACCTTTTCTACCTATCAACTTTTTTACTCCTCCCCGTATATCCAATATGGGACTTCACATTTGAATAAATCCAATAATGTCCCTCTCAAGTGTGGGTACCATACACTTTTTGGTCTGTTCCCCTTTAAGTCCACCGTGTCCCAGCCAATTATATCATTCCTCTATGGGCTAAGTGAAAAAAGCATATAAGTGAGCTTGATACCACGTTTTGATAAAAAAACCTTAAGGTATTAGATGTATGAGTCCATCCACTTATATTATTTAACTCATCCATTTTTGTACAGACTTTTACATTCACACCTGTAATACCCAACATATGCATTTTTCACTTGCTACTTTTGTTGACTGGAGATCATTTTCACAAAGTTAGTCTCAAAACATTCCTTATTTCGTGTTCCATTTCCCTAATCTAATTTCTTATTTTTACGCCATACAGGGGTTAGTTCTATAATCACAAAGTAAAAGTGGTTAGTATTCCAACTTGAGCCAACACAAGGATGGCTATCACCAAGGTCTACATTGTGTAAGCATATTTTCAATTGCTCTTTTAGGCTTTAGCTATTCATCAAATTTTGAAAACATGAAAATTTTGAACTTTGCGATTTCATGTATGACATCTTCTTTTTGTAGGTATTACTCCTTGTATGGACATGTAGACACTATGGCAAGAGAAGTGCACAGAGGGGCAGCTTCTGTTGAAGGTGTCGAAGCAACACTCTGGCGGGTAAATTTTTAGTATAGTAGGTTAAGAGTGTGTGTTGTGTTAAACAAATAATTGGAGAAGAGATAGGAATCTTTTAATCAAAATTGATGATTTGTTTTATGTTTGGTGAAAACAGGTACCTGAGATGCTTTCCGATGTAATATTGACAAAGATGAAGGCCCCTCCTAAAGCAAATGATATAGCAGAAATCAGGCCAGAACAACTTCTGGATGCAGATGGGTTTATATTTGGTTTCCCTTCTCGGTTTGGCATGATGCCAAGCCAGTTCAATGCATTCTTTGATGGCACCAGTGCGCTATGGGCATCCCAAGCACTGGCTGGCAAACCTGCTGGAATTTTCTGGAGTACTGGTTTTCACGGAGGAGGCCAAGAATTGTCAGCGTGAGTATCGCCTTTTACATTTCCTTAGTAAATGTTTCATATGGTTATTCTCTTTTATCCAAAAAACATCATAGAGTGGAACTACTCCTATTACATTCCAATGGTATGCATGATGTTTCTTGAAATGACTTTCAATCACTTTACCTATGAGTGATGACTACCGGTATGAAGCTAATAGCACTTCACGGATACTCTAAGGTACTCCTTACTGTATTCTGCAACATTTTACATTTATATCTTGAATTTGTATCGTTGTACATTATAGATGGAACTGCCACAATAATTAGATAACTGTTAGAACTTGATTATGTTACAATGGTTCATGCTAACTTCTAATACATTATTCCTCTTGTGTTAAGCTTACATCAATTTTACGTCGTGTATCATAATCGTTATGTTTTGTAATTTTTATCTGTCTCGTGTCTTATCGGTGCTTCTTAAATATGAATTGTTTCCATCAGCGACTCTAGTATGATTTGTCTGTTAGGAGCTTATGACCGAACACTTTATTTTAGTTTTCAGTTTCCTCTTTATATGTTGGTTGCAGACTGACAGCTATAACTCAATTAGCTCATCATGGTATGCTTTTTGTGCCCTTGGGATACACCTTTGGAAGCGGCATGTTTGAGATGAACGAGGTAAAAGGAGGCTCTGCATATGGTGCTGGAACTTTCGCAGCAGATGGCTCTCGCAAACCTACAGAACTTGAACTGCAGCAGGCCTTTTACCAGGGTAAATATATTGCTGAAATAACAAGAAAACTGAAAAGCTAAGCTTTCTGAATGACCGATACGCAACAAGATACTGCGCAACATTGTAAAGAACTTTTCATTGTACTGCCTCAGTGATTGTTGTTTCTAATAGACACAGAAAATCTTGTTGCTACTCCTTCTGCTGGGTACTGTGGCTGCAAACTGCAATAAGATATCTTCTCTTTGCCTCTTTCAGAGACTCTCAAATTATTCTAATGCATGATGAATGAGAATTGTTTTCATACATTAAGCACAAGGGCTGATATGACTATACTAGAATAACATACCTTATAAGAATTTCAGTTGAATGAATCCCTTTCTCTCATCACTCTATGGTAGATTTGGGAATATGACAAAGGCAAGAAATGACATGATAAAATCTAATAATGTGTTGATTTTTTCTTTCAAAATGATAAAGTGGAATGGCATAGGAGGGTTAAGCAGTCACTGAAAGTGGTTAAGCTGCATGACATGAACTATGAGTGCCAATATTCAAACTCTGGAAATGTATTCCAAGTTCCAACCCTGTATATTAATCTATGTAGACAAAGCTTAAATGCACTAACTAGCCTTAGTAGTATCATTATTTAGAGGAACACACTACTCAGATTAATATCATTCAATGGCAGCAAATGGTGTGTAATTAGTTGAACTTTCAAGTGCCTTACAGTAATAAAATAGTGATGTTTAGTGCATGTTCTAATTATTATATAATGTTTTCTTTCATGTTACTCTTGGAGTAATTCTTCTTCCACATTAGCTTCTAATTTCTCTTCTTCATTCATGTTCCCAAAAAAGAGTAGAAGTAGTTCTCATTTTCTAAAATTAAAAGAATAGTTGTCATTTGAATTAGAACTTTTACATGGATGTTAATTAGTGGAAAAATAGAAAGTAAAGAAGAAACATAGCAGTTTTCTAAGTTTCTGTTTAAGTTCCAAATTGTTTATTCTTATTTCATAATAACCAATCACAATTTTGTAAATAAAAATTAAAAATGTGATTGGTTATTGGATGTGTGTATGGACAATTTAGAGTGTCATTAGCCTCATCCAAATTAGTGTGGTGAGTAAAGCTAAACAATGTTTGATGTGACACATAGTCGATCATACAAAAAAAAACTGAAAATTGCATCGAATAATCGATTATCAATATAAAATTTTATTAAATTTATATGAGGATGATATTATTAGCATTCTAAACCTACTTAGACTTCCTATTTTTTTTGGTACAAGACTTCCTATGAATCAACAACCATCAGTTGTTTTTATTTTAAAAAAATTATAATTATTCTAATATGAGTTTGATTAAACATTATGGGTGTAGGAATAACCTCCTAATCATTACCTTTTTTCAAAAGATACCAAAGTGTACCAATAGCTTAATAAGAAGAAACTCTTATAGAAGTGTTAGTATTTTTTTTATAAGGAAAATGAATTAAAATTAGAATAATACTAAAATTACAAGCACTTCTCATTTTTTTAATACCAAAAATAACAGAAACAATAATATAATATTAATGAAGAAATAATAATATAAATAATATTATAATAATGAAGATTAGTTCTCATTTCCTAGGTGCTGTTGACTTGTGTCATAAAAGGTTAATTGAAATTGAAGGCAAAATGAGAAGCTGCAACAACTAAAGAGGCTAAAGTGAAACAGAAACAAAGGAACCATCACTTTACCACACTAAACCAGAAAAACCAAAGACTATGTCTGAGATGAACCAGAAAAAAGAGCTTATCTTCATTTCATTACCAAGCATTGGTCACTTAGCTTCAGCCCTTGAATTTGCACAGATCATAATCAACCGTTATAATCATATTTCTATCACCATCTTATGCATCAAATTGCCCCAAAACACTTTTTCTGATTCATATATCAGATCAGTTTTTGCCTCACAACTTCAAATCCAATTCATTGAACTCCCTCAAGTAGAACAACCACAACATGAGCTACTAAAATCACCACCTTACTCCCTTTGGAAAATCATGGAGAGCCTCAAACCCAATGTCAAAACCACCATCCAAAACATATTATCAACTTATCCTAACTCTGATTCAAAACCAGTTATTGGGTTGGTCCTTGATTTCTTCTGTGTTTCACTGGTTGATGTAGGAAAGGAACTTGGTATCCCTTCTTATTTGTATATGCCATCAAATGCAGGATTTCTGGCTTTCATGCTTTCCCTTAACAAACGTGAGATTGACGATGTTTTCAATGATTCTGATCATGAGTTATTGATCCAAGGTATTCAAAAGTTTGTACCTTTGAGTGTTATACCTGGTGCTTGTTTTAGCAAAGATGGTGGGTATTATGCATATCACAAACTTGCTCAAAGGTTTAGAGACACCAAAGGGATTATTGTTAATACCTTTTTTGAGTTGGAGCAGCATGCTATAGATGCATTATCTGATGTTCAAACACCTCCAATCTATGCTATTGGTCCTTTGGTTGATCTCAAAGGCCAACCTAACCCAAATTTGGACCAAGCAAAACATGACAGTATATTGAAATGGCTAAATCAGCAGCCACCTTTTTCTGTTGTTTTTCTATGTTTTGGAAGCAGGGGAAGCTTTGGTTCATCTCAAACAAGAGAAATAGCACTAGCACTTCAGCTTAGTGGAGTTAAGTTTTTGTGGGCTATGCATTCATCACCAGCCATTGACAATGCAGATACAACTTTACCAGAAGGGTTCTTGGAATGGATGGAAGTGGAAGGTAAGGGAATTCTATGTGAATGGGCACCACAAGTGGAGATTCTGTCCCACAAGGCTATTGGTGGATTTGTATCACATTGTGGGTGGAACTCAATCTTGGAAAGTTTGTGGTTTGGGGTACCAATATTGACATGGCCAATCTATGCAGAACAACAGCTTAATGCTTTTAGGATGGTGAAGGAATTCGGATTAGCCGTGGAGCTGAGACTGGATTATAGACGCGACGACGATCTTGTAATGGCAGAGGAGATAGAGAAAGGGCTAAAACAATTAATGGACAAAGGTAATGTAGTGCACCATAAGGTGCAAGTGATGAAGGAGTTAGCCAACAAAGCTATCCTTAGTGGTGGTTCTTCTTTCATTTCTGTTGGAAAACTTATTGATAATATGATAGGTATCAACTGATAGCTATTGTTGTTTTTCATAGATGGAGTTGTACATTTCTTTTTAACTATGGTTGCCGAACGCGTTGCGCTGCAGCTGATGCAGTCCAATGCAGTCTTCAGTAGTTGCAGCTATCACCGCAACTGAGATATTATTGCTGTGTCATGAAATATTGTCTGCAATTTAAATCTTGATGTGAATAAAGAGATCAAATAATTTTGGTGACTATGCCAATGTTAGCCATCATTTCCAAAAGCAAAACCACCAATCTAATAAGAAAATGTTGATTGAGTATAACTGTATAAGTTGAAAATTGAAATTGTTGCAGTTGAAAAGAATAGATTCATGACTTCCAACCTAAAAGTCTTAGAAAGTGAGTCTTATAATGTAATAGCCTTCATTAGGGGGTAGAAAAGATATCAGATTTTTGTTAAGTCTAGTGGTTAAAAACAACCCATTCATTTTCAATAAATCTCAATCATTCATGTTTTACTGTCTTAGCATTTGTTTTTGTTTGTCACCCCTAAACAACTATCTTTGTTGTTCTCCCACAAAGAAGATTGCAATAAGTTAGGACTTAAAGCATAAGCATATGATGAGAGCACAACGTGAGACTCTTAGTATTGTTGTCCCCTTTAAGAGCTGTCGATTCACGATATTGACACTATCCGATGGTAGCCTTTTCTCTTTTGACGGCTTCACTCACCTATCAGTATCCAGTTATATAACTTAATCCAGCATGTAGGTAATCCTTCTGTGACACAACTCCCAATGAAATAACCAATTGTTATGACTTCAGCACATGAGGAGAGCCTAACACAAGAGACTAGTCTATTAGGTGAAAGAGACTTATGGCTTAAGTACCACATTGAATTTGTTATTCTACTCAATATGACACTCCTAACACAATATCTCCACACCAACACAATGCTTGGTTAAGTATACATCTGCAGATGAATATGTAAGCAGAATCTTTGTATTTGGAGTGCCATGAAGCTTTCTTTGCTGATGGATATATTTGGAGTGTGGCTTCTTTAGAATTCATGTTCTGAATACACTTCACTAGAGTCAATGGATTCATTTTCTCCCACAACACACTGATGCAACCAAACACAAACAGCCAACTTTGATTATTTGATCTTTTTTTGGGTACATACTTTGATTATTTGATATTTGATCTACTATCATACTTGAGAATCTACTAAAGCCAACTTAATATTTACATCATTTTGTGGCTATTTTTAATAGTCCTACTCATTATCTCTTACTTAATACGTTTAATAAGCAATGATAAAATTGTAAAATATGGTCATAATCACTATTTTGCTTTTTTTTAAAAAGACAAATATTCCTCTTGTTCTTTTATAACTGTTGTTTTTTAGAAACTGTTTAGTTTTATTTAGCTTTAATAATAATTATTCTTTTATCAATTATCCCTCTAGGGATAACTATTAAATTTTTTGCTTTTAATCTTAGAAACAAATTTACAGGATAAAAACTTAGTTGGAGGAATATATATATATATATACATCAATAAATGATTGATAATACATTAAAAATTTAATTTTAATCAAAATTTACTCATAAACAATGATATCAAAAAATATAAATATAATTGTCTTCTAATACAACTAATTAAATATGTTTTTGCACAAGTTTTTTTTCAATGATTGAGTGAGGCTAGTTACAATTCGTGGAAAGGGTCTAGTAATTTAATGTACTTGTGACGTGTAACATCTAGAACCAACGACAACAAAATATAGTTGGTTCCTGTTCCTGTTGTCTGACGACAAAGATCACCCGTCTCACAATTTTCATCTCTCCCTATTCTAGATTAATCAAACATCAAAAAATAATGTTAAAATATTAATTTCTGTTTTTATAATTTTTTTTAAAGGAATAAAACTCTATGATTAGTTTGGTACACCAAGTGAGACATGTGATCTCATCCTATCTCAAAACCCAATAGTCACACATATATACTTAAAACCCTCTTCCTTTCCCGTGCCTTTATATTTTCCCGCTTCCATCAACCGCAAAGGAAAACAAGGTTCTGAAAATGGCACCGGTTACTCGACCAACTACCTTTCCAAAAGTAGTTATTCAGAGAGACTCTGACTCTGAACAAAGTTCATCAGATGATGAAGAAGAAGAAGAAGAAAATGGGCTTGTTGTTGGGAATGATAACACCGACAAATCACAAGTTGGTTTTGATGCTAAGGGAAAAGGGAAAATACCCATTACTATTTCTCTCAAAAAAGTTTGCAAGGTAGGAAAAAAAACTAATTTTTGATATAAAGTTTCTTCCTTTTTGTTATAACTGTTTGTTCATACTGTTAATGGCGTTATTTTAGGTTTGTAAAAAGCCTGGGCATGAAGCGGGATTCAAAGGTGCAACCTATATTGATTGCCCAATGAAGCCTTGTTTTCTATGTAAAATGCCTGGTATGTTAACTCTTATCTTTACTTCCACCCACTTTTCTAGTTATTCTTATAAGTTATAACAATACCATTGCTTTTACAACAAAATGGAACACTTATTGGGGAAAACAAAAGAGAGGAATGATTTCTCTTACTGCTATTTCCCTTTCTCTTTACCAGAAGATTCTAATAATAATAATAATAATAATAATAATTGATGTTGTAATGGACCTAATTGTAAAATAATGTAGTCCTAAATGAAAATGCTTCATGAACATCCATTCTGGACAACTTTGATCTTTATAATGCAAAATAAGTAAAGTGGTATGGGTTTGCTGTATATAGAACATTACTTTTCTTTAGTTTCAATACCCTAAAGCCTTTACATTAACCTGTGAAGTTCTTGAGTTTGTTTCTTATTCTTCATTTGTACGTTTTGTATGCTGTGATTTTTAATTGAAGGACATACTACGTTGACTTGCCCTCATCGGGTCACTACTGAGCATGGGGTTATTCCAGCACCGCGAAGAAAAACATGTAAACCTTTGGATTATGTGTTTGAACGCCAGCTAAGATCAGCCATTCCTTCAGTAAGCCGAAGTTAACCGCCTTTTTAATGATTTTTAGCATTTTTACATTTTATTTAGTGCCACCATTAGCCTGCAGTTGGAAAATCTTTTACCTCTTTCATGTAGTATTATTATAATCTTTGATTTAAGCAGAGGACCAGTGGTTTAATGACATTCACACTCCATGCATACTAAATTAAATTAAACATTGTTTTGGCCCATTTTAGCTTATTTTGATTTTAGCTTGCGTTGTGTTGAGAACCATTTTTGCTTCTCTCCCTGAGAAATCTTCACGTGTGTCTGTAAATTCGTTTTTGCTTTATGCTTTGTTGCTTTGGGTCAGTGAAACCATACTTGGTGTGCCGCATGTGAAGGTAATACCATGGTAGTGATATTACCATATGCTAGTTTAGTATATTACCATATACTAGTCAATCTTGTCAGTTGGTATTACAACATTGAAATTAAGCGAACGCAAAAGTAGTATACCATGTTTAATCTGGTTACCCTTTTGTTATTTCTGGTGTCTAAATGAATTCATACTGTTTTTTATCCTTAAAATGCTTGCCTTAATCTATGTTAAACACCATTAGTTTCCATTTTCCATTGCGAGAAAATTTACTAGTATATTTGTTTAGTTATACCTAGTTAATGATGTAACAACTTATTCCGAATGATATGTTCTACAATTCCATCAATTGATGCTTATTCTTAGCAGTGAGATATATGAATTTTTGCTAACGCTTAGGATCGTATGGAGCTTGTCATGATGGAGATGAACCGTTGGCTTTTGTTTAATAATATTATTACATGAATCATTAAGTTATGTATTTTACTACTTCCTAGTTATCACAGATCCTAAGATTCTTGTTGTGATATTTTTGTTATGTTTACCCCTCGCTCTATGCAACAGATCAAGCCCAAATATGTGATCCCAAACCAAGTGAATTGTGCTGTTATCAGATATCACAGCAGGCGGATAACATGCTTGGAGTTCCACCCCACAAAGAATAACATCATCTTATCTGGAGACAAGGTTATTATAATAAATTCATGCCATTACATTAGATTTGGGAATAATTTTAAAGTTGCATTTGTTTTTAGCCACTGATTTCTTTTTTCTCTGCTGTGATCCTAAAAGAAAGGGCAATTTGGAGTCTGGGATTTCGAAAAAGTACACGAGAGGGTAGTCTATGGGAACATACATTCTTGTATCCTGAATAACATGAGGTAAGTTGTTATCATGATGCTATGACATCCGGGCCTTCTTATAATTGTGCACCATTGCCTTCCTTCATCTCTGCATTTATATCCATCTCTTAGCTAGAATTCTAATTGTGAAATGGTAAATGGAAATTTTGTAGATTTAGTCCTACAAATGATTGTATGGTCTATTCTGCATCCTCAGATGGAACCATTAGTTGTACTGACTTGGAGACTGGATTATCTTCCTCTCTGATGAATTTGAACCCCGGAGGATGGCAGGTAACATTTTTCTCTTTTGTTTAATTCTTCACTGATATGTAACATGTCTCTTTAACTTCTTTACTGCTGGATATGCCCAAAGTAAGTTTGAAATGCTCCATTTATGATTTGTAATTTATGTACTGTGGGATAGTTTATGTAATGTGATGTTCTTCCTTGCCTGCCCTTTGCCACCAGTTGTGTAATTCAGGTGGGTATTTTCATAGGTTTTAATTGGAAATATCGTTAGCTCTATTGTTGCCTTTAGCTTTTACTTCGGGTGTGAGAAATTTAACAAAGATTTCAATTAGTTTCCTGTTAAAGTTTGACATCTCTTTATACAATAAAAAACTTGTATATGCTGATATGATTAGGGTCCAAGCACTTGGAAAATGCTATATGGTATGGATATTAACTGTGAGAAAGGTCTTGTGCTTGTTGCTGATAACTTTGGTTTTCTTCATATGTAAGTAACTCTTTTGACCCTTTTTTCCCTTGGATTTTATTTATTTATAATTTTTATGCATAGACGTACATGATTACATCACTTTTTAATTAAAGCATAGCCTTATTTTGTGCTTCATTTTTAGTTTGTTACATCATATCGTTCTTAGTTGCCATGTCTGTTGCTTTTATTTAGTGTTTTTATGTAGAGGGACGTATGTGATCCATGTTCATGTTTTCATCTTCTTACTATGTTTCTAAGTTTGCAGAGTCCTCGATTGAAAGATTTATCACCGTGTCAAGTTTGTCTGTCTATAAGTTTCGGACATGCTACTATTTCTTGATTTTCTTCCCATTGCATCGCCATTTGTGAAAGAGTGCTTAGAGAGCATTTTGCTTATTATCATGAAGTGTTGAGAGCTCTACGTTTTCATAAAGCAAGGCCTGATTTCTTTCATACAAAAGGACTATAATATTTGTGGGTGACATGAAAACTTCTATAATTATAGTTTTCTTCTTTGTTAGGGAATAAAAAGTTGTAGCCACGTTTTTATTTGTGAAACAAATATGCTAAGCAAAAGCAAACATATGTAACCTACTATGTCATTTGTAGGGTTGACACTCGATCCAACCACAAGTCTGGTGATGCAGTATTGATCCATAAAAAAGGTAGCAAAGTTGTTGGTCTCCATTGCAATCCAATTCAACCAGACCTCCTTTTGAGTTGTGGAAATGATCATTTTGTGAGTGCTTCCCTTTTATCCATGTATTCAAGCTATTTAATTGAAAATCGTACATCAGTTGCACTCTGCATATACTAGATTATATAACCTGTGATGGTTTCTTTTTCTTAGGCTCGTATTTGGGATATGCGTCGAATGGAAGTTGGGTCATCCCTTTATGACCTTAAGCACCAGCGGGTTGTTAACTCTGCATATTTCTCTCCATTATCGGGCAACAAAATTATGACTACATCACAGGATAACCGTATTCGTATATGGGATTCAATCTTTGGTAACATGGACTCTCCCAGCCGAGAAATCGTACATAGTCACGATTTCAATCGGCATCTGACCCCTTTTAAAGCTGAATGGGATCCTAAGGTGATATTTTTTGTTTACAAATGTGCAAGTTGTTTCTGCTGTTTCAATGCTTACTTATTATTTTTTAGCTTCTTATAAACCATACTATCTTTTGTAATTGCAGGATCCATCAGAGTCCCTTGCTGTTGTTGGTCGATATATAAGTGAAAATTATAACGGAACTGCCTTACATCCCATTGATTTTATAGATATCAGTACAGGGCAATTGCTAGCTGAAGTCATGGACCCAAACATCACAACCATCACTCCGGTGAATAAGTTGCATCCACGCGATGATATCCTGGCATCTGGGAGTTCCAGGTTTGAGTTATCTTATTAATCCTAGAGTAATAGATAATGAAAGTTGTGATTTTTATAAATTCATCTATGACAAAACACTATCCATTGATTTTTTTTGCTGATGGGTAATCAAATTAATGCTTTAACAATGTTATTACTCTTATTTGTAGTAACTTGGTGTTGTTCTGAGTCTGATTTGTTATTTGGTTCCTACATTGACCTGGCTTAACTTTCCAGATCTCTGTTCATTTGGAAGCCGAAGGAGAAGTGTGAACCTGCTGAGGAGAAAGATGAGAGGAAGTTTGTGGTTTGTGGTAGAGCTGAGAAGAAACGCGGTAAGAAGGGTAATGATAGTGATGAATCTGATGATGAAGCATTCATATCCAAGTTCAAGAAGTCTAAATCAAAAAAGTCCAATTGGAAATTATCAAGTTCCTCAACTAAGGATAAAAATCACTAAATTATTAAGTCACTATATATTGACATGTTCTGTTTCTTTTGGAGGTTTTTCAATCTACTTGATAACCCTGTATAGGTAGCTTTCCTCTCTTATCATATAGCATTCCTTGGATGGAAGATTTTGTGGTATCAGATGCAAGGCCTAGCTACTTTCTTATGTGATCATTCTCTTTTGTAGTGCTGCTGTTTTAAATTAAAAGGCAATGATGCAGTAGTAGTAGTATATTTGAGCCTGTGATAATAGGTTTCCTTGGACTTGTACCTATTTTTTGATGTTTGTAAAGGTTTGGTTTGGTCTGGCTAGTTTAGTACTCTCTTTTATTGCCTTTATAGTAAATTATTTGTTTCTATTTATCAACCTTTTAAGAAAATTAAGGCAAAAATAAGGGGCAAATTTACGCAGAAAATGTATCAATATTACAGCTGTGTACCTTTTAAATTATTTATTAAAGTAATGTACTTTTTAGAGCCTCGGTACTATGCTTTGAGTTTTTCATTAAATTTGGTAACCCTATAGCCGAGTTTTATAATTTTTTCCAAGTCAAACTAGTCATCTATATCCTAGAGTTTTACTTTTATATTATTAATCACTAGTGGGTGACTGACATAATGTATTATCTTCATATTATATTATTTAAGAAAATTATTATGCAATATATACTGAAAGTTAAAAATGAAAGTAAACTTTTATGACTAAGTTATCCACATTTCAAATTTGATGTCATAATCAATCTATTCACTTATTCATTGGGAAAGCCACATTTGGAAGTGGAAAGTTTAAGAATGGATGTGGTAGTTAAAAAGGAAACATTAATTTACATTAAGAGAGATATTGTATTTAGAAACATGAAATATTTCAAGGGTAATTATTTTATGTTTCTCTAAATTCTATTAGTATTAGTATAGAAATTTATATAGGATACCTAGTTATTTAATGTTTATTAATATATATAAAGATGAAAGTATGAGTTATAAAATAAAGGAAAAAGTTCATAAAACTCCCTTAAACTTTATGTGTTTGGTATGTAGACACCGTAAACTATTTTTTCTTCTTAATTGCTCCTTAAACTTTAACTATTGGTGAAATTGGTCTCTACATACAAACAATTTTAAATTACTAACAATGAAATTGTTATTAACAAAATAGATTATATAAGAGTGATGAAATCACATCAATATTAAGCTACCGCAATGATAAAATATGAGGAAATGTCTAATAGATGTTACCCATTTGAAAATATTTGCTAGTTACTAATCTTCATTCGATTATGCAAATATCTTATTGTCTAATGATCATCTTTGGCCACAAGTTTATAACATACAAACGGAGCAGAAAATTATAATTTATTATTCTTGATCTTCATAAGATAATTCAAGATGAAGAAGCAGTTGCATGCTTCACTATTATTTAGTGTGTTAATTTCATTATCTATTGTATTAATTCTAATTTCATTCTTAGTAATTTAAAAATGTATATGTAGGGATCAATTTCACTCATAGTTAAAGTTTAAGGAGTAATGAGAAAGAAAAATAGTTTATGGTATCTACTTGCAAAACACATAAAGTTTAGGGAGTTTTGTGAAATTCTCTCTAAAATAAAATTATAAGTTATAAAAGAAATTGGGAAACATAAACTATTTCATAAAATTTATTTTGGACTTTACCTTTATTAATAGTATAGATATAGATAATGTAATTCGGCGACCACAATATAAAAGTTTTATTTTTTTTCTTTATGTTAATGTAATTCTACAATTTCACATTTTTTCCTTTATACTCGGCTTGTAGTGTTTAAAGGTTGAAAAAAATAACAAGCGCAAGTAATATTTGTTTAAAAAAATAACAAAATAAAAACTAAAACTTTAAATTTTAAACTATACAAGCAAAGTAATATTTGAGAAGGTGTTATCTAAAATAAATATATATTATATTTGATTGGGTTTAGGGTTGGATTCGAGTTCAAAGACTAATTCGATCAACATTTAGAGTTGGGTTCAAAAATGACATAACAAACATTTATGATCGGGTAAGGGGCAAGCCTTACCCGACACAACTTGTCGCATGCTCACTTCTAGTATACACTTACAGTCTAAGAGATTTTTATGTTGTACTTACATCATCTATTGTTCATATTTAATCATCAACTCTTAAATAAAAATATATAACTGAATAGTAGATGATTCAATGATTAAGTAACATTAGCATCTCATTTAAAACATGAGAAATCATGTATGTATTGATAATGTATGAATTTTATATATTTGTGTTGTATCATTTATGTTTAATTATTTTTAAATTTTCAAAAAGCAACCCAAATCAATAGTAAATAATACAAGATAACACATAAATATTTTCTTTGAAACATTATTATGTTAAGTGGGAGAATTGGGTTCAGAAGGGTTACTAAGACCTGCATACTAGAAAGTTGTCAAATCCAGTTTACAAGTATTATTGTTGCTGTAAAAGAGAGTTTTTAATTCAGAGAACTTAACAAAAATGAATAAGAATTACATGGGTCTATTCTTGTCTCACTTTCTATTACGACCCAACAAAAAAATGTCATTTAATTAAAAAATCATAAAAAAGAAACTAATATTTTTATTGTATGAAATGAATCACTTGTAACTTTGGTAAGTAGACTTGTAGAAGGTAGTGTTTACGCAAAAAAGAAAAACAAAATTGGAATCTTCTTTCTTCAAAAAACACGTTTGTCGGCAAATTTACTCATATAGTGTAGTTTGACCAAATAATTAGTAGTGTAACTTTTTTTGTAATTACTAAAGTAATGTATTTTTATGCCAATCAGCTCCACATAGCTGTTTTACCTTTTTTTTCTCTGAGTCCTACCAAAATCGGTAACCCGGTGGAGTTTATTTTTTTAAATATTTTCCTATAGAAATCATCATTGGAGAATGAGTTTCTCCTTATTTTTTTAACATTCATGTGTAAATCGGCAATGTTGTTGGAGTTTTAGATAGTTTTTTTATATATGTGTAAATCGACAATTGCGTTAGAGTTTTAGGTTTTTTTTTACATATGTGTAAATCGGCAATGTAGTTGGAGTTTTAGCCTTTTTTATTTATGTGTAAATCGGCAATGTTGTTGGAGTTTTAACTTTTAATTTTTTTGTTTTTTTTCTTGCCCTAGTAGAATCGGCAATACAATAGGAGTTTTAAGTTTTTTTATTTTAATTTCCATCTCACAAGTTGTTCTTTACTTCTATAAAATCTCACACTACCTCTTGTTACCCTACAAACGTATTGTCTGAAACTTGTTCCTAAAGTGAGTTGCAGTACTCTTTCTCTTGCTTAACCTTGAAAGTGAAAGGCATTGTTGTATTTTTTGTTTGGAGCTATTCATTTCTTCTAGATTCTTACTTGATTATAGGTTAGTATTCTCAGTTGGAGCTATTATATTTTTTCCTAATCTTTTTAACTTCGTTATATTTACTTGTCATTTTTAATATTCTTACTTTGTTAAATATAGATACATTGTTAGTGATTTTAGTGATGAAATAACATTGAAATATGTAGTGATGAGGAGGAGCTCGAATTCAGTGTTGGTTCATCTTGTAGAATAACATATAGTACACCATCATCATTTTTTCGTAACACAAATTCTGAAGTTCATCGTGATTTTAGTCATACAACTGGTTTAATGAACAATAGTAATAATGATTTGTTTGGTGGGATGCAATTTGAATCTAAAGAAGCCACAATAAATGCTATTAGAGAATTTCATATTAAAAATTCATTTGATTATGTTGTTGATGAGTCTAGACCAGATAAATATGTTGGGAAATGTAGACATTTGGTGCCGGATGTGAGTGGCGAATTTGTGCTTCTTTTAACGTTAAGCGTGACATTTGGGAGATTAAAAAAATTAATGCATCACACAGTTGTGTATCTATGTTGGTTTCCCAAGATCACAGCAAATTAAATTCATCATTCATTTCAGACATTGTTGTTAATTTGGTATCTGCAGATCCAAGTATACTAGTTAAGGCACTAGTGAAGAAGGTTGTTAGTTGTTTTGGTTATATAGTGACCTAAAGAAAGGCGTGGACAGCAAAACAAATGGCATTGGCAAAAAATTATGATGACTGTGAAGGATCATACAATGAGTTATCACGTTGGATGAATGTTATACAATATTTCTATCACGGTACAATTGTGAAATATCAAGAACATCACCAGATTTCAGATGGCATGGAAGACCCTAAACGATTCATTCTAGATAGAGTATTTTGGGCTTTCAAACCATGTATTGATGGGTATTGCAAACCTATTATACAAGTGAATGCAACATTTTTAACTGAGAAATATACTGGAACATTACTTATAGCGAGTTCACAAGACGGAAATAGACGAGTATTTCCAGTTGCTTTTGCCATTGTTGAAGGAGAGACGAAAGAAGCTTGGAGTGGCTCTTTTACAACGTTAAGACTTATCTTACCTCTCAATCAAACCTATGTATCATATCAGATAGATAGACAAGTTTATTAGCTGCACTCCGAAGCAATGTAATAGGATTGTCTAGTGAACAGTCAGTTTATTATATTCGTCATTTTGCTAGTAACTTCAATAAGGAATTCCGAGATTCTGATATCAAAGACAAATGAGTATGTATTAATTATATTTGAAATTTATAAATATTTTTATGTTATGGATTGATATAATTTTATATTTATTTTTTAGGTTATGAGTTGATGCGACCAAGGTTTGAGCGGATTTGAATTTGTTGCGGCAAAAACATTCAAGGGCTGGTGCATGGTTGGACCAGATTCTAAAAGAAAAGTGGACTCAAGCATATGATGAATGTGGACGTTTTGGGCACATGACCACGAATCTTGCAGAATGCATTAATGGTGTTTTGAAAGGATCTAGAACTCTTCCTATCACAGCACTTGTGAGAGCAACATACTATAGGCTAAATGAATGGTTCATTCAACATCGGAATAAAGCTTCTAATATGGTTAGGGCACGACATATATATTGCGAAGAGTTGACAAAAGTGATTAAAGAAAATCAGCGACAATCTACTTGTCAACTAGTTCGTACTTTTTCACGGGAGACGGGAATCTCTGAGGTTGAAGTTGTATCTAGATGTGGTAGTCGACAAGTGAGGGTTTACACTGTTAAACTAGCTAACAATTGGTGTGATTGTGGATAATTTCGATCATTAAGATTGTCATGCTCTCATGCAATCGCAACATGTGCTTCATTAGCTTTAGATTGTGGTCAATTTATCTCACTAATTTACCGGCTGGATAATCTTGTTAAGGCATATGGATGTCAGTTTCAACTGATTGGTAATGAAGAATATTGGCCCCCTTATTTAGGACCAATATTCATTCTCAGTCCTCTTATGCGTAGGAAAAGAAGTGGAAGACCAAAGACTACACACATTCATAATGAGATTGATGAAGTTCCTATTGAACAAATTAAAAAATATGGATGGTGTAGAACCGATGGGCATAATAGGAAGACATGTCCACTACGAAGTAGAGAACTTGGGAAGAGTTCTAGACAATATTTCCATAATGAATGGTTTATATTTTTGTAATTCTTTTCATATGTGAGTTATTAGTTAAATTAATTGAACAAGAGAAAATATTTTTATAAAGATTCAACTTGATATTTATTTATTTTTATTAGTTCACGTGATGAAGAAGAGATGAGTTTGAACAAGACAAATGATTCAACTTGATTCTGTGGTAAGTGATAATGCAATGCAAGATGATTCAAACAATATGTGGAATGACATTGAATGTGCTTTCCGGCCTAGATCTTGTTTCTGACAATCACTACCTTCTGAACTTTTGGTAACTTGTTGACACTTGGAGCAGTAGAAATCAACAATCATCTACTATTAGCATTGATCGAGAGATGAATGCCGAAAATACATACTTTTCACTTTCCATGTGGAGAGGTCACCGTCACTCTTGAGGATGTGGCTTACCAACTTGGCATTCTGATAGAAGGAGAAGTTGTTACCAGAGTGACAAGTACGGATTGGGAAGCACTTTGCATTCAGTTGTTGGGTGTTGTTCCAGTAGGTAACGAATTAATGGGGCAGAGAGTGAAACTTACTTGGCTTGAGATGACATTTCGTGATCTCCCTGAGAATGCAAATGCAGTTGTTATTGAACAACACGCTAGAGCATTTATTCTGAGAATGATCGGGGGATTTCTCATGCCAGATACATCAGGTAACCGAGTCCACCTAATGTATCTTCCCTTGCTTGAGGACTTAACAGAGACATTCCAATACAGTTGGGCTCTGTATTGGCTTGTCTTTATCGAGGACTATGTCGTGCAACAATAATTAGTGATCAAAAAGAGATTGGAAGATATCTACTACTCCTTCAATAATGGGCATATGATCGCATTGAAAATCTTGCAGCAAGTGTCAACAACACCTTATTTTCCATTAGTGAAAAGCTATATATTAATTTTATCATTATATGCAAAAATTTAATTAAGAAAATTGATTCAATTTTTTTTACTAACTAACAATGATTAATAATATGGTTACAACATTTAATCACCACCCATATCTCTGGACATGCTATTAATATCATACGTGCAATGTTTGACCGTATGCGTGTTGATCAGATATATTTATATTTGTATATTTTATGTAAAAATGTATATTATTTATGTTTGTATAATTTTACGTAGAAATAATAAGTCAAACTTTCATTATGTTTGTATATTTATGTTTGAATATTTTTTATATTAACTTTTTTAGTAAAATTTTTACTAGTTTCGTGGATGCCATATTACCAACTACTTTTCCTGCCAAACATATCAGAATGAAGCCGATCATGTACCACTATTATGTTTCGCAATTGTGGAATGACACCCTACTGATCGGGTAGTGAGGCAATTTGGTTTTGGTCAATCAATTCCACAAGATTCAGTGAATTGTGAAAAACTTCATAAAGTTGACTTACGTGGCAAAACTGATTGTGACTGGCTACATAAGCATCATCACTGGATTCAAATATGGAATAATTGGGATAACTATGTGGTTGATGGTTTACCCGCAAACACCCTACTTTGAACCACAACTCTGGATATATACAGTGATACTCAAAAAAGGACTACAAGATACATATATAGAGTCCTCTAAATTATATTATTTACTTCTAATTTTCTCTAAATTTTTCAGTACACATTTGCAAAAAGATTTTGTGATCAGATCCTCTATCTTCACTTATAAATCTCACACAATCTTTATATTAAGAGGCAAGAAAAAACAAAAGGAAGGCTAAACTCAAACTACATTGCCGATTTACACCTATGTAAAAAAAACCTAAAACTCCAACACAATTGTCGATTTACATATATATATATACAAAAAACCTAGTTAAAACTCCAATAACATTGCCAATTTACACCTAAATATTACAAAAATAGGAGAAACTCCTTCTCCAATGACGATTTCTATTGGAAAATATTAAAAAAAAAACTCCAACAAGGTAACCGATTTTGGTAGGACCCAGAGTGAGAAAAAAAAGAAGATAAAACGGCTATGTGGTAGCCGATTTCCATAAAAATAAACCACTTTAATAATTATAAAAAAAAAATTATACTATGGTCAAACTACAATTAAATTTGCCCACGTTTGTAATCATGGAGTTTGGTTGGAATAAATAGTGAGTAATCGAAAGAATAGGACAAAGCTTTGGCATTTCAGTTGCATTTAAATTGTAAACACAATGGAGTACATGTCTCTAACAGCATGAACTTCGGGGGTATTCCAGTAATCTAACATTCACCTTCAAAATTCGCGGTAGCTGGTTCCACATGGCTCCACATATCACATTCTCCATTTTTCAAATACACACACCAATCCACTCATTCGCTTCCTCATTCTTCTTCTTCGTCTTCTTCTCCGATACGAAACCAAAAACACACAGTGAGAAAGAAAAACGAAACACATTGTAGACAGAGAAAGAAAAACGAAACACATTGTAGAGAGAGAAAGAAAAACGAAACACATTGTAGAGGGAGAAAGAAACACTAAAAGCGGTTATAGAGAGAGAAAGAGAGAGAGAAGACTAAGTCTATAGGAATTGAGAGTGCTCTGTTTTAGTTGCTTAGTGAGTAATGGATAGCTTTTGTTTAGGAATATTTCACTGATATTGGTTATTTTGTTATATGCTGTAATGCCTATTTAAAAGCCTATCTTAATGAATAATAATCACTCTATTTTTTCAGTTTCAATTGGAAGTTAACAGAGATAAGTATGGCGGCTTCTGATGGAAGTGAATACTTCGAGATAGGATCGATGGGAAGCGAGAGCTTCGCCAGGGCGTCAAACGCTGATACGGTGGCGGAGGATGAGGAGGAGTTACAGTGGGCGGCGCTTTCGCGGTTGCCGTCGCAGAAGCGCATTAACTACGCTGTTCTTCGTGCATCCTCTTCCCGCAGGCAACCACCGCAAGCTGACGGAGGAGGATCGGAAAACTTAATCGATGTCAGGAAACTCAATCGCTTCCACCGCGAACTTGTTGTTAAAAAGGCACTCGCCACTAACGATCAAGACAACTTCCGCCTCCTATCCGCCATCAAAGAACGCCTCGATAGGTTCCATTTCGATTTCAAATCACCTATGCTTATTATCGTATTTTTTAATTTTTTGTTTAGATCGCGATAGCAAAAATTGTGTCAAATTGAAATAATGCATGATGCATCTATCACTGCGGTTGCATGATATAATGATTACTTCCAAAATAGTAATATTATATTTATTTTTTTCTCCAATCGGTTGCAGTTAAGTTGAGATTATAGTAAGAGAAAAAAAGAATGTTTGATTCTGGTTTGTTAATTTATGGCCATGTCACGTTGTGTTGTTGTTGATGATGGCTATAGGGTTGGATTGGAGGTGCCGAAGATTGAGGTGAGGTATAAGAACTTGACCGTGAGCGCTAATGTTCAAATGGGTTCCAGAGCTCTGCCAACACTCATCAATTATAGTCGGGACCTCGTTGAGGTTAATTTCATCATGATGTTATTCTCTATTCATTTCTGTTTTCTCATATTCATATAGGTTTTTTTACGTGTGTTGTTTTGTAATTGATGAAGTCGAATATGAATGCCTCTAACCGTATGCTGTTGAGAGCAGGGTATCTTTACCAAAATGAGGATATTTCGACCTAAACGGCACAAACTAACCATATTGAACGATGTCAGTGGCGTCATCAAACCTGGAAGGTGAATACTGTGCTCCTTCCTCATGTTACTTTCTAATACAGTAATACCATGGTTTTCAAATCCAGGTTGTTATTATCGCATAATCATGGATAATTGTTTAAAAAAAATTTATTACCAAGTAATTAAGTATTAGATAGATTTTTTAAATTTATAATAAATTTTAAACTATAATGAAACTACTAATTATCTTATTTTTAATTTAAATTCAAATATGTTATTTTCATAAATGTACAAAAATTAGAAGATCGTAAATTAAAAAATTGAACTTAAATTTAAAAAGTGACATATGCTGTATTTTGGAGCAGAGGGAATTCATGAAATTGTTATGTTCAAGGTTGAATATAATGAAATAATACTTGAGTACAATTATGATAGGATTACAAAGACTCCCAAACTGAAATATCACAAATTCAATCTAAACACTTACGATATATATTTATTCTCAACTTCAAAACCATATTTCTTCAAATTTTGGGCAAGTTCGGTCCAATAGAGTTATTTCTAGTTCATGTGATGAAATAAGCAGTGCTATGGATATTATTTGCGATATTGGGACGTGAAAATAATATTATCACGGGTGAGATGTTCTTTATTTGTTGGTTCAAAAGTTTCACGTGTGCTCCGTTGTAATCTGCATCTCATTTCTTGCTCTTCAGAATGACTTTGCTACTTGGACCTCCAGGAGCGGGCAAATCCACCTTACTTTGTGCACTCGCGGGCAAGCTTGATAGCAACCTGAAGGTGCTACCTGTATTTTGTTGTATGAGTAGTATTAATGTGTTAATTAACATAAATCGTAGACGTGGAACATGCATGGGAAGTGAATATAACAACTTTGAAAAAATATAAAATATAATACGTTATGATATGTGGCATAGAATCAATACAATTTTAATAATAAATATTTATATGTATCGGTATAAAATAAAAGAGGTATAAATTAAGAGATATAAGTTAAAAATATTCATATTGTTAAAAAATCCAGCAGAAGTATCCGATGATGTCATGCTAATTATATTAATATTAAAGTGGGTGCGTCTAAAATTATGACACGCTCATAAACGGAAAAAAAGTTACATTGAAAGTTATTATAGACTTATAGCAACTAGCCAACTAGCAAGAATAGTGGTCTTGGAGATTAAAGTTCGGAATATTGAAAATTCATATTTTTGTGTTTATGCCAGCGGTATGATGCACTTCAGTGAAAATTTATAGCAAGAATTGCTGTTCTTCAAAATAAACTTCTGAACGTTGAGAACTCATTTTTCTTGTTATGCCACCAATATATTGCATTGTAGTTTGATCTATTTAAATTAAAATATTTTGTTGAAATGTCTCCAATTTTTTTAAATGTACTGTATCTTAATATATTACTTAGTGTTCAAATAATAGTCAGTCCAATCGTAATAAATTGAGGTTGTTGAGTTTTATACATCATCATTATCATATATTAATTATTTTTAATTATTATTGACTATTTAAATAATAATACAAATAAATAATAGATAACTTAAAAAATATTGTGAATCTTAGGCAAACCTAACTATTGATTAGGATTAAGAATCATATACTTAAAAAGCCTAATTTTTAAGTGATTATACTATTATAGTCTAATAAGTGTAAAATTAATGAGTCAATAATAAATAATTAATCTATAAACATGGTAAACACAGAGTTGGGTTACTCTTCCATGATGGAGAGGAGAATGTATTTTTTCCTCTTAGTTTTAAGGATATATTTATTTTCTCACTATAAATAATAGGATATAATTGTCATTTCATTTATTTTTCTTTATTATTGGTATGAGCTTTTCTTTATGTTTTATATTGTGTTTGATTCTAGTGAAAATATGAGGAATGAAAAGAGATGAAGGAAAAAGATGAGGGAAACAAAAAATATGTGGGTTTCCTTCTCAAATGTAGGAGAAAAACACATGTAAAATAATCATTTAAATAAAATGATCACAATATCTTCTAAACCCTCACTTTCGTAATATTCTTTCCCTTTTTCCTTAAAATCAATTTTCTCCTCAAAAAGTTTGTCACTACAACCATACAAACAAATAAAACTTTAACATTCTAATCCATTTTTTTCCTTTTCTAATTTCAATCAAAGTGTATTTCTTTTCTCATTTGTTCTAACTCATGCAACTTACTTTAATTTTTTTTATCTATTATTATTATTATTATTGATTCATTCGGTAGAATATGAATGTTTTACATAATAATAATAAATGCATTTATTTTTACTTTATTTTAGTTTTAATTATTTTTGGAGAACTTATAATTTATTAGGTGATATATTTGTATTGTTCTTCTCTAGATGTGTTTTTCTTTAGATTTTTTGTTTTATCTAAAAGTGTTTGATATTTATACTCATAGAAGTTAGTTTGGTGAAAAATATATGAATCTCTTATGTTTTGTTCAGGTTAAAAACAAAGTAATAATAACATAAATATTGTAAATTGACATTTCTTATTCAAAGTATTTATGTAAATTCACAAATATACTTTTTTTCTTCTTCCACTTTTGCACAACCAAACAAGAGAATAAAAAAAAAATATAATCTTCTTTCATTTTTTTCCTTTTAAACCCACAAATAATTTTTTACCCCAATTTTTATTTCTTTTCATTATTAGTTAAACTTTTTTCCCTTCGTTTTCCCCTTCCACTTTAGTTTATGAACTAAACATAGTGTTAGTGTGTTTTTCCTTATGAGCTCTAGAAGCTCTCTTTTCCTCATCATTGATTAATGCAATTCAGTCCAGATTTTTCTAGTTTTTTTGTCAATAATGGTGCACTATAAACTCTAAATGCAATTGCACTTTAGAAAGGCCAAACCCGAAAATCATAAGCTGTCATTCTTCAAAAAACTAAGCTCATGTTGTAATGCGCTCTTTTCATAAATCTTATTCTTTCTGTTCAATTTGAACAGAAAAATGGTATTATAACATACAATGGCACTGAGCTAGACGAGTTCCATGTGAAAAGGACTTCTGCATACATTAGCCAAACCGATAATCACATTGCAGAACTGACAGTACGAGAAACTTTTGACTTTGCTGCTAGATGTCAAGGTGCAAAAGAAGGTTTTGCAGGTATATTCACTTTATTAAGGCGAATGCTTAGTATATTTGACAAATAAACTTCTACCGCAAAATGCGTACACAGGAATGACAAGATAGTGTAGTTTACATCCCATGATTTTTTTCTGACAAGTTTACTTGCTGCTTCCCCCCTTAAGTCTTCTTTTCATTTTCTTCTTACAGAATATACGAATGATTTGGCCCGCCTAGAGAAGGAAAGGAACATACACCCTAGTCCAGAAATTGATGCATTTATGAAGGTCGTCATCTTATAAATGAATTGTAGTGTATAAAGACTCAGAACCATTATTTATATAACAAAACCGTATTACTATGAGGGACCTACTTTTTTGGATAGAAAAGGGAAACACAATTTTTTTCTTCTATTTCCCACCTCTTTATCAAAAAGGAAGGTGCCACCCTTTGAATTACAATATTGTTGCAAAAAAATGTTATTGAGGAAAAAATAACTCATGCATGCAATTGTTAAGATCTGACTACGTATAACGTATCTTATGTGAAATTTAATTAACTCTACAGGCATCATCTGTTGGTGGTAAAAAGCACAGTGTGAACACAGACTACATTTTGAAAGTGCTTGGCCTTGATGTATGTTCAGAGACAATAGTTGGCAATGATATGCTAAGGGGTGTTTCCGGTGGCCAAAGAAAGAGAGTTACATCAGGTTTGTCTCCCTCCCTTTCCGGGAATAACTGCATGTGTCTTCAGCTTCATCAATTTTGGTTCTATCTCAGATCCTGCTCATTTTTGTTTCACTTTAGGTGAAATTAATGTTTCTAATTATACTGTGTGACGATTGTTGACTAAATCATATGGATATTTCTTTGTAATTCTATTTTCAACATCCAGTAGAAGGAAAGCGATACATAGACTTGTGAGTGCTACATTTCCGTGAAAAGGCTATTGTTTTTTACATGTATTGACACAGTTTTTGGTAATGGTGCTTGTAGCCACTATATTGCTTCACAGGTGAATTAGGCATTTAGATAATCAAAAGAGGACGACTTTTATAAATGTTGTGGCTTTATTTGAACTAAAAGAGTTAAAATATTGTGATGACTCTGATTTAAGTTGCGCATAATTGCACCAATCAATGACATGTTATGTTGCACCTTTCAGGAGAAATGATTGTTGGTCCAAGAAAAACACTATTTATGGATGAAATATCAACTGGACTTGATAGTTCTACAACATTCCAGATAGTGAAATGCATAAAGAATTTTGTTCATCAGATGGACGCTACAGTCCTCATGGCCCTCCTTCAGCCAGCTCCTGAAACATTTAACCTATTTGATGATCTGGTGCTTCTATCAGAAGGGCATGTGATATATCAAGGCCCTCTAGAAGATGTGCTCGAGTTTTTTGAGTCAGTTGGATTCAAACTTCCATCACGTAAGGGGATTGCAGACTTTCTTCAGGAGGTAAATTTTCTTAACATACTTTTATGGTCCAGTAATCTTTAGTTAAATTATTGCTCACTTAAATTCTTTTCTTTTATCAGGTGACTTCTAAAAAGGATCAAGCTCAATACTGGGCTGATCCTTCAAAACCATATCGATTTATCTCTGTTAGTGAGATTGCAGAAGCCTTCAAAAATTCCCGATTTGGAAGTTATGTGGAGTCCATGCAGGCTCATCCATATGATAAATCAAAGGGTCACCCTGCAGCTCTGGCTAAAACTGAATATGCTGTGTCAAAGTGGGAGATCTCTAAGGCTTGCTTTGAACGAGAAGTCCTTTTGATAAAAAGGCATAGTTTTCTCTATATTTTTAGGACCTTCCAGGTATTCTGCTTGATTTGACATGCTATTTAAATTGGTTCTCTGGACTTTTTTTTAATTTCATATTTGCAAAGATACTATTACTCTTTTCTATGTGAAGTCGTTATTAATTGAAAGTCATACCATAGTTTAGGACTCAAAAGTCCAAACCATACTTTTCTATGAACTAGTAGTCTAGTACTGTAAAGGAACATACTAAATACTAAATAGTTTGATAGTTTCAAAGAAACAGGAATTTTATATCCTGACACTGTTCCTTCATAACAATTGGATATGTCATATGCATGGTTTCTTGTTCTCAACTTTTCACCATGAATCCATCAAAGGATATCATGCAGGTAGTCCTTCAACAGTCTTGAGTTCTGATTTCAATATCTATTTACAATGCATGGCCTCATTGGTCATGTCATAAAACAACCACTTAATGGAATCTATTTTAGATTTGTTCCTTAAAAGCTATACTTCAATTCTCGTTGCAACTAGAATCAGTTGTTTTTCCATGATATCTACGATGTTTACTGCCTTATTTTGGCTTTAACTATATACTCTGCTAGTGTACATCAGTTGTTTTTCCAATTCATGTGCTTCAGGTCTCTGTGATGGTGACTTGAGTAGAATAATCTCATATTAATCAAAATTCTGGAGCGATATATACTGTTGTGACATTGAGTGTTAACTCTTCTTAACAATGTATAACGATTAACATTATTAATCTTCAAGGATATATGATCTGATTAAATGATCTCAAACTCCTACATCATAAATTATGATAGTTGTAATTAATTTTGACAACGTTTTTCCACAGTATTTTGATGTATTTTAATTTTCTCATTTTCCAAAGGTTGCTTTTGTTGGATTTGTCACGTGTACAATATTCCTGCGAACAAGGTTACATCCCACAGATGAGAGCAATGGAAATCTATATCTTTCTGCTCTATTTTTTGGGCTTGTTCACATGATGTTTAATGGTTTTTCTGAGCTGCCTCTCATGATAACTCGGCTCCCAGTATTTTATAAGCAAAGAGATAATTTGTTCTATCCTGCATGGGCTTGGTCTCTCTCCAGTTGGATTCTCCGTGTACCCTACTCTGTTATTGAGGCTGTTATTTGGACTGTTGTTGTATACTACACTGTTGGATTTGCCCCTTCTGCAGGAAGGTATGTTAATTTCATTATATTAATTATCTGTTGCAAATTATTTAATCCTTTTGTTTATTTCATTCTATTAAATATTTCAGGTTTTTCCGCTACATGCTGGTACTTTTTGTAGTGCACCAAATGGCATTAGGTCTCTTTCGGATGATGGCTGCTATTGCACGGGATATGGTTCTTGCCAATACATTTGGATCAGCTGCACTGCTGATTATATTCTTGTTGGGAGGATTTATTGTCCCAAAAGGTAGGCGACACGTAATTTAATAGATAACTGTTAATTGCATTGCTGTTAGCAATTAGTGATTTGGATGTTATTTTTTCAGGAATGATTAAGCCATGGTGGATTTGGGGATACTGGTTGTCACCCCTTACCTATGGACAACGTGCAATTACAGTTAATGAATTTACTGCTACAAGATGGCAGAAGGTATTTTATTCTGGCTTTGAGCAATCTTCTTTTTTTATAAGTTACTTTATGAAGAAATTCATTAGTTACTCTACCTAAAATATTAGGTTGTTAGGTATAGTCCCAAGAATAGCGCTTGTTTTTTACTTTAATACGACGTTGAACGTAATCCTAATAGACAATCTTAATCTGGAAGAGTGTTAATTTAGAAAATAATAATATCACACACTTCCTCCATGCATCCCTTTTTACTCATACTAACCATTGATCAAAATACTTTTTCTTTTAAGGCAATGATAAATGATCAATGGATTTAAAATATTATCCAATTTCTTTTGTACATGCCATTTCATTACACCCTTAATCTATTTCCTTTAGGAATAATATAACAAGAGGATCATACTTATTGATACACACCATCACACACCCTCTTTCTTTTTACCAAAACATGTTAAGTGTGAAGTGATGTAGGGGAAAAATGATGTTTAGTTAACCAATTCATATTTGGAATGGTTGCATAATATTTATGATTATTACACCTATGGTATGCAGAAATCAGCAACTGGGGACAACACCATTGGTCACAATGTTCTCCGTTCACACAGCTTACCAACTCAGGATGGTTGGTATTGGGGTGGTCTAGGAGTTTTGATCCTCTATGCACTTTTCTTCAACAACATGGTCACTGTGGCCTTGGCCTATCTGGATCGTATGTTTTGAATATTATTTTCTGTATCTTTTTTCTTCCCATTTCATAGCATGTATTCTCTCTTCATATGCAATAATCATTCACTTTGTAAAGTGAATTTCTCTAGTGACAGATAATTAATTGTGTTATTTTTTCATAATTCATTTTTAGTCTCTATTTTTTTAATGCAGCACTCCGTAAAGCTCGGACAGTTATTCCTCAAGATGATGAGCCAGAAAAGAAATCTTCAAGAGACGGTAATGAGCCAACAATAATTTGCATGAATTGTTGTGTATTATCTTCTTCACTCTGCTGAGCCAGATAGTCAAATATTAAAAACATATCAATAAAAAATGTCACAATTCATCACTTGGTTTTGCAGTTAATAATCAGGGCACTGAATTGAGGAACAAGGGAAGAGAAGACACTAATGCAAAAGGAATGATTCTTCCATTTCAACCATTGACAATGACATTCCATAATGTCAATTATTTTGTTGATATGCCAAAGGTGGGGGTATTTTATTGTCTAACTCTATTAAGTGAATAACTATGTCATAAATGTACTGAATAAATCGCAAGGAAATTTAGGACAGATCTCTTTTCCATTAACTGATTCTAATGGTACTTTGTGTATCAGGAGATAAGCAAGCAAGGCATACCAGAAACTAGGTTGCAGCTCTTGTCAAGTGTGAGTGGAGTTTTTTCACCAGGTGTCCTTACAGCATTAGTGGGATCTAGTGGGGCTGGGAAGACCACTTTGATGGATGTTCTTGCAGGGAGGAAAACTGGAGGGTATATTGAAGGGGACATTAAAATATCTGGTTACCCAAAAGAGCAACGGACATTTGCCAGAATATCCGGATATGTTGAACAAAATGATATACATTCTCCTCAAGTAACTATTGAAGAGTCCCTATGGTTTTCTGCCTCTCTTCGCCTTCCAAAGGAAGTCGGCATCGAAAAAAGACGTGTGAGTTGTTTTGTGACAAACTGTATATCTGACTGTACTGAGATATTGTCAAACTTTAGTGCACTGAAATATTTTACAGGAATTTGTTGAAGGTGTAATGAAACTAGTAGAGCTTGATACTCTGAGAAATGCGTTGGTTGGTATGCCAGGTAGTTCTGGCTTATCAACAGAGCAGAGGAAGCGATTAACAATAGCAGTGGAGCTAGTAGCAAACCCTTCAATTATTTTTATGGATGAACCTACATCTGGACTTGATGCACGTGCAGCAGCAATTGTTATGCGAACTGTTCGTAATACTGTTGATACCGGAAGAACTGTGGTTTGCACCATACATCAACCAAGTATTGATATATTTGAAGCCTTTGATGAAGTTAGTTCAATTACTGCTTAGTCAATTGATTGGTCTATAACTAATGATGCACTAGTTTCAATCGAGAGTCTAAACCTTTGGTTTTTGACTGCCAGTTACTTCTTATGAAACGCGGGGGAAGAGTAATATATGGGGGAAAGCTTGGTGAGCAGTCACAAATAATGATAGACTACTTTCAGGTGACATTACACTTTAGTTTATTTATATTTAAAATTTCCTCAGTCCTATATCATGAATTAAAATTTATGTTCCATTTGTTTGACACAAAAAAAGTTATCGTCCAGGGATGCTTCTGTGTTTTTAAGCTTCTTTTAAAGATTTAATTTGAGTTTTTATTTTTCCAGATAATTTTTAAGCTCAATCAAACAAATACATAATATTAAATCCAATCAAATGAACTCTTAATCTAGCAATTAAGAAAACACCATATTCCTTAGGCAGATAATATATATAACAACATTTAGTGTTACATTCTATTAAAAAGTTGAACCTTATTGGCTCTCCTCTTGAGATGCCTATCTTTTCGGAAGGATGAGGAATTAAGGATCACATATCTCCATTCATGTATTACTTTGTATCCTAAGCTAATTAGAAAACTTCATTCCATTAAAAAAAATCATAAGAACTGAAATTAATATTTTTAGTATTATTTTGTGAAATTTGACTGGTTGAGGACATGAGTACAGAAAATTATGTTACAAGAGTATACTTGTCCCTTTTCTAGAAAGCTTTATTTTCTGTAAACTAAATCTAGATTTTTTTAATTCGAACTTCTGGCACCTGCCTGGACTAATGAAAACATCCTGTTCTTCCTTCAAAATGTTTTTGCTACAATGGATATGATTACCTCGTTCTTTCAGTTATTACATTTACCCTCAGTTTGTAGTTAATTCTTCGGCTTTAAACTTTCAATTAAAGGAGTTATCAATTATGATCATGTCAGCCTATTGTTCATAGGTTTAGGACCAATTTTAATGAATTTCTGATGTAGGAGCTGTCAGAAAAAGGAAAGAGGGCATACAAAAGAACATGCAGCTAGAAAGAGATGAGATAGAATAAGGAAGGGGGGAATAATGTAGATTTCCATTATTCTTAATTAAGGCAATCGTCATTTTTTATAGTCTAGATGTAAACTTTGACCATTATTTGGCATCTCTCATTATCTACACTATCCGTGAAAAGGCTATAAAACAAAAAAATGCCCTAGTAAACAGGAATCAAGTGTGCTTCTATATGATGTTTATGTGTTTTGGTTTGTGATTGTTTTCCGTCTACTTTGTGCAGAGAATCAGAGGAATCTCATCTATTCCAGATGGCTACAATCCAGCTACCTGGGTGCTTGAGGTTACTACATCTGCTGCTGAAGAGAGAATTGATGCCGATTTTGCGGATATTTATAAGAATTCTGACCAGTTCAGGTAATTTTAATGTTTTTTAAGTGCCCAGCCAAAGTCCTATTTTCTTAAATTCTACTGCACCATATCAAATAGTTCCATAGATGCGGTAGAATATGATAAAAAAAATCTATTTTATATTTATTACATTTTATTTAATAGATAGAACAGAATAGTATATACTAAACATTATTAAAAAGTAGGAAGTTTAATTACAGAGGAAAATGATGATTGTAGTTGTTTTTGAGATGAATTATTGAACAGTTTAGTCAATGTTTTTCAGGGGGGTTGAAGCTAATATTTTGCAATTTGAACATCCTCCTCCTGGCTCAGAACCACTGAAGTTTGACACCATATATTCTCAAAACCTGATGTCTCAATTTTTGTTATGCTTATGGAAACAAAATCTTGTGTACTGGAGAAGTCCACCATATAATGCCATGAGGATGTTCTTCACCTTTGTCAGTGCTTTGATATTTGGCACCGTATTTTGGGATGTTGGTTCAAAAAGGTAACCGCCCTTTATGTTTTTTGTTGCAAGGAGAATTATTTTATTACTATAAGTAACACTGAACCAAAGAAGCCTGAGATAGACAAAGGAGTAGTACTCTCTATACGAGACTTTATAAAATATTATTTCTTGGGGTCTTTTAATCTTTAGCTAAATCACGCAAGGTTGAGTGCACGTTCCTGAGGTGAAAGCTGATAATTGATATATTATAATTGAATCCCAGATAGATTAATACTTGTTTCTGGGAAAGGTTTTCTATGCCACTAATGAAACAGTTATCATTTATAATCATGCAGGTCATCAACTCAAGATCTGATGGTGGTAATGGGAGCTCTTTATTCAGCATGCTTGTTTCTTGGGGTAAACAACGCTTCTTCGGTTCAACCAATAGTTTCAATAGAAAGGACAGTGTTTTATAGAGAGAAGGCAGCTGGAATGTACTCCCCAATCGCATATGCCGCTGCCCAAGTAGGTCATATAATGCTGGAAATTATTTCCGTGGTTAAACTTGTTATACAAATCGTATATAATGATAACTTAATATGGTTGACAGGGGCTTATAGAGGTACCATACATTGCAGTTCAGACAATATTATTTGGCATAATCACATATTTCATGGTCAATTTTGAAAGGACAGCTGGTAATGTTCAACTTCCATATGTGAATCTTTGTTGCTTTATCTATTTGGAATCGACTTACAATTTATAGTGATAGAAAACAGGGACCTTGTCTTCCCCCGTCCCCCAATTTCAGTGTGTTGAAATTGAGAAATGTAATTTTTACATACTTATTTTACATGAAAGTTTTTCACAGTTCTTTGTGGGAAATGAAGAAGGAAGAAAGTAGGTATTAGAAGCGAAATTTGTTTCCATTTTTTCACTTAAAGAAGTGTATATAATGTGCAGTATTTTTGTATAGAAGAAAAGATGTGCGGACAAAGTTGAAAATGATAGCATACTTATTACCTTGTTTGTCTTCAACTTTTATTGAGAATTAACATCTCACATGGGTAATTTAATTTTTAATATCAAGTGTGCTTTGTTTTCAAATGAAAAAGATAAATGTTTGCAGGCATTACATACACTTGACTTACGGATACTTTTTATTTATTGCAGGAAAGTTCTTTCTGTATCTTGTGTTCATGTTCCTAACCTTCACCTACTTCACCTTTTACGGCATGATGGCTGTTGGTCTTACTCCATCCCAACATCTGGCAGCTGTTATTTCTTCAGCGTTTTATTCTCTGTGGAATCTTCTTTCAGGTTTTCTGATTCCAAAATCGGTGAGTGATGCCATACTTGCAAAAACAATACTTTAATTTCAGTTCTTTTTCTCTTTTTACTCTTGTAACACATAAAACAGAATAGTAAACGAATTAATACAGTGCTGAAGGTTATACTGGCTGGCCAATTACTTAAAATACCACACATCATAGTTAGATATTTAACATCCAGAATCTTGTAGTTGATAGTGTAGTACAAAATCTTACACCTGGGGTTTATAATTTAACTATAACATTAGGGCGGGTAAGGTTTAGAGTAACATATCCCTTATTCTAGTTAATGCTATCATTACTGAATTGTTTTTTATATATGCTATGCTATGCTCTATAAGTAAAGAGCATTGTCGATTTCCATTATTTTACATGTATTGCTGCCAGCCAAATTCATTTTTGTTTCATGGTGTTTTTTAAACAAATGAAGGTTTATATTTCATTGACTGGTTCTAATGGCCGTTACTCTTGCTATGTTTCAGAGTATTCCAGGATGGTGGATTTGGTTCTACTATATCTGCCCGGTTTCATGGACGTTGCGTGGCATTATCACGTCTCAGCTTGGTGATGTAGAGAACATAATTGTAGGACCTGGATTCAAAGGCAGTGTGAAAGAATATTTAGCTTTTAGCCTTGGATATGAACATACAGTGAATGGATTTTCAGCTGTGGGGCTTTCAATAATAGTGCTTATTGGATTTGTTCTCCTCTTCTTCGGTTCTTTTGCTGTATCAGTCAAAGTTCTAAATTTCCAGAAGAGATGAGCGGATGATTTTGTTTGAAAAGATGGGACAAGCAGCTACTCTTTGACATCATAGTAGATGATTCCTGACATTGAGTGAAATGGTGGGTTTGGATAGCCATGTCCAGATATGGTGCTTGTGGGAATCATAGCTGCATGGGATGACCAGGTTTGATGTAGCTGATGAGGTCTTTTTTCTGTCACTCTAATTTTTAAGGCAAATAAGATGGCAATTGATTTGAGATATTATTTGAACATCATCAATTGCACCACTCTCAAAGAACAAAGTACTATTATTCTTTGGTAAATCACATACATGGAAGTGGTACACAATACTATTATTATTTTGAAAAAAGGTAGACAAGAATAAGTACATGAAAAATTGACACGAGAACAGTGACAGTGAGGGAAGGTGGGGAGAGGTAACAAAAGAAAAAGAACATTATGACGAAATTTTTTATAATTATTACCCAAAACAAACTCTCTACTCTCAAGTTTCTGATGGAACTCCAATTAAGCCTTAGTTTAAATGGCTCACACACTCCGTCTTGAAGAGAAGGAATAAACATTCATTCTGTTATATGTCAACGGGTGGTTTAGCTCCGAAATTGACCCTTCGATTTTGGTCTGCAACATAAAAAAACTGATGTCAAAAGAACTACTTGATTAGAAATTCTAACAAGCTAATTGGATAACTACAATAGATCATATCCTCAGTCATATGGTGATCTATATGTTAGGACCACATCTAATTTTGTGCTTCAACTTAGAGCTCATAGACTAGCAAGGATGTAGCACCTATCACGTAATTGGTACCAACTTCATACCAGATATCCAATGAATGTACTTACAGTTTAGTGGACTTGCCGAGGATTAATCTTTTCCGTCTAGTGGAGTTTTGTGAACAAAAAAACATGCAGCCATGACAATGTAGCATAGAGAAAGAACCACTCCTTTCATATAGTGTGAAGTTCCATCCTAAATTAGATTCAACAAAATCATATTAGTATTAAAATAAAACAAAAGATAAAATGGACATGAATCGTAGTTGTGCAAAGTTTACCTGTAAAGTGAACGCAGTAACAATGATTGTAAAAGCAAGACACCCAGTTTCAAGAAGATTAAAGTCCAGATCCATTTGTATATCCATTATCCATGCAACCACCACACTTAATGGAACCTGAAATTGATTATTAAATAGTAAGAATTAGTTGGTACGAGTATTATAAAACAAAATATAGAGCAATTAATAATTTGTCTACAATATATGATCATAACTTTTATTCTTTTCTACACTGCAAGCACTACACAACTCTAGTGATTCAGTCTTACCACAAACATGGAAATCTGAGTTGCTGACCCCATCGCAATGCCCAATGACATGTCCTGCATGATAAGAAACCAGGGCGCCATTCCTTAAACTTAAAGCCTACTAATAAACTTCCTACATACAAATTGAAAATTTTACTAAAACAATATAATATACAAATCCCACCAATTTGTTCTTAAAAGCAAAAATAACTGAGCCAGCATGTTCTGCAGCGTTCCCAACAATTGGTAGCAATATTATGCTGATAAAGCCAACTGAAATGCCCCAAGAATCTGAAGCATCCTAGTTAAACATAAAAACATAGGTGACCCATTAGTCTAAATTATGACCAGAATCATGGCATCCCATATATCTTTACCTCAATGGTTCCCACAACATATTCAGAAAGGACAGATATGACAAGTGTCATACCCACCAACCAGATAAATGCACTCCAAAATCCAATCACGGGCTTCTCTTCATCTTCATCTTCCTGTAGATCAAACACTCAAACCCCACACCTAATTAAAATGGCTATACAGTCTAGTCTAATTAGATTTACAAAAATGATGGATCTAATTACAAGTAGCAGAACTGAATCTTAGACAATTTAATGCTTAAAGATTAATCACCTCTTGTGCATCAAATAATTTCCCATGAGTTTTTAACTGGAAATAGATATATGCAACATATGCTAGAAGCATAAAAATGCTGCTTGCTCTTGATAATTGAAGAGTAGAAGTGGCAATAGAAGAATCACCCCCTTCTAAGGCCATTTTGAACAATAATGGCTGCAAATGGCATAGCAACCCCAACAACAAAAGCAGAGAATTAACATCTGTTTGTTTCTGTTCATTCAATAATTAATAAACAAAACAAAGTTGATTAGAAAAAAACATAAACACTGAGTAAATTAATAAACTTGCATACAATGTAAATAAGAAGGAATTAGACAAATATATACTCTGTCATATTTTTGCTCCCTCTTAAGGTTGGCTAATCCAGCACAGAGAAGTGAAGTGCCAAGAACTAATAAAAGGTTTGAGAGAATAGAACCCAACAAGGAGAATTTCACAACATTTACTTTGTTCTTGCTTAGTCCATATAATGCAATGATTATCTCTGTTGCATTACCACATGTTGCATTTAGAAGCCCTCCAACTGAATGTTCACAAAATATGTTATATAAAGCATTTCCATTTTCATGTTTAGAAGAAGACATCAATCACTAGAGATCAAAATTTTGGAACCTGTCGGGCCAGTGTAGTAAGCAATTTGCCTTGAATGTGGAGTGGTTGAGAGTTATAATTCATAAGCAATGAAAAACAAATGTTAGAAAACATATCAACTTCAGGTGAAAATATATGCACCAATTAACTACAATTATACATTTCTACATTAAAATGATTACATCATTTCCTTTTATCTACTTTCTTGAAAAAAAAGAATAGTAGGGAGTGTACTGAAATATTAGTTTTGTTTGTTTTCTAACTTAAAAAATAAATTGTGTAAGAAAAGTGATATGCACATTTTATTATTCCTTCTTAAGTTTTTACTAGTTTTTTGTGTAAGAATTATACTAGTTTTATTGGAATTTTTGTTTCTCTCGGTAATAAAAAAAAGAAGTAAAGTGTATAGATTAAGGAGTAGAAACACTATTCATTAATCACTAAATGTGGTTCACCAAAAAAAATATGAGAAAAAAATATATGTAACAACAGTGTAAATTACATGTTTAATGAGGAGTTGATATGTAAACATACTCGGTGAGAAAGCTGACACGTTCAGCTAGCGGGGCAAGTCCAAGTAAGCTCCAAGCAAATATCCAAGGCTAAATAAGTGACTAAAAAAGCAATTAGATTTTGTAGAGAATAAATCAGATTTAGTAAATTAGTTATATACATATATACACTTATGTATCATGAAGCTTTTAGACACATAGAATGTAGTATATAAAATTTCTAATTGTAGGATTAAAATATAAATTATAAAGTTACATATTAAGTTAAGTTCATACATTATTTCCCATAGATTTATAAAGTAGGTTTGAAATCAGAAGAATTTGAAGTATGCTTAGTTCTTACCCTTGCAAAGCCTTGAAAATTTGCAACAAGAGCTAAAGGGACAGCCAGAAAAAGCAAAGAAAGCTTAGAGGCAAATATAACTTGTTGAAAATTGGCCATGAAATTTCTTAGCATTTGGTTTGTGAATATAACTGGATCTGACTTGTTTCTCACCATTTGTGATATACTATTTGTGTTGTTCTCCAAATCCAAATTATCCATGTTAGTATAGTAAACTATTTTTTCTCTCTTTTATTTGGTGAAGAGTGAGTGACCATAAATATAATACGTAGGTAGGACATGCAATAAGTTTATTTAATTCAACCTTCAACCAAATTTGGTTACTCATCTTAGCTTGGTTTGCCACGTACGTATCGGTTGATCGGTGATTTTTTATCATAGTGAATCGGCAAGGTCTAACTTTTATTGTACAAATAAGTAACATGACAAACGTAAAATTCGATAAAATAAGGTTACATGTGATTCTTGATTTCAGGTAAGTTATTTTATGTTTAGTTCATTTTGGTTATATATAAGACATGAATTTAATATTTATTCTACCATCAATTCAAAATGGATTAGTTCCTTATATATAGTTGGTAGTATAAAAAATATATTTAAAGAATAAAAGAGATAGTGAGTAAAAAATCAACATTTCCTCAATACATATGGAGAAGTAATAGTAATGTTAAAATATTAAAAATAAGATAGTGAATAAAGAATAATGTATATTACTATATATAAAAGGAAAACATAAAATAACTACACATGAAATATTTTATGTTTCCCTATTTTATTTTTTACAACTTCTAATTCATGTTTATCTATACTAATTTATACTTCTATATTATATAAAGCTAAAACTTGAAATAACTACTACCATAGTTCTATTTTCCTATTTTGCTCTTCATATTTTTTATTTGTAAAGTAAAACCATATAATCCTAGATAACTATAACTAATACATCTCACTTTAAGTTGGATATTATAATAAATACAAAAATTATAACATGAAGTACATCTAATAAAAAATATCATGATTCTCTAAAATAAAAAATACAAATTTAATATTTAATATCATAAAATAAAAATTATGTTATTCTTATTATTAAGAATGAGGTGTTGTTTTGATGGGGAAAATGTGACATGTATGTCATAGGGTACTTCATTTTTTAAGCATCTGAAGCCATATGATCAATCCTTACCTGCAATTAACGTTAAGAATGAACCAGATTGCAGTGCTTCATAGACAACACAACATGCATCACTCGAGGTTTACCTTTAATTTTTTAGTACTATTAAGGATACTTTCACCTTTTAGATAATGAATTAATTTTTTTCGAGATATGTGAATAACTACATTCAATTTGATGATGTTTGTGTGGTTTATTTAGCACCTTTTTTTAAATTTTATTCAAAACATGAATATTCCACGAAGGGGTCAAATTGGAATCAGAATCTCATTCCAGATCATAAAACACCAATCATTTTACTTTTCAAAGTGGTGATATAGAGTATAATCACACTTTCAAGCTCACCTTTATGACTTACTTCACGTCTTATAGTGTATCACATCTCATCAAATCGACTAAGTTTATTGAAAATGTAATTGTAAAGAGTGGTCTTTATTGAGTTCTTTATGCTTTTTTTTAGGTCAACTATATTCACTGCAAATTCGGAAAATCAATCCATATGATATGATAGTTATACCAATCATAATTGAAATAATTATTGGTTCAAGTGATACATATTTGATTCATTTCAAGCAATGTCTCGAATTCGAGTCTTGTGAATGAAAAAATACTCGCCGGAAGAGTTAGTCTTACGTATATGTGGATGTTTCCGGCTTGAACATGATTGTCTCGATGATACATGTGAGAAACAAAAAAATCAAAATTGAAAAATAACAATAAAAAATAATCAAATCATGTTATGGTCAAAACTTACTTATTGGTCTAGTGGTGTAAAGTCCCGCTAGATCTCTTGGATGACCAAAAGGTCAAAGTTCGATTCTTGGGATCGACACTTATTAGAAGAAGCAACCACGAATTCTGAAAGAAATTAGTTCTTTACCCAAAAGAGTAAAGAAATATTCTTAATAGTACCAAAAAATACAGGTCAAAACTTATTTATGTATGACTTTTTTCATAATTTTTAAATTCTTTTCCAGCCAACCTTAAGTATTATGATATTTGCAATATATGTTCAATCATATAAATTTATTATATATCACAAATATACAGCTTAATAATTTAATTATGAAATTATTGTACACCATATCAGTATTCTTACGTATATGATATAAAATATCATTGCTAGATAGCTGTTCCTATCCGGCGAACCAAAGGTCATATGTTTAGACGCCGAGGTGGCCCCACTAGTTGGGACCATCAAAGTTGACCCAGGGGACAGCATGCCTTCCGTACTCCACCAACCTACCTGCCAGCACGACAGACGGGTTGCAGAACGGGAGCCTAACCAACCACAGGCTAGAGGACAAGAAGGGCACAGTGTACGATCCTACAGACCGCCTGACACGGGAAAAGCAGCTCTCGACAACACCTTTGGTCGGTCATGCGTCGCACCACCAGCCAATAACCCAAGGTCAACTCTTACTCCTATAAATAGGAGTACCCACCAAGAGGAAGTATCTTAACCCCAACTCCTTGACTCTCTAATATTATTCCTCTTGTCATTCACTCTCTCTACTTCACATACTGACTTGATCGTCGGAGAACCTTTTCAGGTACCTCCACCGGCGGGTTCAACTCTCTTGCTATCTTCTGTCACCTTGACGACCACTTCCTACCTCTTCATCAACATCCGATCCATCATAGTTCACATCTTTGTGTTCTGATAAAGAACAATAGCCATACTACATTGCATGTGAGAATTGTTCTTGGACTTTTATTTTTGGTGATTTTTAATTGGGCTTATACATGTGAGGAAGAGAGGGTGGTGTGGTATAAAATACTATTTTGGAAGCTAGACATGAAATGAGGTAAAATTGACACATCCACGAAAGGGTAAAACTAAGATTAAGGAAATTACAGTGATATTTAAAAGTATACAAAAATGCATGCAAATCAGAAATGTGAAAGTGGCGCGCGTCCTCTTCCTTTGTGAACATGACACATATATATTCCTTTTCTTCATATTTTTAACATATGATCCCTCTTCTCCACCGTAACACTTCCCTATGGTCACCAACACCATATCCCCTCCCGGCCTCATCGTCGGTAATTACTGCCACGACCTCCTCCTCCGCGATAATACCATCTTCGCTCAATCCCTCGGCGGCGCCGCCTCTTTCGTCTCCGTCATCCTCGATTCTCTCTCCCTCCCCTTCCACCTCGTTTCCAAAGTGGGCCCCGACTTCGCCTACAACACAAATCACCCTCCGATTGTGGTCCCCACTTCTCAAACCACCCTCTTCCACGCTCACTTCTTCTCTTCCCCGATCCAACCACCCGGTCACAACGACCGAGTCCTTAAACGGATCGGTTCATGCGAACCGATCCGGGCCAATGATATCCCTTCCGGAACCCGGTTCAAATTCGGAATGGCGGTTGGTGTTGGCGGAGAGATTCTCCCAGAAACGCTTGAGAAAATGCTTGACATATGCGACGTCGTTTTCGTTGACATTCAGGCTCTGATCAGAACGTTCGATCCCGAAGAAGGAGGGCGCGTGAAGCTAGTGACGTTAAAGGAGAGCGGATTCTATCATCTATTGCCGCGAATAGGGTTTCTGAAGTGTTCTTCCGATGAGGCGGTGTTGTTGGATTTGGAAGAGGTGAGGAAGTGGTGCTGCGTGGTGGTCACGCAAGGGAAGGAAGGGTGTGAGGTGTGGTGGGAAGATGACGTGGTGAAAGTTGCACCGTTCGATGCGGTTGAGGTTGATCCAACGGGTGCTGGTGATTGTTTTCTGGGTGGCTTTGTGAGTGGGATTGTGGAGGGTTTGGATGTTGGTGATGCTGCTTTGTTGGGAAATTTCTTTGGTTCTTTGGCTGTGGCACAAGTTGGTCCACCTAATCTTCATCTTACAATGTTTCAGGTTTGTTTATTTCATCTAATGATAATCATTTGAGGTTATCACAAATTTATATTTAGATTATGGCTATGTGATTATACTGTTGAATTCCAATGCATATGTTTGTTTGAAAACTTGTAATTGTTGGATTAGGTTCATCTCAAATATTTTACTTCTTCTATGCTTCTATTGTATTAAGTATTACAGACTATATAATTTGTGAATAAAATTGAACTCCGAAACTAAAATAGTTTGTTTGAAGCAAGAATTATACTAAATTTCTACTAAAAATGAAATGAATCCTTCAATCTGTGATCATGTCATTTTGTGCTACAAATTTTGATTGTTGTATTTTTCCCTTTCAACTTGTTAGTTGTATTAATTTGCCATTACAATATCTTAATTACTATTTAACTTTTAAATCTATTGTTTGTGGTAAAATAATGCAGGACATATCTCATTATCCTGTATGAAAAAGAAGTTTTAGGCCATAATCATAACCATTGAGGGACAGTTATATGCATTTGATTTGCTTAAATTATTTCAAAACTTGATTTATCAAGGTACTGACATGCAGTTCAAAGCATATTATCTCTTAATTCTATGATATGCAGTTAAAAGCCTTGGTTTGAAGAATTTCTATTATCGGTATGGTCCACTTTAAAAGAAAACTAAAACATCCAATAAAACTAATTTAAGTGCTTCATTTTCCATTCTGGCATGATCCATGTTTGACCATGTTCTCACAGTAGAATTCAATTATGATTTGGAGTCTGTCTGTTAAGTTTGTAGTGATGAATTCATTTTAACTATAAACAGCTATTCATAATATTTTTTCTGTAGTTCATATTGTCTTAGTCAATCTTAAGGCAGAAAAACATAAACATCAAATGTAGTGAGAAAAAGGCAATCCAGTGCACAAGGTCTCGCCTAGTGTGGTACGGGGAGAGTAGATGTATGCAACTTTATCCTTGCAAGTTTCTAGGATTTGAACCCATTGTAAAATAGCATGGTAAGATTGAAAAAAGTGTCTGCAAACTTCAGAAATAAATATGAAGATCATGTTCATATTCTTGTGCCAAAGCAGATTAGGTTTAGCATATTGATTATCGTATAGCCACTTGGCCTTCTTGGTGCTATGTTTATTTATTTCATTTTTGTTTTCAATCAGTTGTGTCTGTGTCAGTGGCTAAATCTTAAGGGGTTGAGACTTGAGAGTACTTGCTTATATTTTCATTTATTTCAATGTAAAAAATGTACCATGTTTACCTGAGCTTTATTTGTATGATGCTAAATTTCAGATGGTTAAGGATGAGATGCACAAAAGGAAGATGCAGGACTTTCCCTACTTAGAAAGAAGAGATGATTGGCAGGGGTTCCGGAAGCCATCTGATCAAGATCAATTCTATGCATCTCTTGTTGTTAGTGCTACCAATGCCATAGTTAAGTGTCAGATTCAAGAATCTGAGTGGAATCTACTAAGCTCTCCTAAATCCATGGAGCAGAATAATGTGAGGACAAGCCTGTCACTGAATTCTGTCCACGACGAATCAATTCCAATTGTTGATAGTAAACCTTAATATCATGGTATGTGAGTTCTAGATCTCATTGCAATTCTCCAGCACCCTTCTTTTTTGTCCCTGATAAGGCAGATCCCTTGAAAATTTCTTTTATTTTAAGGGATGGTGTATTTTTACACCAAGTCCCACTCCCACCCACGTTTAGCCTAATTGTAATTGTAGCATGTATTTGTGTACTAAATTACTAATAAAAATATCCTTTTTTTAATTTCATAGATAGAAATTCTGTTAGAGGTGTTCTATAGATACTAACTAAATTAATGATATTTTGCACAATGATTCAAATTCTGGACTGCCCTTCATGTGATGCGGCCACAATACTGTGGTGACCGCCGCAACTGAATCACACTGCAATTGCGATATGATACTGAAATACAATGATGTGGCCGCAGTGTAACCATATCAGATCATATTTTAGCTACATTAGGTTGCATTGGACCACATCGAAATAAAAAATAATCACAAAATAGTTCATATTGCATAATCTTAGTGAATAATGCAATCAATCAAGTATTGCATAAAACATAATAAACACCCCATTCAATTTACCAACTGAAATTGTAGAGAGAAAAGACATGTGTATGAATAGAGAAGGAAGAATAAATGATGATGGAGTATTAAACAAGATCAATATTGTTTCTACTTGTGGTAATAATCAATGATTTCTTATAAATAATATTTTTTTTTGTAATTAATGGTCTTTAAGAGGCATGTTCTTTATTTGGAATTATCGGACAATAATTATATATTTATTATGTTTTCTGAATTTTATGCACATCTTTTATATGTTTATCCCAAACATATCGTAATATCCTATATTTTTCAAGAATATGTATATTGACTTATCAAATATGTATTGTATCCTATACTCTTATCTATATGTACTCTTATCTATATGTGTTCATAAGTTTCTGTCATATTATCCTGGACTGGTTCTGCTCTTATAGTCTGACTATCCTGAATACATCTGTCTTTAATCTTTTCTTTGGTGTGTATACCTACTCTACCACCTTATCATTCTCATTTTGCCACACATATTTTTTGATCTAGATGACATTTTGCTGCCCAATTTTCATTGATGCTGAGCAAACTTATGTGATATAATTTGACACTCATGCTGTTGCAATACTTGGCATGTGGCATTTAAGTGGTGTAGTCTATCAGATTAAATAGCCTTTTTTAGGACTCAACTTTGAGACAAGTTGCACTGAAGCAAAAATCCAAATGTTCATGTAGTTTGATGGATTAGATTCACTAGTGCCTGTCAGCTGCAGTGATTGCTGTTTGGGATGCCTAAAATTCATACATGGTTGATTGCATTATGTTGGACCATCTGGGCCAACTATCAATTCTCAATTGTGTGCAGATAAACCCAAAAGAATGACTTACCCACCCAAAAGGCTGGGGGGATTTTATTTGGAAGGGAAACCAGTGAAGTTTCCTTGTTTATAACCCATAGTAGTATTCTGTAACCAAAAACTATATGTTTGGTACTCTCATGTGAGAGAATAGGGAAAAACTGAAGTATTTTCCATTTCCTTATTTAGATGCTCTTCTAAAAAATCCCCAAAATTGCATATACTAAGGTTCCAGCCTATCAGATTCTAAAATGTCATTGTTGGTTAGCATTCAACTGCTAGCTATAAAGTATTGGAATTCTGGAGTATATTTGAATGAAGGAGGAGTGAATAATTTAACTTTAATTTGCTTTCCATCCCCCAACAAAGCAGACTTTGATGCTGGAAGCACAACAATCTCCCATTTTATGAATTTATTGCTGTCAAGCAAATGAAGATATCAGCTTTGGGTTTGTTAACTTGTTTTAATCTTCAATGAAGTCAATATTCTATCTATGAAATTGGTAGATTTGATTTTGTTAATAATAGTATGTTGGTGACATAGGGAAGGGAGCAAGAGAAATATAATAGTTGGATAAAAAAACAATAGGATGTCCCATGTTTACTGGACTTTGAGGACTCTTAACATCATAGATAACAATGGATAGAGATCACATATCCTAAACGGTGTTCCATTTTATGTCCCAAACCAATCAAAGTGCTCAATTTTATTACTTTTTGCTTTAAAAATTTTCTTTTATCCACATGTTAATATATGATTGGTTTGGGAAAGGGAATGAAACACCATTGTGGATAGATTATCCCCATCTGAAAACAGTGTACAAGAGTTTTGAAAGTGATCTTGCTGTATTTGGATTTGGCAAAGTTAGATATTTGGAAATTAGTGTCATTGCTCAGAATACTATTGTTCTGAATTATATTTTGAAATTATTTGCTTTCCAGGTTTCTTGGCTTCAAGTAACCTATTTTTGCCAAGTGTGAAACGGTTTTTCTTCTCTAAGTTTTTTTCTCCTTTATGCTCATATCAATGAAGCTTTACTCATAATAAAAAATGCAGAAGAATTTTATCTATAAGAAAGTGATATAGTCATTTATAAATTAATTATTAATAAATAAATTATTAATTTATGACACAAATTGACTGAAGAGGCTTCGTAATAGGATATATATATATATTTTTTTTTATTTAAAAAAAAGCAAATATTTGTGGGATTTATGAAAAAAGTTTTGCTCGTTTTTTCCACTTTTGGATTTGTCGACGTGCATGGTCTCTCGTGAGTGAAAGTGAACTCGCACATCAAGGATAATTGACAGTTGTAAAGAAAACTGTATGATGTATTTGCTGTCCATGTGTGAACATAGATGTGAACACAGATTTCTTTTGACTGAAGAACTGTCCTACTGACATTTACTTTGTTCTTGTATTGTTAGTATATTTATACATAATCAATATATTAGTGATCATTCATTTGTATTATTTTCTAAAGGTCAATAAATGATATAATGATAATGTATAAAATAAACGAATAATTAAATAGTAAAAGAGATGAGAGGATAAATATGCACGCATATAAGTTGCTTATAACATGCAATCTTATAAGCTCACAAATAAATCCATTTATCAAACACAAAGAAGTAACTTATTTTCTCCTTAAACAAATTAACAATTAATTTATAAGGAGTAGGCGGAATTGTGAAGCACTATGGAGATAACTAACGCCATTATTTCAGTTGGTAGTTAATTATAAAGTAGAGTGTAAACCCATTGATTGGAGTAGTCCTAGATGGGCACCTGCCTAACCTTATGTAATCATATTTTAAATTTACTCATCATCTTATTCATCAATTCTATGAATATCTACTTATTTAGATCTATTCATTAATTTAAATCATTGGATTTCACTAGATGGTTAAGATAGGAAATAAATTTAAAAAACTAACTCTTAGAATAAGTGACTCCCTCATCTTTATATTTATTAACAATAGATTATTAATAGAGCACCAACTTGTTTATCTAATTGGGTAAGACCTTGCTAAATTCACTAAGAGGTAGATAATTAGATTATTCAAGATAACACTTATGAGAGAATACCTACAAAATAAAACTGAGCAACAGTTATAATATGAGTGAATAAGGGAAAATATAGATCTTGTTGAAGAAACTCTAAAGTCAAGTATCAAGTGCTTCACTCTTCCGTTTCAATCATTTAATTACTTCTCTTTCTTATATATATTTAACTCAACAAAAACTCACCACTGATCATGACCAACTACCGTATCTGCGTCTGCTTCCACCGGCGGTTCAAGGTGGGAGAGGCGGTTCCACCGGCGGAGATAAGAGACTTGTTCAACAAGTACTCAGAAGGTGGGTCCCACATGAACGGGAATCAGTTAGGAAAGTTCATGTGTGAAGTTCAAGGAGAGAATGTAGATGGTGAACAAGTGGTGGAACAAGTGATACAAAAACGACATCACATTAGTCGTTTCGCGAGACACAATCTCAGCCTCGATGATTTCCATCAATACCTCTTCTCCTCTCACCTCAATCCACCTATCACATCTCAGGTATCAATCAACTGTTCAAACGATGCAACTACTTTATTCATCATCACTCTCATTTTGGTTTTCGTTTAGAAATTTATTACTATAATAAGCTAAAAATGCATTAAATTATTGATTCATTTTTTTGTTAGATACAACATTACAAGTATTTTTCCTTATTTGGTTTCAGTTTTTCAATATTTCACCGTTTTATGGGGGATAGGGACTGTTATCTTTCAATTTTTCCTATATTTAGGTCTAATAAGTAATGAAATTGTGGAAAGAAATAAATGAGAGATAAAAACATATTAAAAAATGATGATTGAATTAATGCGTTTATCACATTTTTAATGTGTCTTTTTTATATATTCATATCTATAATTATAAATATAGAGATTAATAATTAAACAAGTAATTTTGTCTTTAATAATAAATTTTACATATATGTTCTTCTATGCATCATGCATGTTCCCACTTCACTTTTTTTTGTTTAATCACTTGTCTTACGGATCAAGAAAGCAAGTAGAAATTGCCATTTTTAACGCCTTCCTTTGTCTCATTACATTTTTTCCTGGGATTTTGTTGTCATCATCACTGGGATCCACCTACTTCTTATCCTAGTCATCAATTCTATGGAAATCTACTGGTTTAGATATACTCACTAATTCAAACCATTAGATTTCTCTAGAATTAATTGTAGCGTAAGTTTAAAAGACCCTTGGAGTAAGTTTAAAAAACTTACTCTCTTTGGAAAAACCTACTCTCCTTTCGAAAAAAACTTACTCTCCTTGGAGTCTCCTTGGAGTAAGTTTAAAAAACTTACTCTCCTTGGAGTAAGTTTAAAAAACTTACTCTCCTTGGAGTAAGCTCCTTAGAGTAAGTGGATCCCTCTTCTTATCATATTGGTTGATTTCTTTTTGTGCCCATGGTGATATAACAATATTTTTTTACCAAACTAATAAAATTCTACATACATATTTTCTTCTTGCATTTCATCGCATTCTTTGCTTACCATCAATGTCACACAACCCATTAAAATACAGATTTTTTATAACTAGATTAGGATATGGTTGATGGATGAAATAAAATGTAGGGATCAGTCATCCATCCAAGTTCTACCATGAGAACTGCATACCAAGGGGACATTTGAGCTTATAGACTGCTTATCATAATAGTTTATAACCTTTTTATGAGCTCTGTTTAGCTTATTTAAATTAAAACAATTTATGAATAAATACTTCAAAAAATTGTTTACTCAGCAGCCCCTATACATAAACGTGTTGCTGTCTAGTATTTTTCATTTCTGATTACCAAGTCTTGAAAGAGAAATGTTCAAATAACAGTAAAACTTAATAATGTACATTGTACAAGCTACCAGCCCAGTTTAATTTGCATGAATGAAATATCTTCGTTCACAATGTGATGTAAGGAATGAGTTTTGACTTTTTGGCAATGTTAACCTCTTATCATTCAGGTTAATCAGGATATGACGGCTCCATTGTCCCGTTATTTCATTTATACTGGCCATAACTCCTATCTCACTGGCAATCAACTCAGCAGTGATTGTAGTGATATCCCCATTATAAAGGCATTGAATAGAGGCGTGAGAGTAGTAGAACTTGATATATGGCCCAATTCCAATAAAGATGATGTGCATGTTTTACATGGAAGGTATTGAATTTCATCTTTGTAAAAACTTTTTGCTGATGAAGACATTTCAAAATGGCTACTATTGAGTCTTGATTTGCCTTTCTATGCTGATATCATTTCAAAAAGGATCCACTTTGATGTTTGAGTTAAATCTCTTAGTTGATAGTTGATGCTAAATAAAGATCTTCTGCATATGTTCATATTTAAATTATTATGTACCTGAAACCTAAGTTCACCTTTGAATGTAGGACACTGACAACTCCTGTGGAGCTCATTAAATGTTTGAAATCCATTAAAGAGCATGCTTTTACTGCCTCTCCCTACCCAGTCATAATAACTCTGGAAGACCATCTCACACCAGATCTTCAAGCTAAAGTTGCTGAGGTAATTTGTTATATTTGAAAGCAGTACTAAATCAATGAGGTTCACCAAACTTGGAATTGATCATGATATTTTTTATGTATTAGATGCTTACACAAACATTCGGGGATATGTTGTTTTGTCCGAATGCTGAAAATTTAAGAGAGTTTCCTTCACCTGAAGAATTAAAATATAGGATCTTGATTTCAACAAAGCCTCCAAAAGAGTACCTAGAAGCTAAAAGTATCAGCGTGAATTCCAAAAAAATGATGAAATCAAAGGATTTTGATGAAGATGATTCGGGAAAAGAAGCCAATGATGTGGCAAAAACCCATAATGGAGATGATACGGTGAGCTAAGAATTGCAATAAAAAGAAAATTCTATTTTCTCAAAATAATACTCTATTCCTTTTATTTCTTTTGTCTTCTACAACTTTGTTCTGTTTTCTTTCAGGGTGATTCTGACCCAAATCAACAGAGTGATGATGAGTCTTACTATTATTGTTCTCCTGAACTATGCCCATCTGCAGCTTCTAGTTATAAGTGTCTAATTGCTATTCATGCTGGAAAACCCAAGGGAAGCCTGAAGGAGGCATTAAAAGTTGAAAATGACAAAGTTAGACGCCTTAGCTTAAGTGAACAATCCCTTGAAAAGGCCGCTGAGTCACTTGGAACTAATCTTATTAGGTAATATCAGGTTTCTTAACAAGTATCAGATATATTATTCCACCATAAGTATACAAATGATCTACTATTAATCTTCCAATTTTCAAAAGATTCTTCAACCATCTGATTGTAGTGCTTTTAATTTTGTGTAATAGATTCACTCAGAAGAACTTTTTGAGGGTGTACCCCAAGGGTACACGGTTCAACTCCTCCAACTACAAGCCACTGAATGGCTGGATGCATGGTGCTCAAATGGTTGCATTCAATATGCAGGTTTACACTTTAGGTTCATCCTTTCCCTTTATTCTGAATGGAAGCATATTGTGCATTTTGTTGGGCCACTTGGACTTTTCAAGATGAATTTGTGCTCCTTTCTGTGTATTTCTTTATTTTAGCATAATTTATTTATCTATCATGATCATAAATTCATTATGATTGACATGGCATTGAAAACTGCAATAACCATGATCTCAAGTTTCTTAGAACCTGAATATTAATGCATCCGAAGTTTCAATCCATTCTCAATTTTTTGTAACAAATTGTGATGCATGCAATTGAGTTATGGTACTCTAAATTCCTATGCGATGATCAATGCTTCTCCTCTTTTATCTTGATTCATTTTCTTTAGGAGCAGAACTTCTGTCGTGATTATAAACATGACTATAAAGTCTTTTGTTCAAATGGCAGGGATACGGCAAATATCTTTGGCTCATGCATGGAATGTTTAGATCCAATGGGGGGTGTGGTTATGTCAAAAAGCCAGACTTTCTTATGAACGTGGGTCCAAATAATGACGTATTCAATCCTAAAGATCGCTTGTCAGTGAAGAAGACACTAAAGGTAAAGGATAATATTGTCAAAGCGATAGAATTAGCAAGTGTGCATTTTCCTTACAATGTATTTTATTTAATCTCACTGGATAGGTGAAAGTGTATCTGGGAGATGGATGGCGCATGGATTTCAAACAAACTCACTTCGATATGTATTCTCCGCCTGATTTTTATGTCAGGGTAAGTTCCTCTATCATATTATGGCAATAGTTATTATGCGTTTCTGTCAACTTCTGTAAGCTTTAATCTTTTTACAATTCATAATTTCCACCAAATTTTGTCTGCACTGGTGGTTGTGAAAATACAATATTAATACTTAGTTTACTATACCATCTTGCATGAGCTTATAAGTCAATTTGTGATGCAGATTGGTATAGCTGGAGTACCAGCTGATGAGATAATGAAGAAAACAAAGATACTAGAGGATAATTGGATACCTTATTGGGAAGAAGAGTTCACCTTCCCTTTAACTGTCCCTGAACTTGCTTTACTTAGAGTGGAAGTGAATGAATATGACATGTCTGAGACAGATGATTTTGCAGGCCAAACTTGTTTACCAGTTTCTGAATTGAAGCAAGGCATTCGTGCAGTTCCCCTCTATAGCCGTAAAGGAGAGAAGTACAACTCAGTTAGGCTTCTTATGCGATTTGAGTTCATTTAGGTTTTTCTTCTGTACTTGGTTAAGGTTATATTTCTCTGTACAAAACCAATAATGTTACATGCAAAACTTGTTTTCTGAATCAACTTTGCTTTTGCCCTTTTTTCTCGTCTTTTTCTGGGTTTAAGTCAGCTGGATTTTGTCTTAACTTTCAACAGATGTATAGGCAAATGTTCTATAGCTTGTTTACTTGATTATTTAATGTAGATAATGAGAAATAATCAACGGGAAATGCTCCTCTTTTTATTGTTTCTGTTTACATATTCTGATGATAAATGAGAGAGCCCTTTTTGAGATTTATCTAAGGCTTTGTTTATTTGATTATTCGGTGCTCTTTTAGTTTAAGGGTAAAAAAATAGTGGCTGTTGATAGGGATTGGGGTCAGTTATGAAAGTTAAGAAAGAAAGAACAATGCACAAATTTGAGTTTGGACAAACACGTATTCTCCAAATTGAAATCAAACTTGGATTCCACTATCTAGACTTGTAACCAAAAGTGATGAATTAAGTCCAGTGTGGTTGTCAAGTGGCGTGGAATATGAATAAACTATGATATTGTAATTCACATGATGGGTATGTTTTATTCTCCTCTACTCAGCTTGAATGCAAAGAAACTCTTTCTTTATGCCTTTACACAAAGAATATGTCAAATATTCTACATACAGTGAATGCTTAAAATTGTTCACCAAAAGCAATTCTAAAGACTTGAGAATAATGGCTGATGATGTCATGAGGAAAATTTACTTGCAGTTTCATCACTTTTTTACCAAAGTGGTGTACCTTTTTAAAATATTATAGGATTGGTGTAATTCGTAAGAACTTATGTACACGTACACGACTTTTCTTTTCTCTGTTAGGTCGGAATGCCTCATGGCGTAAGCATCAAATGAGTTTTGTTGTTATTCAATATGGGAGTCCTACAATAAAGATATTCTTAGGACTTACACTAGTCCATGATATTTTTAAATCGTGCACCAATTTGATAAATAAGTGGTCAAACTAGACCGCAAATGTAAATCCCCCCATGTCATGATCCTGACAAGTGACGATGTTAATTATATCACCATCACTGTACTTTCATTCTTCTCTCTTATACCCAACTTCAAGCAATCTCTTTCTTTGCTACAGAGATAAGGTTAAATATAATGTACTTTAAAACTGTTCTGCATATATTCCTTATGAACTTTATGAGTATAAATGCTCACTTTGGCTGAAAGCCATTCCTTATAATTTAAAAATCATAGTTCTTTCTTTTTCCTCTCTCTATCTTTCCCTCAAGAGATATTAAACAATGACCAACACAACTAGTAAAAGCCTTAGACAGGGTTCTGTCTCTGGGTTACAAATGTCTAAGCAGCACTTCAAAGTGTGCTTTTGTTTCAAGAGAATATTTAGGCTCAAGGTGGCTGAACCTCCTCATGAAATATGCACTATCTTTGATGCATATTCACAGAATGGTAACATGAGCATGGATGATTTGTACACTTTTTTAGTTCAGTTTCAAGGAGAAAGGGGTGGTGATGCTACCAAAAAGCAAGTTCAAGCCATTTTTGACAGTCTCAAACACCTTACCATATTCCAAAGAAAAGATCTTCATATCGAAGCTTTCTTTCGGTATCTATTAGGCAACCTTAATGGTCCCCTTGCTCAGGTAACATTAGTTCTGAAGAGTTTAATGTGGTTAAACTGATGTAACCTTCTGATTATTGTTGAAGTTTTCTCACATTGTAATGTGTTTTGGACCTCCAGGATCAGGTGCACCAAGACATGAATTCTCCATTGGCTCATTACTTTTTATACACAGGCCATAACTCCTACTTAACAGGGAATCAACTTAGCAGTGAAAGCAGTACTTATCCAATAATAGAGGCATTGAAGAAAGGTGTTAGGGTAATTGAGCTGGATTTGTGGCCAAGTTGCAAAGAGAATGATGTAATAGTTCGCCATGGAGGGTATGGATTTCGATTTCATAAGTATAGTAGATAATACAAGGAGGTATACTTCAATTTTATAGTAATAATGTAATATGTACTAGACTACTAGTATCTGAGAAGACAATAAAAACAAAGATTACATGGATATTTTTGTTGCAAACATTTAGGAATACTGAATTATTTCATGTGCATTGCAACTTAGACTGATATGACACATTTCTAATTGACTTTCTTTAGAGTTGTAGGACACTGACTTCTTCGGTGAAACTCAAAGCTTGTTTGAATGCCATTAAGGATTATGCATTTCATGCTTCTGAATATCCCGTTGTCATAACTTTTGAAGACCATATAACTACAAATCTTCAAGCCAAAGTGGCCAAGGTTTGTAGAACCATTACATGAATTAGGCCATATTGTCATGGTTTGGAAAATAAGAGCATTTTTTGGTGAAAATATATTTGATTGTAGATGGTAAATGACATATTTGGAGAAATGTTATATCGCCCTGATTCACAACAAATGGAGATATTCTGTTCTCCGGAATCATTGAAGGGAAAAATTCTGATTTCAACTAAACCACCAGAGACTCCTGACATTCAGGGCAAGAGGGTAGAAGAGGAAAGATCACTAAACCTTGACGATTACAAGGTCACAATAACTCGATCTCATTTTTCTTATGTTGAGTAACTAAGACTCTTAAGAGCTTCCTAATCAGTTTTGTTCTATTGTCTTTTGCAGCAGGATGATTTGGATGACCAGGGTGAGGAAGATGATGCTATTGGTCTTGGATATAGAGATTTGATTTCCATTCATGCAGGGAAACCTAAAGGTAAGATAGAAAACTGGTTGATTCATCACGGTCAAGCCAGGCGTGTTAGCTTGAGTGAGCAAGAACTTGAAGATATTGCTATAAAATATGGAACTGACATAGTCAGGTGATTTCAATATTTTTGACAAATGCTGAGTGACTGAGTCTAAGATCATGCATGCTTACTCTTGCCAGACACGCTTACTATTTTACTTTACAATCTATTCCACAATCACAATAGTGACTTTGTTTCATGCTTTAGGTTCACACAAACAAATTTGGTTAGAATATATCCAAAGGGTATGCGAGTGGACTCATCTAATTATGACCCTATGACTGGATGGATGCATGGAGCTCAAATGGTAGCATTTAATATGCAGGTTAGACTTTGTTTCATAGTTACATACTTATCTCATTTACCCTACGTATCATCCTACCATATACCGGGTTCGTCATAAAGAGGATCTCATAAAATTAATTTAAAAAATGTCGAACTGTATATCCAAATGAATCACGTACCAGTACCCATGATGCATACCAGATAACCATGCTTTGTTTGCTACATGTATGGCAATTGATAAAGATAAATATGAGCTATAATTTGAATTTGATGTTATCGTTTAGTTATAACTATCAAGGAAGTAGTTCTGTGGCAAAAAGATGGCACACATGAGGTTTAAAAGGAGGTTCATTCAAAGGAATCTTTATGACCAACCTTCTCTAAACATAAGATAGGAACTGGCTTCACACTACTACTATTGATATTATGATAACTTGATGCACAATACCATTGTCAGGAGCATAAATTCTAGGAGCTACATAAACACCCACAAACAATTATGGTAAGCAAAATAACAACCTAACAACATGAATAAAACAAAGATCACTAAAGTCCTAGCAAAGTAAGTTTTTTTCATTAACCCGAGAGACTAGTGTTCAGAGCAACAAGCCCCATCCTTTGGTAAATGGTGTTTACTTCTTTATCCTATATGATCTGGAGAGAAGTTCATAATGCAGAATAATGTAAAGGCATAATTCTAGTTACCTACATAATCTGCCCTGCATTTTTCAGTCAAGAACCACATGGAGATGATCTCACCTACATTCTGTATAATACATGCAATTCTAAGTAACTTGGATTCTGCTTGCATTATTTAGAATTGATATAAAACAGGTTTATCTCATGGATTTCCTTTTTTTACTTGCATTTCTTTTCCTTGAAGGGACATGATCACTTTCTTAATATTATGCAAGGAATGTTCAAAGCCAATGGTGGGTGTGGTTATGTGAAGAAACCCGACATCTTGTTGAATGTTGATAAGGGTTTTGATCCTAGAGAAACCCGATCAATACAGAAAACTCTGCAGGTGAAGGGAATGTGGACATCTACTCCATATTTGAAACTACTACAATTATCTTCCTTCTACTTCATGTACTTGAGCCACCTCTGATTTATCTATGAATCTATGATGACAAAGCAGGTTTTGGTATACATGGGCGAAGGGTGGCAATCAGATTTTGGCCGAACACACTTCGATCTTTATTCTCCTCCCGACTTCTATGTAAAGGTAGTACTTTGGCATCTTCCAAACTAAAAAATGTTATTTGAACTACATAAAATAAAATGTGTAAACCTTACAACCATGCAAAATAAGTACATAACAAATAATGAATGATCTATATGCAGGTTGATATTCATGGTGTCCCTGCTGATATAGCTACCAAAGAAACTAGGACAATAGAAGATGAATGGGTACCTGTATGGAATGAGTTGCTCAGCTTTCCATTAACTGTTCCAGAATTGGCCCTCTTGTACATAAAAGTTGGCGAGCGTGACTTTTCTGGAAAACCTGATTTTGGTGGACAAACATGTTTACCTGTATTTGAGTTAACAGAAGGCATCCGCGCCGTTCGCTTATATGACCGCAAAGGTGAACTTTACAATTCTGTAAGGCTTCTACTCCAGTTTCAATTTGTGAACAACACCAATGCATAGAAATATAGGTTTATGATGATGTTGCTTGTATCATAAAAGGAAAAAGAAAAGATGTAAACAATAATTGCATTTTGCTCATAAGGGCTGCTGTTATTCATGGAATATGAACTATTGCTTCTTCTTATGGAGTCATTATGTTTTATAATTGATTATAGATTCCAAATCCCAAACAAGCTTCCATTGGATTATAAATTCATAATAGATTTTGTTGCTAGTGCTAACAAGTTGTCACTATGATCAATGCACAACAACAAAAATTAACTTAATTTTTAAGCATCTGAAATATAAGTAAAGGATATCAAAGTGGAACAAAGTAAAATAGTTTTGTGAATCTTTTGAAGGATGGATTTTTCAATAAAAGGAGCAGAGAAGAAGTTATAAAGAAACTAACAGGGCTGCCATAAACAAAAGCTAATCTCATTTCCAAGTTACTAAGTTAGTAACAATTTGAGGCATATTAGGCCTCTCATTTCAGTCTAAGTCCTCAACCAAATTGACTTTATACATCATGCAATCAATCCAACAAAAGTTTTCAAAATAGTCCAATTTGAACATACAAGTATGGTTGAGGACTTGACATCTATGTGACACTGCTTAGTAATTGTGAATATACTCACTTCCCCTAGCACCATCTAATGCAATTTTGATTCTAATCTTCCATGAGTTCAAAATGATGGTGCTTTTCTCAATGTTATTCCTGTCATGCAAAATGACATGGATTGATCCACTCCTCTAATTATTTTCCATTTGTGGTTTCAATTATTCAATTAATGAGTAAATCCGTGTTTGTGAGGTAGGTTTTGGAGAGAAAGGAAAGGAAATGAAATGTTTTAGAGTCATCTCACAAATGTATTTCATGGTTCTGAAGCGTCTCATTTACTTAGTTTAGTCCTTGATAGATAGAAATTATATGTTTAGTCTCCTCTCAATTAGTTTAATATTTAGATTTTATTAAAAATAACTGCCAAACATTAAAATGTTCATATTTATACCATAATGTTTTTTAGTGAATAAATAATAGAATAAAAACTTAGGCGCTCTAATTGGGCGCACATAGATGAAAGGCGTATAGAAAAGTGAGACAGCAATAGGTATCGTATAAGTTGTCTTGTGGTCTGGCCTAAAAATAGTAACACTTACTTTCATGACTCATGTCCCTAACTTTGCTTCTGCAAACTTTTCCTTTTTTCCAAATTTAGAAATTATCACTTTTTTCAGAAAGCTAAAAGTGTGTCACTCTCTTCTATCACCTTCTCACCTTCACCACCCTAATAAAGGGAACTATTCTCTCCTACCACTCCTCTCTATCTCTTTCTACCTTCAATAATTTATGTACAAAAAGGAGGTATACCAAAATTAAGTTATATCAGTTATACTCAACTTTAGTCATTCATTTACTTAAATTTAACAGATTAAATGGTCCATTAGATTTATGAGGATAAATAACTGAGATTGACTGTAACTAGTGTAACTTAAATTTGGATGTAAATGGATCTCTCCTCAATCTTTAAAATATATACTTTTTAACACATCAATTATTCATCACATCTTTTTATAGATGTATAGACATTTTAACAAAACTATTTCATAGTTAGATACCAAAAATTGCACAAATTTAACATGATATAATGCATAGATTAGAGTGTAGGGTGGCCTAATGAACCAACTTTTAGAGCAGTTTTCAGAATTTGAGTTTGTAATCTATAATCACTAAGTAACAAATTAATGAATTATTCACCAAACTCAACCTGAATGTATAGATCAATGTTTCTAAATAGCATAACTAAATAATCTTCTTGATATTTGCACTTCAAATAGGTTTTTAAAAATTAGTTTTCACACAATAAGAACTTTTTAAAATAAAGTTACAAGTTTCCTAAAATTATTATTTGTCAAAAACTTTAATTTGGAGTTCCTCACCATGCCATATTTGAACCAGGATCATTCTTCTTAAGAAAATCATGCAAATTCCTAGTTAATCAAATTTTATAAAATAATATAAATATATAAATTTCTGTTTTATGATATATATTGTTAATAAAATAAAACTTTTTAATTCGATGAAAACACAAATCAAGACATGAATAAAAATATACGATCTTCATCGGTCATAGTCGACCCCTTATGCTGATGCTTCCACTCATGTAAGTGTTGAACTGTGGGACCCCAAACCCAACCAAAATGGAAACTACTTTCTTTCTCTCTCTCATCTCAAGCGTGTTCATAAATCTTGTATAGTTATGATATCTATCGGTCATAGTCAATCAAAAACTTTTATTTCATTAAAATAATTGGAACTAAGAACCTTGTTCTTTATTTAAAATTGTTATTTTATTGAAGTGAAAATGTATGATTGGTTGTTTCTATTACATATGTATCTATCCAACTATTTCGAACGTACACATACTTTTGTTGTCAGGAATACCATTTTTTGCATGTGATTATAAAAAGTAATTGTGGATATTTAATCGTTATTCTGTTTGTGCATGTCTTGTTATCAATTCCTACAATTTTCGACTATAAGTGAAGTTTAGTTTAGTGGCTTATCTTTAAACTCAATATTGCTCAATTCATATGACCGGCCAATTTCCTAACATTTTGGAATAAAAAACGTTGTCACCGAGAATCATACGGATTTTATAT
>NC_032017.1:19294268-19452658 GCF_001865875.1 Lupinus angustifolius
TATATATATATATATATTGTTTTAAATTGTGGTTGTAATTACAATTATAATTATGATTGCAGTCATTGCGATCATTATAATGCGAATAAGAGTTTTCAAAGGGGTCCTTTTATGGGAAGGTGAACACCTTGGGCTTTAAATCACACTATAAAAAAGCTTTAAATCTTGTATACGGAGACACTATTTGTAAATGATGATGTGCTTTTGTTTCTTGAAATCAAGGTTTCCCAAGTTAAGATGAAAATAGGTTGAAATGCTTTACTAGTTGTGGTACGCACTAGAAATGAGACTACTTCCAAGGAGTAGCGCCCAGTGTTCAAAAGGACCACCAATAATTTAAGTTCCACAAGAACTCCATGATGCAACATTATTGCTTAACATCGTGGGTCTAAAGTGATGGAAAACACTTTTTGTGATGAAGACTACGATAGTCCTGCCATGGAAGCACATCTTCTATTTCATATTCTGTCACACTCCATCTATCATGAATTATAATTGGTTGAAAAAATACGTTTAAATTAAAGAATTAATTTATTAATAACTTATGACACATGAAGTAACATAATGTTATGGGAGAAAACATACTGTCCATTTAACCAATTATAATTTGTGAACATGTTGTCATTCATTCCTCATTAGGTCTAGTTAAGTCTTAATATATATATAGAGTGTATTTGACATACTTCCTAAAATGGTAACATAAAGTAAAATATTGATTGCATATGAATAAGATATTGATTTGGTAGTATAAGGTCTAATTGAATCTTATATACATTTATTATAAGAGATATTTATATGATAATTTCTGACCAATAAGATGATAGATATCCTTCGATATAGCCCAAAAAAATAGGGAGGAGAGAAAAATGACATCCTTCGTAATACCATTTTTTATATATCTGTCTAAGCAATGGGATTAGAATAATAAAAAGGGATACATTGAGTTATTATAAAATAGTAAATTTTTTGAAGATGTGACCAGACTAGTTAAGTATTAATATCTGAAAGCAAAGTTTGACTAACCAGATTCATATATTCCAGTGGTAAGTAACAATTGCTCTGTCAATTCATTTCAAGACAACTATTCTCCCACAACGTTTTTAAAGGTAAGGGGGGACCATTGAATTCCAAATGAAGCATCATGATACAAGAATCAATATCTATATACAAATATAAGAATATATCCTTCTCTTACAAAATCTACCCCAAAGATTCTATGAACAACAAAGTGATCAATCGATATCATCAAAGAGAGCCACGGGTCACTATGAAAAGAAGCTTTGCATTGTTTCTTAAGATTTCAATAAGATAATTTGAGATCATCACTTAGGCTTAACCGGTTTTTAGAAAAAAAATGAAAGACTTTAAAATCATTTCTTAAATAATGACTCTTATATACAGTTCTAAGAAATTTCGTTCCTAATATACTGGAATAAGAGGACATGTTTGTGTAACAAAGAAAACTCTTAACCCAAAAGTGTTGAGTTTTAAAGTTTGGATGAATGATTTTCTTTGAGTAGATTGTCAAATCCGAGTTTGAAATGGCATGTAACCAAATAAATGAAGAAAGTGAGGCAATTTTGGTAGAAACAGGTTATATCTCATGTATGTGATAATTTCGGGAGAACTGTTTTCTTCAGTTTGTGTCACTCCATATCTTATAAATTTGTGATTGGTCAGAAAAATATTTAATAATTAAATTTTAACTTAAATATATATTTTTTAACCAATCACAAGTCCATGATACATGAAATGACATAAATGGTAGAATGATGTGTAGGCGATAATTTCAGTCTATACCTAATAGAAAATTTGATGGATGGGGTCTTTTGATTTGCACACATGAAAAACATTAGAGTTGAAATATGCATTATTTTAATAGTAAGGGTACGTCACAGATGATCCAAAAGTGTCCTAATAGTATTAGCCAAGATAAGAAAAACGAATTGGAAAAAAAGAAGAAGATAAAAAGATGAAAAATAACTAAAAAGGACAAAAAGGTTTCTGTAGACTCAAAAGCTTGACATTGACTCCCTTTCATGCCCAATTGCTTAAGTGGGCACGGCATCTTTCTCACTGAAAGACAAGCACTCACAATATTTATTCAACAAATAATAAATGAATGTATCTCAATGTTAGAGTTTTTTATATCGTCAATACGTTATTAGTCGTTAAATTTTGATTATTATTAATTTTAGATTTAAATAATACAAATAAATGATTAATAATACACTGATTATTTATAAGTCTTACATCGATATTATCTGCCAAACCATACCAAAAAGGCTATTAATAAATTAGAAACATTGAATCTCTTCCTACCATGTGTCCTCATTCTGATCCGTTACCCAAAAGATGAGTCCCACTCCAACAAACACCTTATCATCTTAATTTTCCTAACTCCCCACTCTAATTAACCATTTTAATTAATGACAAAAAACTAAACTAATTCTTCATTAAGAAGAATAACTTAATTTCCACCATATATATATATATATATATATATATTCCTGTTGTATAAACTTTTAAAAGATGTGACTTTTAATTATTAAATATCCTACTTATATTTAAACAATAATAATGATCATCTCCCACAAACAAGTTGAAAGAAAGTATCCTCTCAATAAACAATTGAACACTCTGAAGAAGTAAGACCCAAACCCATCATCATTCATCATTCATCATTCATCATTCAATAAATAAAAAACCTTTTGTTTACAAGAATCCAAACCTAAAAAAACCTGCTACACACACATTTTATCTATCTTCTATTTGTCTTGTTCTTTTTGTTTTGTATTTTTTATATTAAATTACAAATATTCATAGGATAGAGACTCTAATATAAAAATCAAAATATATGCTCCCCGGCGATGCCGACGCCACTAAGCGCAGCTCGCCAATGCTTAACCGACGAGGCGGCGCGTGCACTTGACGACGCGGCAATCGTGGCTCGCCGACGCTGCCACGCGCAAACTACCTCTCTCCATGCCGTCTCCGCTTTACTATCCCTCCCATCCTCCGCCCTCCGTGACGCCTGCGCCCGTGCCCGGACCACCGCCGCCATGTCCTCTCCCTACTCCCCACGGCAGCTCCACCTCAGAGCACTGGAACTCTCCGTTAGCGTCTCCCTCGATCGCCTTCCTTCGTCTAAGGCTGCCGCCGCAACCGCCGATGACGACGGACCTCCGGTGTCAAACTCCCTCATGGCGGCAATCAAACGCTCCCAAGCTAACCAGCGCCGCCACCCGGACAGCTTCTACTTCATTCACCAAAACGGGAACGGAGCGACGTCGTTTTTGAAGGTGGAGTTGAAGCACTTCGTTTTATCGGTTCTCGATGACCCGATTGTGAGTCGGGTCTTAAGCGAAGCGGGTTTTCGGAGCTGTGATGTTAAGCTCGCGTTACTTCAACCACCACCACCACCACCTCCTCCTCGAACTCGGTTCCCACCGGTTTTTCTTTGTAACCTTGAACCGGGTCGAACCGGTTTAAACCCTCCCTTCATCGATGACAATTCCAGAAGGATCGTGGAGATTCTCGTTCAAAAAAGGAATCTTTTCTTGATGGGTATTTACGCAAAGGGTGCTTTGAAGAGTTTCATAGAGCTAATTCAAAAGGGTTATGGGAGTGCTTTGTTTCCTTCAGAAATGGCTTCCTTGAAGGTTCTCTGTATTGAAAAGGAAATTGCTGAGTTTGTTGGTGAAAATGGGAACAACAGTGAGGACAGAATTCGGTTGAGGTTAGAAGAATTGGGTCGTGAGGTTGAGCAATGCAAGGGTAGTAGTGTTGTATTGAGCTTTGGGGAAGTTGAGGTTTTTGTTGGAGATTGTGTAAAGAATATTGATAATGTGAAGTTTGTTGTTTCGGGTTTGACGAGGTTGTTGGAGATTCATCATGGTAAGATTTGGCTGGTGGGAGTGGCTGAAACTTCTGATGCCTATTCTAAGTTTTTGGGTTTGTTCCCTAATGTGGAAAAGGATTGGGATCTGCATTTGTTGACTATCACTTATCCAACCCCTTCAATGGAAGGACTATACCCTAAATCCAGGTGGGTTTTTATTTCATTTTCACTTTCTTCAATGATGCACTACACATTTGTACATGTATCATTCATGTGATGAAGTTGCTTTATGAAATGAACATTATTCTTTTACTTTTTTTGGTTGCTGTTTGTACTTGTTTTGAATGTGGCTGAAGTGAACGGATATGTACTCTGCTGGGCTCTTCTCTTGCACATTCAAGTATATACTATATAGTCTGACTCAATTCCAATCTTTTTAATGTTTTAATTTCTCGTGTTATTCCAATTTTTTTGTTCATGTTTTAGAATCTTACACATTTATTTTTTTACTTTCCAACTATAACTTATTTATTAACTCTCTTTTTCACCCCATAATTCTCTATTTCTTTTTAATTTAGTTTCCAATCGGCATCAAATGAGGTTATTTTAGTCAACTTATATCTATTTTTTATATTATTTAATTGATTTCTTAGACTATGTACATAACCTTAAACATCAAAAGATATGGAAGAGAATGAGTATCATATGAATATTTTTTGGTATTACTAAGGGTATCATCCTATAGTTAAGGAACTAATCCATTTCTGAGTGCATGGCTACGCCTCCCAAGTCCCAACAAATGTCGCTCCCAAGAGTCAAACCCTTGACCTTTTGGTTATCCTGGGGTCTAATTAATGTAACATGGACTAATTAATGTAAACTTGATTGTGACTTGCCGTGTGTTGTGATTTGTGAACCAAAGCTTATGGTTTTTGCCTTTTGGTTGCTATCTTTGTCTTTATTCTTTTTTCTTAGTTTTGAAAGGGATGTTTGGTTGCAGTGAAATGAAATATTTTCTGTCTAGCTTTACATTCTACTCCAATCTAACTCACTAAACTTTAAACTCTAGTTTATGTTTATTCGTTTTTCTAGATTTTGCTGATTGCAATGAAGTTCATGGTTCAAATTTCAAAATATATTTTTAATAGGATAAGGATTCACATGTTGTTGCTACAATTTCCTGCCTGATAAGTACATGTTAATGTGAAATTGTTCCTATGTGAAAGATACAAAATTGGAGTTTCCATTACTGTGATCTATAGAACTTTATGAAATCTATTTCTAAGCCTGTGAATTGTGATGTACCTAAAAGACCAGGTATCTTGTTCTGCTTGTCTTGGCCAATGTAGATGAGCCTCTAACTGCAGTTTTTTGACGGATGCTATGATTTTTTTGTGTGCAGTGCAGAGTCCCTTTTCTCTATGGGATTATCAATTTAATTTCACTCTGTAGTTGTAGTTGATACCCTTCCTTGTTATGTAATGTCAGAACTTTGAAACAATATTTTTAAGTCCGGGTGATTAGAGAATTAAGTATGCCTTTAAGGATGTACCCTATTGTGGAAAACATGGTAGAAACTCGTCTGAAGTGTTTTGATCATTTGAGAACAAGACTAGTAAAAGCCTAGATAAGAAGATTATATCATGTGGAGGATAGTCCAATTATTATTAGAGGTGTAAGGACTCCAAGAAAAACTAAGAGTGAATCCATTAAAAATGACAGTTTTAAATGACCTTTCTGAAGATTACAATATTTAAAATAGAATACAATAAGACATTTTCTGATCTATGTAGCTAACCTCACCTTCTCGGAAAAGACTTTGTTGTTGAAAATATATTTCATTTTATATGGATGGTGCTTCGAAGCTTTTGCTATTGTGTACACTTTAACTTCTATTTTGTGCCTATTGGATCATCTGACAGTTCCTTGCTCATGATAAACTTACAGCTTGATGGGGTCCTTTGTTCCATTTGCTGGCTTCTTTTCTACGCCTTCTGAAATCAAAAGTTCGGCAAGCTGTACAAATGCACCTTTTGCTCGTTGTGATAAATGCAATGAAAGATGTGAACAAGAAGTTGCTGATATTATGAAGGTATGTCCTGCTACTCCGGCATGTGGTTACTCAACAAGCTTGCCTTGGTTACAAAAGGTTAATGTGGACATTCAAATAGGACTGGATGTGGCAAAGGTTTGTTATGATCACCAAATGTTAAACTTTCCTGTCCAAGCAGAGAATTTCATACACACTTATACATGCTAAATGGTGGGGGCAATTGCTTTACTAGCCGATGTAGACAATACAGAGATACTCACTATAATAATGTTAACTTGCTTATACCAAGTAATAATAATAACATAACAGTTTTCTCTTAGCCAATTTTCTAAGTCTGAATTTCTTTTGTTGAGCCTATGGCTTTTCATGTGACATTGAGCAATATGTTAAACAGGTGGATTTAGAATGGGTGTATTCATGTACTGAACTGAATATGATTAGATCTTTCTGAAAGTTTTTGGAGATGGAAAAAGATTTCGTATGCATGTATAATTTCTTATATAGCTTTGGTAGTTTGAGAGGATTTCCTTTGCGGTAAATATTGGGACACAAGAAAAATATAAGTTTTCCTTATACAACATAACTCATAGAACATCTGCAGAAGTTATTCTAGAATATTTATCAAGGAAATGGTACTGCAAATATATTTTCTCATGAACAACTGTAAGTATTATTTTCCTTCTATATTCGGTAAAATTTATTGGATCCACTTTTTGTCAATGGTTGTGATCTGTATCACTTATGATATTTTATTGATTCAATTTATGGCTGTTTATATTTAAGACTGAACTCCGCCGTCCATTGCAGGCTAACGAAGAAAACACAAGTTTGAATGGTAAGATCTTGGAATTGCAAAAGAAATGGAATGATATTTGTCAACATCTTCACCACACCAGAGCTCTGCCTGAATTTGAGGGTTTACGATTTGGATCAAGTTTCAAGGAAAGCAGCAGTAATGTTCCATCACTTAAGGAAATCCAATATTCTAGTGGAATTGCATACATGCCGAAACAGTTGCATGATATTTTTCCATCGAAACAATTATCTTCTGTTCCAGTACCTTTTAACACAGCCAGTGTCAATACTGGAACTGATCATGTACCAAAAGTTTCAGTGATTCAGCAAACTGACATGCAGATCCCTTTGATTGCCCCTTCCCCTATGGCCAATGTGAGTGTGCTAGATCGCAGATTGTCTTCATCCCTTACATCTGTGACCACAGATTTAGGATTGGGAACATTATATACATCTGCAGCTCAGGAGCCGGATACCCCAAAACTACGAGATCATAAAAAACATCTTCAACACTTGTCAGACTCCCTTTCAACCGGTTGTGATGTTCTTAACGAAAATGCTTCACACCAAATTGTGAGATCTTCTCCCTGCTCTAGTCCATATTTGGAAGGAAATTTTCATTCAGTAGATTTCAAGTCTCTGAATCAGCTGCTCAATGAAAAGGTTGGCTGGCAGGATGAGGCCATATGTGCTATCAACCGAACTTTGTTCCTTTGTAAATCTGGTGCAGGAAAGGGTAGAGGCTCTCGTGTTATAGCAGACATATGGTTTGCTTTCCTTGGTCCAGATAGAGTTGGAAAAAGGAAAATTGCTTCATCTCTTGCCGAGGTTATATTTGGAAACACGGAAAGCCTAATTTCTGTGGATTTGAGCTCCCAGGGCAGGCTTTACCCATTAAACTCAATTTTTGAAAGCCAAAAATCTTATTGTCATGATGTGCTTGGGAGGAAGACAGTTGTGGACTATATTGCTGGGGAGTTGAGTAAAAAACCTCATTCGGTTGTGTTTCTTGAAAATGTAGATAAAGGTGATTTTCTGGTGCAGACTAGTTTGTTGCAGGCAATGAGAACAGGTAAATTTCCAGACTCACGCGGAAGGGAAATCAGCATCAATAATGCAATCTTCATTGTAACCTCAACTGGTTGCAAAGGTAATGATTCTTTTGCTTTTGAAGAATCTAATATGTTTTCCGAGGAAAGAATCCTCGAAGCCAAAAGATGTCAAATGCAATTATTACTTGGAGATACATCCGAGGGTGCCAAAATAAGCAGTAGCACAAACGTGAAGGTTGTACCAAGAAAAGGATACTCCAAATCACCATTTTTGAATAAGCGAAAGCAGGATGATAGTAGTGAATGCAGAGAAGGAGCTTCATGCAAGACACAGAAACAGGCCAGTGAGACATCAAGATCCTATCTGGATCTAAATATGCCTGTAGAGGACACCGAAGAGGTCATCGATGACCAAAACCATGGAAGTGAATCTGTAGTGAAAGAGACAGGAGCCTGGTTAAGTGATTTCTGTAATCAAATTGATGAAAAAGTGGTCTTTAAGCCATTCAATTTCAATTTGCTTGCTGAGAAAGTATTAAAAAGAATTAGCATACAATTCGAAAGGACATTTGGTTCAGAGTCTCAGCTTGAAATTGATTACGAGGTAATGACACAAATACTCGCAGCGGCTTGGTTATCCGACAAGAAAAATGCAACAGATGATTGGGTTGAAGGTGTTCTTCGTAGAGGCTTCATCGAAGCACAGCAGAAGTACCACCCGGCAGCTAAGTGTGTGATGAAACTGGTTAACTGTGAAACCATTTTTGTGGAAGAGCAAGCTCATGGAGTATACCTTCCAGCTAGAATTAACCTGCACTAAATAAATACTCACTGTGTGTTGTTGTAGCTTCTTGTAAAATGTAGCTTGACTAGCTTATAGGATATAGTAGCATTTAGTAGTTGGCAGCTTTGTAAGCCTCATTAACCTCACAATTTATGTTTTGCCAATCATTGTGTTCTAGTATGTATCTATGGTAAAATAATGTGTAGTTTTTTTATCTATTATACCTACGGCTACTACACTATAATACAAATTTTATTTTATCTTTGTCCATAATCAATTGACAGCAATATTAATTTGCAAGTTGTGTAACATTAATTAATGCTACTTGTTCTACTATTTCACTGCTTCAAAAAACAAAGGGAAATTTCCAATAACACATTTATCTTTTTAATTATAATGAAATTACATTTTTGCCACTAAAAATAAATATAAAAACATATATTTGTCTATCTATAAATGGAGAAGATCTTGTTCCAAGTTTCCCCATTCAACTATTGTATTCATAATTGCATAGAAGTGTGTCAGCAGTGCCATTCAACTAAACTACAATGTATTGCACTGAATCAAATGCACATCCTCATGTAATTTACATTTCATATTGAAAATCTTAAATTCACTCAACCGAAAGAATAATAAACACAAAAATAAGAGTCTAAAGAGATAATTTATGCTTCATAATTTCTCAAACTAAAACATACACACTAGACATGGAAACAGAACATTAGATATTAGATTTAATATTCCCAATATGAATTAACAATACTAAAAATCTTCATCCATGTTGAAGACATGAGCACCACCATCACCACCATTCAAGCTAGACATAACAGAAGCCTTTTGATATTCCCCAACCCTCTTCTCAAAGAAATTAGTCTTCCCTTGAAGCGAAATCAGTTCCATCCAATCAAAAGGGTTCTGCACTTCATACACCTTCCCACACCCAAGCGCACCCAATAACCTATCCGCAACAAACTCTATATACTGACTCATCAAAACCCCATTCATTCCCACCAACGCACATGGAAGCGCGTCACACACAAACTCTCTCTCGATCTCCACTGCGTCACGAACAATTCCCTTCACACGCTCCTCTGGAAGCTTCTTCTTCATTAGAGAGTATAATAAACAAGCGAAATCACAATGAAGCCCTTCATCTCGCGATATCAACTCGTTCGAGAATGTAAGACCGGGCATTAACCCGCGTTTTTTAAGCCAAAATATCGCACAGAAGCTTCCAGAGAAAAATATTCCTTCAACGCAAGCAAAAGCAACGAGGCGTTCTGCGAAGGATTCTGAACCGTCGATCCATCGTAACGCCCATTCAGCTTTCTTTGTAACACAAGGAATGGTTTCAATCGCGTGGAATAATCGGTTTTTATCAGCGGAGTCTTTGATATATGTTTCGAGAAGGAGGCTATACATCTCAGAGTGGATATTTTCAATGGCGATTTGGAAGCCGTAGAAAGCACGCGCCTCAGCGACTTGAATTTGAGTCATGAACCTTCCGGCGAGGTTTTCAAGAACGATTCCGTCGGAGGCGGCGAAGAAGGCGAGGATGTGTTTGATGAAGTGGCGTTCATCGTCGGTGAGAGAATCCCAATGGCGAAGATCTTGAGAAAGATCGACTTCTTCGGCGGTCCAGAATGAAGCTTCGGCTTTCTTGTACATTTCCCAGATCTGAGGGTATTGGATTGGAAACATGCAGAAACGATCTGGGTTTGGAGCCAGAAGTGGCTCTTCTGAGATTGAAGAAGAAGAAGAAGAAAAAGAAGAAGAAGGGATTGAAGGCATTTTTGGGTTTTCAATATTTTGGTGAATTGAATGTTGAAGAAGGGGGAGAAGGTTTAAATAAGGGTTGGGGGAAGAAGGGAATTTGAAAAAGGAATGAAAATAAGGCGGTTGATTTGAAATTTGGTGTGCGCTTTTTCAGAACTTGCGGGAGAACATTTCAGAACATCGGGGTAATTTAGGCAATCATGTAGTAAATATCTAAATCTCACAAAGTGAATGAGTAATTATAAATCATTTAGTGTTAGGTTGTACTGTATATATATATATATATACTTATTGGGAGAGACAGTTATACTTAAAAAATGATTATTTCCTTACTAAAAATGAGGATACTTTTAATATTATCAAAAAAAAGTTATAAATTGTTTAAAGAAATTATATATTAAATGTTAGATTAATTTGCTCTTACAAAGTAAATTTTAGATTACTTAAATAAAGTTCATTTTAATTATGAGAAATATATCTATACTATATATAAAGGGAAAACATGAAATAACTACCATGGTGTAATTTTATTTTCCTATTTTACCCTTAAACTTTTTAATTTCTACAAAAAAAACTATATAATTATATATAAGTATGTAATCACCACAAACCTATTAACCACCTCTCTAGCATTATAATAAAACAAAATATTATAATATAAGGTATCTTCAATAAAAAGTACAATATAAAGTATACTCAATACAAAAAAATATTCTAATTCTCCAAAATAAAATATATAAGTTTTGAATTAACATTGTAAAAGTATGAATATAGGCTAGTAAACACGAAGTGTCTATCACTACTAGTATATGTAGTAAAAATATATAAGTTTTATATTGCATTGTACAAATAATAGACTCTTTATTAAGTTATTCTATTAGTTTTAATATAATTGATTGGTGAAGAAGATAAACAGAAAAACTAAGATAAAAAGTAAATCGCAACATGCCATTGAAATTGTGACAGACAACTAAACCGAGTTATGGTTGATAGGACCACATAGGCCCAAATTTGGATACTTTCACTTTCACTTTCACGTTCACCTTATCGGTTCTATGATTCAATCACCACCACTATCCACAATCCTCATTTCACATCTCTGCAAAACAAAACAAAAATCCAAAACAGATAAGAGAATTTCAAAAAACACAGTGACAAAGTAATGGAGCAAAACCTTATTGTTATACCCAGTAAATCAAGGCTTCCACTTTCACTACTTCCTCACAATTCAACCCACTTTGAGTGCCATGCCTCAACAAGGGTCTTTGCAAATTCTATCAATGTCTCTGTTATTAAAAGGTCACACCCACAATTAATGGATACCCACTTGAACCAGTTATGCATTAATGGGCCCCTGAGTGAGGCTGTGTCAATTCTTGACTCCATGGCTCAACAAGGGTCCAAGGTGAAACCTTTTACCTATATGAATTTGTTACAATCTTGCATTGACAAAGATTGCATCTCGGTGGGTAGGGAATTGCATGCTAGGATTGGCTTGGTGAGAAAGGTGGATCCTTTTGTGGAGACAAAGTTGGTTAGCATGTATGCCAAATGTGGGCATTTAGAGGAGGCATGGAAAGTTTTTGATGAAATGCGTGAGAGAAATTTGTTCACTTGGTCTGCTATGATTGGTGCATGCTGTAGAGACCGGTGCTGGGAGGAAGTTGTGGACCTCTTTTATGATATGATGCGAGACGGGGTCTCACCTGATGAGTTTCTGATTCCAAAGATTGTGCAAGCTTGTGGAAAGTGCGGGGATTTAGAAACTGTGAGGTTGATACATTCTTTAGTGGTCCGGTGCGGAATGTGCTCTTCTATGCGGATAAACAATTCAATTCTTGCTGTGTATGCTAAATATGGAGAGATGAATTGTGCAAAGAAGTTTTTGGAAAACATGGATGAGAGAGACAGTGTGACCTGGAATGCAATAATTACAGGGTTTTGCCAGAAGGGCAAGATTGAACAAGCTCAAAAGTATTTTGATGCAATGCAGGAAAAAGGAATTGAACCTAGTTTGGTTACTTGGAACATACTCATTTCTAGTTACAATCAGTTAGGGCATTGTGATATTGCAATGGATTTAATGATGAAGATGGAGAGTGTTGGGATTACTCCAGATGTGTATACTTGGACTTCCATGATCTCTGGGTTTGCTCAAAGAGGCAGGATATATTGTGCTTTTGATTTGTTGAAAGAGATGTTTTTAGCAGAGATTGAGCCCAATAGTATTACAATTGCAAGTGCAGCCGCAGCATGTGCATCCTTAAAATCATTACATATGGGATTAGAAATTCATTCTATTGCTGTTAAGATGGGTTTAGTTGACGATGTGCTAATTGGTAATTCACTGATTGATATTTACTCCAAGTGTGGCAATCTGAAAGATGCTCAAAGTGTTTTTGATATGATGTTAAAGAGAGATGTATATTCTTGGAACTCGATTATTGGAGGATATATCCAAGCTGGTTTCTGTGGTAAAGCCCACGAATTATTTATGAAAATGCAGGAGTCTGATTCACGACCTAATATTGTTACATGGAATGTAATGATCACAGGATATATGCAGAATGGTGATGAGGATTGGGCATTTGATCTTTTTCAAAGGATTGAGAAAGATGGGAAAATTAAGCCAGATACGGCCTCATGGAATTCATTAATTTCTGGTTACCTGCAAAGTGGACAAAAGGACAAGGCCTTGCAGATGTTTCGGAAGATGCAGTCTTTCCACATAGCTCCCAACTCAGTCACAATGCTAAGTATCCTTCCTGCTTGTGCAAATTTATTGGCCCTGAAGAAAGTGAAAGAAATACATTGTTGTGCAGTGCGTCGAAACTTAGTGTCTGAACTTTCTGTGTCAAATATACTCATCGACACTTATGCTAAGACAGGAAATATTTTGTATTCAAGAAGCATTTTTGATGGATTGTCTTTGAAAGATATCATCAGTTGGAACTCTCTAATTGCAGGTTATGTTTTACATGGCCGTTCAGAGTCTGCTCTTGATATTTTTTATCAGATGAGGAAGGAAGGACTTCAACCACGTAGGGGTACTTTTGCAAGTATTATATCAGCTTTTGGTCATTCTGGAATGGTGGATGAGGGGAAGAAAGCTTTCTCCAGCCTGAGTGAAGAATTTCATATAATTCCAGGTGTCGAACATTATATTGCTATGGTCAATTTGTTTGGTCGTTCCGGTAAGCTTGCCGAAGCACTAGAGTTAATTCAAAGTATGCCCTTTGAGCCTAATTCCTTCGTATGGGCTGCCTTGTTTACCGCCAGCAGGATTCACAGGAACTTTGGATTGGCAATCCTTGCAGGAGAACGTATGCTTGAGTTGGAACCTGGAAATACTATAACTCACCATTTACTTTCACAGGCATATTCTTTATGTGGGAAGTCTTGGGAAGCTCCAAAAATTACAAAGCTGGGAAAAGAAAAGGATGTTCCTGTTGGGAAGTGCTGGATTGAAAGGAAAAACTTGGTCTATACTTTTGTAGTCGGTGATCAGTCAAAAAGATATCCGGACAAGCTCCATTCTTGGCTAAAACAGGTAGCTGTAAATGTCAAGGCACATATTTCTGACAATGGACATTGCATTGAGGAAGAAGAGAAGGAAACTATTAGTAGTGTACATAGTGAGAAACTTGCATTTGCATTTGCTTTCATAGACTCTCATCGGTCACCTCAAGTTGTAAGGATAGTAAAGAAATTGAGAATGTGTAAAGATTGCCATGACACAGCCAAATACTTGTCAGTGGCATATGGGTGTGAAATAAATTTAAGTGATTCAAATTGCTTACACCATTTTAAAAGTGGCCATTGTTCTTGTAAGGATTATTGGTAGAGCAAATGGATGTGAGGGAGAGTGATCTCAGAAATATGGAAGTCTGACATTCAATATAGGTGTTCTTGTTGTACATAATTCTTTGACAATATCTACATGAAGAAAGTGACCTTTCACACAACTGAAGTTTTTGGTTTTCCCTTTTTCACATTATGTATCAGGTTAAACTATGTAGTATATAGAATTCCATTCGGTTATTATGCATGTATATTGTGATGTTTTCCAAATGAAAGATTTCAGTGCATGTACAGTAGGAAAATTCAAAGAATCTGGTGCCATATTATTGCAGTTGTGTGGTTATACATTTGGTAAACAGATTATAAACATGAAAAGTGATATTGAAGTGATCAATATATGAAATGCTACAGATTCAATCATAATGTGTGCACTTTGATTACAAAAGAACCAAGACTTCCGAATTTATAGCCTTCTCTTCAATCTAGCTCCGGAGTAGTCTCATTTCCATTGCCACTATTTTAACCAAATTGAACATGTACCAAAGACCATGAACTAGTATACTTCTTTGCTGTTCAGTAACTGAAATTCATCTCTTGAGATATATTCTCCAAAATGATCCAATTAAATATGCATCATGACCTCTTATTTCTTCTTAAAATAACCTGCAATCCAACCTATAAATACAAATATCATCTGAAGTCTCTACCAACTGTTGGTGCAACTTTCTAACCATGCAGCAAGTAGAGTTAGCTTGAAATTTTTCATATTCTGCTTATATCACGGCCAAACACTAAAGTTGTTGCCCAGTTGGTGGCAACATAAAATCTGTTTCTCCAGCTGATGACACGAGTTAGATACGCTGAGCGCCAAATGAACCAACTTATAAACCCTGCAAGAGATAACCCTTTTTCCTCCTATAGGAGATACATGAGTCAATCAAACTGTGCAAATATAATTTTTTGATGCACCAACAAAAACATCAGAAATGATAAAAATCACCTTGCTGTGTCTAAGGTCCACTAGAGCCTTGTAACTGCCAATAGTTGCCATGCTTCCAAGATGTTTGTAAACAAATGGATCCCCAATCTCTATGTCTTTTATGCTGTTTGCACGGCCTCCGTCGGCTTTACCTATTTTGTTTAATAAGTTTGCTAAATATTTACCTTGCCTCTCTGCCACCTGTGGGATTCAAATTGTGTGAAAGATAAGATTAAGTTATTCACATGTTTTACAGAACAACTTAAACTTTTGGGAAGATTTCATAATGTGGCATCAGATCCTTCATGACCAAGTTTTCTTCAGTTAGACCATGGCCACTCCAACTTTTCCAAATAAAGTTGAATTTCGACACATGATCAAATGCTCTCGCGTGAGAATTAGGAGAGATGGTTCATGGAAAATGGTAATGCAACAAAGTAACAAGGAATATGCTCTCAGCAAATAAGAAAACAAGGCAACACCGGCGCCAATACATCCATGAACCACTACAACTAAGAATGAAAGGAACATGTTGACAATGAAATGCGCCAGACTTTAGGCCCCAGTATAAAGCCAAAACTACAAATAGGAGGAATTTAGAAATGAGTGTGATAACCCAATATCACTTACTTGAGCTAAAGCTGGAAGTGTTGGTTTTCCAGTACTTTCAACATATCCGCTGCAGTCACCTATTGCAAACACATCCTCCACCGAAGGAACGCGAAGCCACTCATCAATGCCAATTCTGTGAAGAGAAAGTGTTTACATGTTGCTTTAGATTTATACAGTAATCTAAAGTTTAAGTTACCATGAAATAAAAGGATCATGAAGGCAAATTATAGGGACACGTTTAACTGTATATCAAATACAGGGAGACCTAATACAGCACACTATGAAACTTAAGGAGCTCAAATGAAATACAAGAGTAAAAGTACCTATATATATATACATAAGGATTTTGAGACCAATGTAAGACTTGACATACTTATACCACAAACTAACTTCTTATAGAAAAATGATTAATTAATCCAAAGTTCCAAACTTTCAGTTATAAGTATATTACATATTGCTTTTTCTTGCCAGTGTTTAGAAATTTCAAACATGAATGACTACATAATCAAATCATTGATATTTTCTTATATTTGAAAATATTTTATAAATGAGAGCCTTGGATTTATGTGAAATTTTATGAGCATGATATGCATGAAGTAAATTCTCAATCCAACAATTATCCAAGAAATGCATTGGTTTAAGAAGCAAGACTCGTTTTTATTTATATCAAACTCAGTCTTTTAATACATGCATATATCTTGCGACAAATGGTGATCATGCTTTCCTGATAAGACAGATCAAAGTAATAAATCTAAACAGAAATCTTCTGCCAACTTGTAAATTTGCAATGGCTGTCAACAGAAATAAATGCAATTACGTAAAGTACAAAGAATAACCTTCCACCAGGAGATTTAGGAAGATCCAAAGAGCGAATAAGAGGCGACGGACCGACACCAGTAGACCATACCAGCAACCCATATGGAACCTCTGTGCCATCATTGAGGATAATCTTATCATCTTCAACATCTTTAACAGTGCCACGAACAAGACGGACTCCTGACTGATAGAAAACTCAGCATAAAATTTTAACAGCTTATCTATTAATCAGTTTTCAGCATACTGATTGAACTATGATGAAGAGACCCATTGGTAATATGAAATATTCCAAATTCCTCTGCTAGAAACAATGTAGGAATGAGTATACTAGACCTTTTTTTGTCGTTACACCATTGACTAGTTTTCTTTAAACTGAAAAGCAGAGTTTGTGGTTTTATCATATGAATTTCAGAAGTTCATAATCAATATAGCTTACTTTTGTCAACTGTTTGGTAGCATAGCGCCTGAGTCTGTCATCAAAGGAAGACAATATTTCATTTGCCTGAAAAGGAGGCATAAATAAAATGGTTAGCAACACAAATGAACTTAACAGACATTTTTTTGGCATGTATAAATAATACTTTATCACCACAAAAGTAGCTCCAAGCAACTCAAAAGTGTTTCTAACCATTATACTAGCAACAATTGGTGGACAATGGAGATATAAAATAGCAAGATGTTTGTTCCATAGGAAATACACAATCAATTTGGTTGTATAACATATCTAATGCATCTAAGCATACCTCAATTAAAGTAACATGGATATAATCTTTCACATGAGAATATCTCTGACGAACATCTCTCATGATAAAATCACTAAGTTCACCACTGAATTCAACTCCAGTTGGACCACCTCCCACAACCACGCAGTGTAAAAGCCTTCTTTTTTCCTCTTCTGAAATCCCTGCACACAAATCAAATACAGATTACAGAGGTGGTGTTATAACAATCATTTTTGTCAAACAATTTCATATTATGTTAATATAGCAAAATTATTGCAAACCTGGAACATCAGACAGCATCAAGTTCAGGAGCAACTTCCGACGAATTTCCTGTGCATGGTAAACTTCGCGAAGAAAAATTGCATGTTCATGGACTCCATGTATTCCAAAAGTGATGGGTTGTGCTCCTAATGCAATTACTAGCTTATCATATGAGACTGTAAACTTCCAAGGATCTAGTGTCTGTGTTCCTTCAGTTACAGTCTCACATTTCACCTTCAAAACCATGAATCGGATTTTCCCCAAGTAAGCCACAGAGAGATACTGATATTTCAACTAATACTTCAATAATGGCTTGGTTATCACACCCTTTTGTTTAAGTTTAGGAGGAGAAAGAGTAAGAAAAAATAGTAATGAAATTGAATTTTCATCAGGGGCATCCACTTTCAGGGTCAGCTTTGAAAAGTTTGAGTTTCAAATTCCAATACAACAACAACCAAACTTTAACAGGATAAAACACAATTGGGCTCTATCACAAACCAAATTTTCAATAAATCCATTTACAATAAGACAAAATGTTAAAATTGAATTCTTTGAGGAACTTGAATCCTAACCCTGCCCAATAAGATATTTCACAAACCCTTTTCCCCCACCATAACTAAACCATATAAAGCTGCATCAAAAGAAAACATACATAAACATATAGAATGAAACAAAACAAATCATTTAGCATACATACCACATGGTTATGAGTGTCAACGCTAGTACAATTGGCAAGGAAGAAATAAGAACCAGGTTCTCTAGAAATAGCAGGTTGGATCCTTGTAACAGGTTCAGCAACGGTTCTAAACTCCAAGGTTCCAACACACGTAGAAGCCAAGAGAGGTGTGAAAACCATGTGATTACGTGGAGAGACACAAACAATGTCATAGATTTTAGGGTCCAACCCTTTCATGAGCCTGCACCCTGCCCAACCTGTTCCCAGCACTACCACACGTGGCTTCTCATGTGGCTTCGTTGGTTCCAAACCACCATGGTTGTTAGTGGTGGTGGTGGTGAAGTGATGTGAGAGAAAAGTGAGAGGTGGGAAGTGGTGAAAAGGGTGTGTTTTTCTGGGTGGTTTTGTTATGGTGGAAAATTTGGAGAGGTTTCTGAACCAGGACATGGTGTGTACGAGGATGTAAGAGTCACATAGAAGATTGCATCAAACAAGTGAGATCGGTGTAGAAGAAGGAGAAAAGTTATGTCCAAAAATGTGGGCTCGTTCGGTTTGACTTTACTGTTTTATGGGATGGGATGAGGACAAGGACATGTTAACTATGTCTTAACCCGACATGTTTAATACCAATGATATTGAAACTAAAACAGACAAAATAATAAATATTTACTTTTTTTAATTGATATGAGTTATATGATTTAGAATATGATATGGCAAGTGATGTCTGCTACTGAAAAACTTTCTGTTTATTATGTTAATTTTTTATTTATTTTTTCTATATTAATAGCATCAACATCTTGGATGACAAGTATAATAATTACTTATTATGTTTTTATTTATTTGGATGTGAACATCTCTAAGAATGAGTAACATGGTGTGCTTACCTCAGATATCAAAACAATAAAAAAACTATGGAAACAAACAAGGGTTAATTATACAAGCACAAACAAAACTTAACATAATAATACTTGGTAATTGAATAAACAAGATTCTCACTAGATCAACAATTTTAGTCGAGTGTTCAACACCTCTACTTGTATAAGTTGGCTATCAAGTTCTTTGAGTGTGAGATGGACCTTAATCATGGTGAAGTTTACAAATCTAAACCTTGTTATAACAAAAAAATCTTACATATATTATAATGTGCACTCACATGGTAAGATAGAGTTTATTAAAAGAGTTATTTACATTATATCATTTATCACTATTAATATATATATGTTATTCATCATTGATATTATACTCATAATTCATTCCATTACTTCTTTAAATTAAAAGAGTTATGTGTATATTTTACTCTAAAATATCACTACCCAAACCCATTTGTAACTTCTTGTTTTTTTTCTTATAAGATTTTCAAATCTTGAACCAAAACAAAGTTTTAAATCTATAATGGATAAAAAAAAATGCCTTGAGATTATTGTTAATTGTGGACTTCAACTAATTTGAGTTGAGAAGACTTATGTCAGAAGGAAAATTTCTCCTATTATCTACATTTTTTTCCATTGCTAGATTTTAATGAGACATTTGTTAGCAACCAAACTCATTACTACTCAGTCTAATATGTAATGATACAACCAATTTAAGTTCTGATTTACTAGTATTTCCCTTTTCACTTCTTTTTTAACAACATATACAACAAATATACATGAATATTCAATGTCATCTCACCTTACCATTTCATTTTCCCTAAGAGACATATTTCATAAAAAAGTTATATTTATTTTATTATATTGGCCCATTAGTCTATACCACCTAATTAATATGCTACTAAAGTTCTAAAAATGTTTATAGTACGATGTTTCTTTTCTTCAAACGTTTTCAATGCTTGCTTTTTCTTGTCTTGTTTGCTTTGTAGTGTTCTTTGTGTTTGTATTTGCCTTTGTATGTGTAGACTATTATTGTTGTTCGTATATGGCTCATGGTTTCACGGGTGGGTTGTTGGGTTCAATTGTTTTGCCATAGAGGTATCACCTTATTTCAGATTGAGACTCTTCCTCACCAAGCAATAAGCATTAATGGCTTGTATATAATATGAAACTACGAAAGTTCATACTCTTTCTCACATGTATCTTCGCACTGAAGGTAATCATGTATGAGTGAGTCGGGAACATCTACAGATAGATAGGACTAACTCTCCCAGCGGACATTTTTTCATCCATAAGACTCGAACTCGATATTTTGCTTAAGGGGAATCAAACATGTACCACTTGAACCAACATATGTTGGTCGGTGAGATCCATAAAATTGACGTGTCATTCAATAATATGTATTCATAGCGGTGTCTCTTGCCATTTAAAATGTATATGAAGCAGATAAAAAATGTAAGAGATGAAAATAAATATTTTTATTATTATATAATTTAATGGTTTTTTTGCCAAAGTTAATGTGATTATTCATCTCTTTAACAACTTTAATTATTTATTTTCTAATGTGGTTGGTAAACGTTGTGCATGTTTTCGCCCACCTTATTCATTTGAGTCTTTAACCTACATGAGTTTGAATCTTTGGAATGGGGGAACAACATGAGGGGTACTTTTTTGATGTGTAATTATCATCTCAACAAAATGATACACCCAAAAATCGATCACCTCATAATTTATTTGGGATCTCGTGAGACCTTGCACTATTAAAATTAGTTTCCTGTTAAAAAAGTAATTCAGCAAGTTTTAATTAATTGGTCTATATCCTTATTTTATTTATTTTATCCTTGCTCCTACATTTTAATGTTTTTTTTACTATATGTATGTTTTTCAGAATATTGATTGATGTTCTGAGTCACATATTTTTTTATCTCAACCTTGTATATAAATATTGATGGATGTTCTGAGTCTTCATCCATATTTTAAGAAAATACCAAAACAAGAAAATTCTACTTGAGCTGTCATGCTTATATTTCAAAATAATAAAAATCTAAACAAGCCACGTGTCTCTCAATTAGTCAATTTTGTCTTTTTAATTTTTGAAAAATTAAAAGGAAACTCATTTCTATATCAATTACATTAAGTAAATAAAATAAATTTTCCCTTAAATTTAGCAAATGTGTCCAAACACAAATAGAAACCTAATAATCGTTTTCACTTTTTATAATTGCCAAGTTAGAATATTTTAAACAAAAGTCTACACTTTATATATAAGTAAGAGATCCTATTCTTCTATTCCATTTTTAAAAAAAAATATTTCATTAAAACCTTAAAATTCTTCGGCCTACACAAGTTCTCACTAATATTTTAAATTAATAATGAAAATCCAAACAAGTTATGTGCTTTTTATTTTATTTTGTCTTATTGATTGTTGAAAATTTAAAAAGAAAATCACATTCGGACACCAATTACATTACGACAATGAAATAAATGATCCCTTATATAAGGGATGTTTTCAATCACAATAAAAACCTACCATTTTCATAACTTTTTTCTCTACTGCCAACTTTATAAAAGTATTTCCATTTTCAAATAAAAATATATTATTTTAAACAAAAAATTAAAATGCAGTCTACGTTTATTTATTTACTAATTACAAAATAAATACTGAAATTTTAAGTAGGTACATTAGCACGATCAATTAAGTAATTTTTATGCTTTTACAATAGAACTGTTATTAAAATTGTTTGTTTTTTAAAATTCATCTTTAGTGATATAGCTCTATTTGCATAACTTAATTTTAAATCACTTTCTTACACATTTAAGAGTTTTTTCAATTAATTTAAGATTTAGTGTTCCATTAAGAAAACAAAAAAAAAATCTATTATTTGTAGGCAAAATTTTCAACAATGTATTTGATGTGTACACAATGAAAAATATATATGTTAAATAAATTTTTAGTTAGAATTAGTTTTTATTAGTTTGTTTTTTCCATTTATAAATAGTTTACTGTAAATTATTATTCACTGATTTTTCATTCATTCATTTCTCATTTTTATCCATGACTATTAACACATTTCAACAAGAGAAAAAGATGTATGCATTAACAGTATATGAGTTTTATATACTCTCATTGTATTATTATTATAAATTTTTTATTATTGTTGACTTTTCAGAAAAGGTAATCCAAAAAAGCGTGAATGATGAAATGCATGTGTATAAATATTTACATTGTTAGTGTATACGTTTTACCATCATTCAACAATATAGCAAACTGAAATTTTAAGAAGGTGGATTAACACGAACTCATAACCAGTTATTAAGTAATTTTTTATGCATTAATTGTATTTTCAATACCAATGTATTTAAAATTGATATATCGCTATTTGCCTACCATAATTTTACATCTTTTCTTTCACATTTAGTACATACCATATTTGTTTTGTTTTTCAATTAATTTAGAGTTATATTTTCGATTTAAAAAACAAAAAAGAGTTCAATTGTTTGGTCACGAAATTTTAAATTTTTAACAATGTATTTGATATTGTGTACACTTATTTCATTTTATTTTTTTTCCTGTACTTGTACATATATCATCTATAAATGACAATTTTATAGTGCTCGACACTTGGAATATAGTTCTGCTACCTCTTTCAATATACACGAAATTCAAACTTGAACTTTTAGTTAAGAAAAAGTAGGAATGATAACATAGCGGATTGGATCGAGTTTATGCTTATCCAACCCCGAACCTAAAATTCAAAATCTGAATCCGAACCTGAACTTAGCAAAGTTAAAATTAACAATATTATCCTCAAACTCGACAGGGAATCCAAAAAATAATAAAATATATATGGGTTGAATTCGGACGAACACCCTAAGAGTTTAGTTTTCATTGTCATTCCTACCAAAAAAACATATCTCAATTGACTAATGATACATTAATTTTTTTATACATCCACCTCCCAAATTTATCCATGTAATGTGTTTTTCATAAAATATGTTCTTACTTTAATAATTTCAAGGGACACATAAGATATGAGTTAGGATTATCTTCATTAATAAAGAGACAAAAATGCTTCATAAAATAAAAGAAAATGCAACTTTTAATAATATATTTATCCCTTTGATTACCATAAAATTACAGTTTTGTTATTAAAAATAAAAGAAAAAATATATATTTGTTTTTCTGTTAATTGAGATGATATTTGTTAACCCATGGTATATATCTAAAAGTGTCACCAGCCACAACTTGTAACCCACTTGCCACCAAACACATAGCAAAAACATATTTTGCGGATAAAGATTTGTTGTCCCTAAACATATTCTAAACTAATTACAATATGACGTATTAATTAAAAAAAATTAAACAATTGAGATTTTATGTATTTTTGATTGATTATGATTGATTTGGATAGGGTTAGTGACATGTTTGGAGAAAGCAATTCTCCATCCATATTTTGCTACTTCAAACAATTTTACATGTACAATTTGGTCCATACAAATTTTAAATGTCTAAAATAATCCTAAAAATACTAAGTATAAATTAAATCAATTATTTCTAACATTTTATATGAAGTATTTTGATTCATATTTATAATGTTTAAACATCATTTTAATTTTTTATTATTCCATGATCAAGGTAAAATATTTTTTTTTTATAAAAACCAAAAGTGAACATTTAGTCAAATATAAATAAATGATATTTGCTCACCAAACATATATTATACCATAAATATAAATAAACGATCTTTACTCTGATATATCTATAGTGAAAGATGAATGACTTGAATACCCTCCCTCCAGTTCTCCGCCACCTTTGCCATGAGCAACCTCCGACCATAGCCGTTGATGATGGCGGCAACCTGACCCAGAATCTGGATCCCATACCAGTCGTAGATCTTCAAAGCTTGAACCATGACAAGAACAACCTTGATGAGGCTTGCAAGGATTGGGGTCTATTTCGTTTGGTTAACCATGGGATTCCACCAACCTTATTGAACCAACTTCATGATCAAGCCAAACAGGTTTGTAACCAATGTTTACTGTAATTCATGTAATTAACTTCTTGTACCTATGTAGTTTTGGATTTAATGAAGTTACTTGTTGATAAAAAAAACAGGTTTTCTCTCTGTCCTTTGAGTCTAAGCGTGAGTCTTTTGATGGTAGCTCAGTGAATCACTTTTGGGGTACCCCTGCCCTAACTTCTTCTGGGACTGGTGTAACTAGTGACCATCAAAAAACCAATTTGTTTGAAGCTTTTCATGTCCCTTTGGCTCAACTCTCTCAGTTTCAGCCTCAACTTCCTCTTATCGAGTCTTTCAGGTAACTATTTGATTTCAACACCAATTACATTGGATATATTTTCAGCTTTCATTCGGGTTATATTGGGGTCATTCCAATCTTCTTTTATTAATATTCTTTTGAAAAATTAGATGTAAGTATAACGGAAAAATAAGAATACATATATGTTTTATATATTACCGATGGTGGTGACTGTGCTGTTTGCTAGCCCAAATTCATATTTTTATAATGTCAATTCAAAATTTATATATTTATTTTGAAGAATTAAAATATATTTTTTGTACTAAGTATATTTTATATTGTATTTTTATTAGAGATATTTTATACTATAACGTTTTATTTTATTATAATGGTAGATAGGTGATTAATAGGTCGGTGGTGGTTATATACTTATATATAATTATATATGTTTTTTTGTAGAAATTAAAAAGTTGAAGGGTAAAGTAGGGAAATGAAATTATGTCATAATAGTTATTTTATATTTTTCATTTATATATAGTATAGATTATTGCGTTATCTATTTTTTTGTTTTTTTATATTATATCTACATATGAAATTAGTCCTGTTTTGCACATAATTGGGTCTTGATCTATTCAAGATTTAATTTACTCAAATGAGCCCATCAAAAACATAGTTTCAGTTTGGACAAAGCTAGTATCTCATCCGTGAAAAACACGTTCTATCTTTTAAAAACATCATTAAAAGTGTTTACATGTCGACAGTAATAAAATTATTAAATATATTTTTACTTTACTATTTTTGGTGATTTTTTTAGTATGACATAATTATATTTGATTAAATTAAGTTTTATTGTATTGGACAAATGTTTATTTAATGAAGATACCGTATTTTTTATTTTTAATATGATAGATTAAAAATGTTAAAACAAAAATATCTTGGATGAATTTCTTGGGATATGTATAAAGATAAAGATAAAGATAACATTTAATATGATGACTAGTACTTTAAACAGAAAAGTTCAAACAACTGTTGGTTTTAGATGAATTTCTTGGGATATGTATAAAGATAAAAAGAATACTAAATAATAAAAAAAAATAACTTTTTTTTTTTTGCATTTGTTTTAGAGAAGTAGTAGAATTGTAGATGTACATATAAAATTATCATTAAACAAAATATTTTTAGAATTTTAGTTGTCTTTTACTTTGGGATGAATTTATTGTACATTAGTAAAATGAGTTTAAATCTATGCATGTGAGTGTAAACTTTTTAGACCATCGGTACACCATTTAGCATTGATCTATATTACTTTTATTTGAGAGTAAATACTTAACATATAAACTTTTGAGTGATTTGTTGTGTCAATGTGTACATATTAAATCCTAAAATATGTAATATCACTACTACTAATATATAAGGGTTGCATGTTTTGTTGAAAAGAGTTCTGCTAGTGGAATATGGAAACCATTTGTCCAGAATTGCTACAACATTATTTGAAGCTATGGTGAAGAAACTTGAGTTGAACCTGGAACCATCAAAGTCCTACTTAGCAAAGGACACAGGGTATGTTCGTGTTTACCGCTATCCACATTGCTCTAATCCTGATATTGGTTTGGGCATGGAAGTGCATACAGATAGCTCAGTTTTGACTATATTGAACCAACAAGATATAGTGAGTGGACTTGAGGTTCTCAGAGATAATCAATGGCTTACTATAAATCCAATTTCAAACACATTGATTGTCAACATTGGTGACTTGATGCAGGTACATCTTTAATTTTATTGTTTTTATGTTTCAAAGTTTTATATTAAAGTGTATATTTGGTCCTTATATTGGGTCAAATTGGTGCAGGCATTGAGTGATGATAGATACAAAAGCGTGGTGCATAGGGTAAAGGTAAACAGGGAGAAAGAGAGGATCTCAATGGGATACTTTGTGTTCTCTGGTGATGGTGTTGAACTTAAGAGCTCCAAGTACAAACCCTTCACTTATGACCACTTTAGAGATCAAGTTCAACAAGACGTCAAGGCCTTTGGCACCAAAATTGGCCTTGCAAGGTTTAAGCGTGCTGAGGATAATTGAACTTTATTATCATAAATAAATAAATACAAGAGATATATGAAATCGAAACAATTGGGTTATGCATTTATGCTCTGAATGATGATAGTTGAATGATTCAATAATTATGAAATTAGAATATCTTAACTATAGTATTTCGCAATTATTTCAGTTACTTTTATTGTTTGATGATATATGTGGTACTCAAAGTATTACAAACTTATAAGCAATTGGTCCTCAAATAAGTTAGCTATTTGGTTAAATTAGTTTATCGAGTAGTTATGAAGTGTGACTAACTTAAAGTTCATAGTTTGAAAAAACAAATTAGCATTATTCATTTGTTTAAATTGGTGCAAACATCCAATGAGTTGAGCCCAACTCCAATATATGGAAACCCGTAACTTATTGATATAAAGGCCATGACTAGTGGGGTTAAGTGGACAAATTTTACAAGTAGTACCTTCACGATCGAGGAAATCATCATACTAAATCTTCTTACTAATTCTTATATTCATAAATCTTCTTACTAAATCATCATACTAGTAAAATAATTATTAATAAATAAAATATTTAATATGTTGATATATCATCTTGGGTGGAAATAGTGAGTGCATCCTTTTTCCCCAAAAATTAATTGGAAGGAAACTATTTTTAAGGGTTGAGATATGATGCAGTCACAATTTTACTGTGTTTAAAGTCTTTTTTTTTCTTTTCCCTTATGGTGTAGTTTTAATAAAAAATTCTTATTATGAATATCTCCATCAATCTCATAAAGTAGAAACCTTTGGTAGAAGGAATCTGCCAATTGTGTGTGTATCTCTCTGTACTTTCCTTGTGGGCAGTTTATTTGGTTTCCCGTTGCTAACTTTTCTATATTTTATTGCCAGCTTTAATTTATTTCTTCATGATTGCACCTTCTTTTCAAGGAGTTAAGAATCTCTCCATTAAGGGAGAGACAGACAAATACATCAAAAAACAAAAAAAAACACAATCTCCAATAATATATTTTTTCTTCAAATTATAATGAAATGACACCATATTATTAAAAACAAAGAAAAATATATATACTTACCTTTTTATTAATAAAGAGGATGATTGTTGGTTTTCATTTTCAAGTTGGCTCGAATTAATTTATTCAAATATCACCCATATCATCAAACATCTCCTTCAAGAGTTATATCCAATGTATGAAGCTCTAAAATAAGCAGCTATCCGACATATATATAAATAAGGTAACTTAATTACTTGCATAATAACTTTGATTTACTATAGAATGACGTTTACTACTTTAACATGTTTGTGTTTAGAAAAAACATTAAATTAGAGGGACTACGAAAATGATATGTGGAGTGTTTAGGGCTCCGGAAAACCTTAATTTTTTTTTTTGCACAAGTTGGGAGATGCTTTCCAAAACCGGCCATCAATTTTCTCAGCTTCCCCTCTAACACAAGACTTACAAAATAATGAAATATAGCTCTTAAGGTGTATAAATGCTTGCAGCGGTTAAGAAAAAAATTTGACTCGGTAATCACATTTTAATAACTAAGATTCCATATATGCTAATAAATCACAACGCATATGATAAACATTAAAAGATTGAATACGTTAGTGTTTAACGTTAAAACGTACATAAAAACAAACTCACTCAACAGGCACGGAAAAATTATATGGATAGTGTAATTTGATTATACTATCATATGTTTCAAAATATCTATAGGAGTATGGTAGATTTTATAGAACTTATGGATGAGGTCTACGACTTTGGGGAATTCGTGGACCAGGAATACGATTTCACTGCAATCTTGTGCATCAGGGGCACAAAATTCTTACATATTCTCTCCCCCTCTACTGAAATCATGGATCACATGCACGACATCCATAGTCGTGTACCAAAAACACGAATTTGGATGAGACATGGTGAATTTGAAATTTTCCTTTTACACGGATATTGTAAGGTTATTTATTGTTTTAGGGGTTAGTTTTATTGAGTATAATATGAGTTTTTAAAATAAGTTAATATTTATGATTTGAGAATAATGTATCTCCTTATACAAGGAGATAATTTATCTCCTCTAGCCATTAAAAACATGACATGTGTGTTATTTTGTTTATTTTTTAAAATATTTTTATAGAAAAAGATGAAACATGACACATGTCATGATTTCACTGGCAGAAGGAGATAATTTATCTCCTTATACAAGGAGATACTTCATTCCCTTATGATTTTTATGTATAAAAATAAAAATAATAGGTTTAAATTAAAATAGTAAGATTAAATTGAATTTGATAATTTTACTAAAGTGTTAGTTTTAGGGATTTTAGTTAAAGTTTTTTATTTTATTTAAGATTTATTATTTTAGTTGTTTAAAAATAAAATGCATTAATTAAAATAATAAGATAAAATTATGGAAATGGAATTTATAATTGTAGTACGAATTGGAAAACGATTACATTTAAAAACAACAAAACAGTGATACAAATTCCTAATGATGTTTATAAGATGATGTTCCACACCTGAGTGTCTTCCTCCTTCGAGGTGGTTGAACTCTTAGTTGTTATTGTTGTTGTGGTTGACATTGTTTTGCGTGTCCACTTTCACCTCTAACCAATTGTGGCTCCTCCTCATCTTCGTCGTCATCATCTTCGGGTTGTGAAGGCATAGCCAGCTGGTAATATTGTTGAGAGTTGAATGCCGACAATGGAGTATTTGAAGTTGTACCAAACATTGATAACATTCCTTGAAATTGTGAAGAAAATGTGAAATGAGAGAAAGAGTAGTCACACATTGTTTCAAAACCATCAAACCCGAAGGGTTGTTGTTGTTGAGTAGGAGTTTGAGTGTGTGTCTGTTGATAAGTATTCGTCTAAGTTTGACTCTCATAAGGCTGCAAGAACTTAGGTGAAACAACCATATCAAACTGTTGTGTAGGAGGAGCTTGATAAGTAGTTGAGGAGAAGGTAGTTGGAAGACATATCAAACCATGAAGAATTAAAGTATTATGTTCTTCATGGTTAGATGTTGAATATCCTACCATTGTACCCGATGCATAATATTGAGCAGCATTCAACCAACGAGGTAATTTCTTGTACAATCTCTCTCTCAATCATCACCACATAGCTCAATATCATCCTCATCACTAAAATCACTAACAATATCTCTAATAATGACCGTCTACGTATAAACATAGAGTAACATTAAATAAAACTAATACAAGTAAATGAAATTAAAAACATCAAATATTTTTACTTACCTTGTATAATGATACTTCTTCAATTAGGAATTACTCTTCTTAGAAGATAATAAACTACGCTTCAAATTTTTCTTGTTTTTTCTTCCTTTGGTGTGATTTGAGCTGAGGGTAGAGAGTGTACATATGTTGTTCGGATCTCATGAATTATATACACAACTTAGATCTCGTGTTGTACGTCCACAACATTGGCATGAAAGTCGTGATCCTCGTCCACGACTTCTATCAACTCGGGCATAATGTAAGAATCTCGTACCTCTGAGGCACGAGATTTAAATGATGTCGTATTCTTGGTCCATGACTTTGGGGTCGTGGACCTCATCCACGAGTTTCATAAAATCTACACTACTTCTATAATTATTTTGAAACATATATTAAACATGTAATAGTATATTTTGACTATACTATCCACGTTAATTTTCCCAACATGCACATATCATTAATTTAATCCTCAGATTTTATATGTTGCACAAGTGATAAACTCAACTTTCAAATAGTATTACACTCTAACAATAGTTAATTGATGTGACAAGTTACTTAATGATATCATATCAGTTGATAATGAATCAAAGCTGATTCTTGCAATCTGACTCCTTGGTAGTTAAGTTACCGTAATTTAGTCCTTGGTAGTGAGCTCCAATAGCTTTGTTTGAAGTGACCAGCACCAATAATATACTACAAGTTATTTGGCACAACCATATACATCCAAACTAAGGTACGTAATAGATAACATATGCACTAAACAAGAGCATAAGAGGAGGCAAAAATCATTATTATTGTTTCTGCCTCCGTACAAGGTACACAAGGCAACTAACATATAGAGACCAATATTTTGAAAGTTGTATTTAAGAAATAGGCCATTGTATATGGCAACCTCCACGTGAAGAATTTTAAGCTTTGACAATGTTTTGCATGCATGGCTGTCTCTACAAAACTTGAGTTCTTAGTCAAAAGTTTTATTGGGACATAGTCCAAATAACTCATTAATTTAGTGTGCGTACACTAAAGTGTGGAGGCCCTGGAGATTGTGATGATAACATTAGAACTGGTAAAGAAGAAAGACAGGGACAATGGAGATATAGAGGAATATGATATACAAAGAAGGGTGGCCCAGTTGAGAAGATAGATGTGTGCAACATTACCCCACAAGCGGAAAGACTAATTACAGGAATTGAACTCTTAATTTTTTTTTAGCATGACATGATTAGTTATTGTTAGGGCTGAAAATGAACCGAACCGGGTTGAACCAGAGTTAAGTTTGGTTCTGCTCAATAAAGATTTGTTCAAATCGAAGTTCGACTCGAGTTCAATACGAGTTATTTTTTAACTCGAGTTCGACTCAGTTAAAGTTTACAAATTGTTCAATTCAACTCGAATTAGTTTATTTTAACAACTAAAGTAATTAAATCATTTAAAAATAATTAACAATATGTACCAAAAAACATATAAATTATTTAACAATTCAAAATTAATTAATAATCCAGCAAAAATAAGAAAGATAAAATAAATTTAATTAAAAGTAATTCATATGGTTCTTACATATTAAAACAATATATCGATTCAATCAGAAAACTAGTGAATATTCTCATACTGATATGACATGATAATTATACTCGACATATAATTAAATCAGATAAATTCAGTCAATATCGAAAAATATCAGTTAAATCATATTACAGCATAGCCAGTATGATAAGGGGTACTGTTTTAATAGCAGTAATATGAATGCTCTTTTTCTAAAATGATTTCTATAATTGCACATTGTTTTAGTTTTAATTTTTAAGAGTGATTTCTTACCATTAATATTATTTTATTTATTGCAAATTTGCAACTACTTTCTATCTATCTCAAATCCATTCAAACATTAGACTCATTCTACAGTCATCGCCTTAATTAACTGATAGATATTCTTCCACTTACCCTCATTACCTTGAAAGTTCAAATCCATATGGCAAGTGAAATGGGTTACTTCTTCTGCAATGTCAATTTCACTTACGTTAGTTGCTCATGCTTTTATTGGACAAACTTCACACATTTTCTTATGACTTACATTATTATGTTCATGGTTTTATTTGACTTACATTATTATATTATAATTGTTTAATAATTCATTTTTCAAATGGTAATGAAGTCAACCCATTTATTTTGTATTGAAACATTGTTGATCCTAGGCAATGTTTTATTAATTTTGACTTTGAAAAACTTTTTGACGAGAACAAATACTTATTGGAGTTAGTCACGGGGAGTACATCTGGTGTCCCACAAGTTGTGCCACTACATGTGCCACTAGTCTCTCATTGGTTGAAAAAATATATTTAAGTTAAAAATAAATAAATAATTATTTTCTAGACCAATCACAGCTGATGGCACATGCAGTGACACAATTTATGGGACAGCAGATCGTTCTATAAGCTATATATGCATTTGGAAAATAATCAAGCATTCTTATATTAAGAAAGCTATTTCAAATAGTTTTTTTTTAAAATAAAAGTAGTTTTTAATAACTTGATTACCATTTTGCCCTTTGATGTTTAAAAAATTATATTAGATACACTCATTTAAAATTATATTAAAATATATATTAGAATGAAATATTTAATAACTGATTATTTTAAATTATCTATTTTAAATTAAGGAAAAATATTGTAAATATATATTTATATATATATTAAAATAACACAAACAAATAAAATATTGCATATCCAATTATAACTAAAATATGAAAATAAATAACTATTTTAAATTATTTATGTATTTTTTACTCCACTTAATAAATAACTAAATAAATAATAGAAGTGTTTTCTAGTCATTTTTTCAAAATTTAATTACTTACAAAGCTAATTTTATCGAATTCTAGTATAATAAGTTATTTACACACCTACAAACTTTCAACTATTGTTAGAACTACATGCTCATAACTATAAATTCAATTATGATTTGAGGAATATTCATTGTTATGATAATTTTCTTTCAAAATCTCACTGTCTAATGAAATTTTTGTTGTAGTTGAAAGTACTATCAAATTACTATATGCCACATTAAATTATAGATGCCTTAGTACATGAGAGGAGAAGACAATGTCTCCGGAAGAAGGACATTACTTTATACTCTCCTCTTTCACATGTCATACAAAATGTTATAGTATTAGTAAACGCAATATGATTTTATTATATATTGTCTAGTGTATCATTGTATCATATAATATAAACTAATCATAACTAAGAGGATGTGATTATACCTAATAAAGCTTTGATGTAAAAACTTTTTTTAAAACTTTCCCATTAGGACCTTAAACACATTTCTAATCATTTTGCCTCTCTCACCATTCCTTCATACGATAATTTCTCTTCTAATTCCATGAAAGGTCAAAGCTTGCAAGTATTTTGGTATATAGTCAAAATTTTATATTAATTAGATTTTTGTCCAAATCTGCTTTGTAAAAAGGAACTCGATTATAAAACTATAACAAGTTCTATTTAAGTAAAGATTGGAAATTATTTATAATTGTAAAATATCATTGTTTATGCATAATTTGATGATGATATTGCAAAATAGATTTGGGAATTAGGGTTCATATGCTACATATATATTGAATTTGGGATTAGGTTTGATAACTGTTTATGGATTAGAGTTCATACATTCAATGGTACTTTTGTAAAGAGACATTAATTGATATTATACATATATTTTATACAATATGACACCAAATATTCATGGTATTAAAATATTATTAAACTTTATATTATCACATTTTCCCCCTATTAAATGGGTCAAATCGTACATTCATACATGTATCTCAAGTTCTCAACATAGATCAATTGGACCAAGTCAAGCTTCTATCTCAACATCTTAATCATCATGGTCCATGTGGAAAAACACCACCTTAAATTCCTTTCACAATTTCTATATACTCCCCAGTTTATTTTCATGACACAAATTGATCTTCACTCATAGTTTGAAGAGGTAGTCATCATGCAAATTTCATCATAGAACTTAGTTATTTAGTCAAACTAATTGCATAAAGGTAGACTTTCAATTATATTTTATTCTATCTTTATTCATTTAATAAATTTACCTTTTTCATTTCAAAACATCTTTGCTAATGAAAAAGGTTAACTAAAATTCAGAGTAAAAAAGAATCCCTAAATCTACAAGCCAAAAAATTCTTCATGATAAGTTATAAGTTCTTGTGAAATATCAGAAGCAACCTTGGTCAAAGTGTGACAATACTTCGCATTCAATAGAACCCGGTGCCTCATTTATTTGGGTCAGTGTCATTATTTTAGGATAAATGTTGACACTAAATGCACACAAAAAATGCCTTGTAGGTGATAAAAATGCGAAGTGTGTGTATATCTAGTCAAAGGAGTTAATAAAAAATATCATGATAAAACGGTCAAATAACAATAGAAACGGAAAACATGACAGATTCCATTAAAGTGAGAAATTAATGCTAGAATATCATGAATGAATAAGATTAGCTGGATCTGTTTTGTTCACATTTTTTTCTTCACATTATTACTAATATTCTTATTAGGATATATTTACTATTTATATTTAATCATCATTAATTCATACAAGAAAAATGATAAATGATATATTAATTATGTATAAATATTACATTCTATTCGAATGATTGCATGACAATGTATAATATGAAATGTTATTTGTGTTCACTACAAATCTGCCCATTTAAGTCACTAGTTTTCATCTAGATTGTACTAAATGAGATAACTTCTCTCTTTTTTCCACTTATTTTTTTTTCTTTTTGGGTCTTTTTTTTGCCTTCATCATGCATAAAAAATATTTTGAAAATAAAAATAAAATATAATCAAATGCCTTAAAAGAAATTTAGCAAATGAAAAATACTATAGGAAAAAGGTATAAAAATTTCAAGAAAAAATACATCATCCTAAAAACTATCCTACCCATAGAAAGGTGATAAGAGTCATTTTTTGTCCATACGATGTGGACATGTGTCATAAGTATCACTTTCTTGTAATTATGAAGACGATCAAAGTGGTGTTACTGGCGAAATGCATTGTAGTGGGTTGAGTGGTGGTAATAATGACAGTTTTCAAAGTAACGATAATTGTTTATTGGGTGGCGATGGTCAAAGTGGTGGTGGTGGTTGACGATGACAATGGTTGCTAGAGGTGGTGATAGTGGTGGTACTAACAATAATAGTGGTGACGTTGGTTGAGTTAATGATAGTTGTGGTTAGGGTGGTGACATGGTTGTTTTGGCCGCCACAATGGTAGTAGAGTGATCTTTTTAAAATAAAAACTATAATTCATTTATTTATTTTGGTTGAAAACTAAGGTAAAAGTGATTTTAAACATAATTAAGACTTATTTTAGTTACTTTTTATAACGACAATTTAGTTTAAAAATTAAATAGAAAAATAAAACTACAAATTCACAACTAACTTAAGGAAATGGATCCTCTCAAGTACTGGAGAAATCAGTACTGGATAGGATGATGATATGTTGCCAATTTTTTTTAACGACTATGATTACATGTTATTTTCTATTAAAAATAAATAAAAACTCTTTAAAAATTCTCAATCACATATTCCAGTATTGGTTTCTCCCGTACTGGAGAGGAGTTGAACTCCTAGATTAAAGGGCCTTAGTTTGCACATTTGAATAAACTTTAAAAACAAATTAGGTACTCATTTGATTAAATTCAAGTAAAGGTTAGGTTAGCTAAACAAGTTAAATATATTCATCTCAGCTCGAGTTAATAAAATTTGGTTATTATAAACTATTTTTTCAACTTAGGCTCACTTCAATTTCAATTGTTGAATCTTTAAGGAATCAAAGTAAATCAATAATATTATAAAATTGAATTAATATAAGATGCACGAGTTCAAATAAATCTTATGAGATAAAAAAATTATTAATTAACAAAACAACACGTTAATAACAATTTAATAATGTGAAAATAAATGCAAAAAACTAAAGATATAAATAGATAATAAAATAGGAAATCAACTAGTATTAAAAATGGATATAGCATCCCATACTCAGATATAATTTTGTTTTGTGGAGCCGAAGAGGATACCAACTTTTTTTTGTTTTCTACATGTATATGGGGCTCAAACATTTTTTTCATCCATAAAATTTGAATTCGAAACTTTGCTTAAGATGGATCAAACATCTATCATTTGAACTAACACCTGTTGGTAATTTATTAAATTTATTATTATTATTTTTCGTGTACCTCAACTAAATTCATACGGATCTGTATTTATTGAGAACGTAAGAATTTTTTTATTAAATCATACATGTATAATCATTCACTCCAATATTTTAATGTAGTTTCTTTCTCCAATAACAACGTTATATATATTACTTGTTAGAGTGAAACATGGAAATTAGAGTAGCCAACTGCATGTATAATAATTAATAGTCTTAAATATTATTTTTGTTTCTATAAATTAAATGTGTTGAGATTTGTCGTTGTAAACATAATTTGTTACAAAAAAGTTATTGTGCTTTCTTTAAACACGTATATTTTAAAAATATTTTAAGGGTTAAATAACCATAAAATTTATGTTGGTGTTATATTAACAATAAACATTTAATCGTAATTAATATAACATTCTCAATCACATATTCCAGTATTGGTTTCTCCCGTACTGGAGAGGAGTTGAACTCCTAGATTAAAGGGCCTTAGTTTGCACATTTGAATAAACTTTAAAAACAAATTAGGTACTCATTTGATTAAATTCAAGTAAAGGTTAGGTTAGCTAAACAAGTTAAATATATTCATCTCAGCTCGAGTTAATAAAATTTGGTTATTATAAACTATTTTTTCAACTTAGGCTCACTTCAATTTCAATTGTTGAATCTTTAAGGAATCAAAGTAAATCAATAATATTATAAAATTGAATTAATATAAGATGCACGAGTTCAAATAAATCTTATGAGATAAAAAAATTATTAATTAACAAAACAACACGTTAATAACAATTTAATAATGTGAAAATAAATGCAAAAAACTAAAGATATAAATAGATAATAAAATAGGAAATCAACTAGTATTAAAAATGGATATAGCATCCCATACTCAGATATAATTTTGTTTTGTGGAGCCGAAGAGGATACCAACTTTTTTTTGTTTTCTACATGTATATGGGGCTCAAACATTTTTTTCATCCATAAAATTTGAATTCGAAACTTTGCTTAAGATGGATCAAACATCTATCATTTGAACTAACACCTGTTGGTAATTTATTAAATTTATTATTATTATTTTTCGTGTACCTCAACTAAATTCATACGGATCTGTATTTATTGAGAACGTAAGAATTTTTTTATTAAATCATACATGTATAATCATTCACTCCAATATTTTAATGTAGTTTCTTTCTCCAATAACAACGTTATATATATTACTTGTTAGAGTGAAACATGGAAATTAGAGTAGCCAACTGCATGTATAATAATTAATAGTCTTAAATATTATTTTTGTTTCTATAAATTAAATGTGTTGAGATTTGTCGTTGTAAACATAATTTGTTACAAAAAAGTTATTGTGCTTTCTTTAAACACGTATATTTTAAAAATATTTTAAGGGTTAAATAACCATAAAATTTATGTTGGTGTTATATTAACAATAAACATTTAATCGTAATTAATATAACATTTTACTTTATTCGTATAAAAATAGTTCAACCAACTTGTTTCGAGAAAAGTAACATGACTCTATATATTAGTTTGTTATAGAGAAATAGCTACATATCCTCAAAGGAAAAAATAGTTTTTTTACCTAAAAGTATAAATAATAAATACTTTTAATTATTCAAAATGTGGTAAAGGGTACTCAATAGAAAAGAAAAAAAGTAGACTTTCAAATTTGTAGCCTAAAACCAAAAATATATATAAAATAGGATAAAATATTAAATCTGAGTTTCATTCTACAATTATAATATGAGTGATATAGTAACATAAGATATAAAAATGTAAAGTCAAACTTAACAAATTCGATTGAAAATTAAGGAAGTCACTTCTAACATTAATTTTTACACTTTTTAAAATCTTGACAGTCGTTTTACATATTTTCCCCACGTCAAAGATACATAAATATTGGACGTATCTTATTTTATTTTGCCATAATTAATTAAAGGGCTGTGCCAAGATCATAGAAGATACACAATTTGACTGCGATTTACAATGAAATGTGGCTTTCATCCCAAATTGCTTTCAAAACATATCAATTAGACCAAGTTCAAATGCTTGTACCAATCAAACAATCAAACAGCACAAATTTTTTTAATTTAAATATATTTTCTTCAACTAATTACAAATAGATTATACACGAAATAATTGTGAAAAAGAAGGTGTATTCCTTTGAAGTACCCACACCGTCCACTCTCTCGCACCAGATAACTCATTCATTCAATGGAGCAAGAGACATGCACAAAACAAAACAACCAAAGACTACGTGTACGGAGTGCCACGTGGAGCAATGAGACAAATGAGAAGAACAAAACTTAGAATTAATTCTTTATTATACGAACCCAACTAAATTTTATCAAACACCTAAATATGTTAATATGATAATTAATAAAAAATTAAATGAGATATATTATCTATCGCTAGACAAATCATATTAAATCGGTATAGAAACATATAAATTTTTTGGTACAGAATATTTGGGTTCCAAAACTTAATGTGAGGATAAAACACGGAATTCAAATTCTTGTTTGATACCTGATATATTATAACTCAAGAGTGGTGAGAGTAAGTATTGACATTCTCAGTTACAAAAACCGAATCATGAAATAATAATAATAAATAATAATAAATAATAATAAATTAATAATAATATTAAGGATTAAAATAAAAACTTAAAGAACCAAACAATACCTGAGTTTGTTTCTTTGACGTAGCATTTTCAGTTTCAGTTTCAGTTTTTGGATTTGTTTTGTTATCCCTTCATCATTCTTTCATATCTTTTGCATTGTTTTGATCCATTTTTTCGCTTATCTATCCACCATTCTTCTCAGCTTTGACTGTTACCACTGAATTATCATGTCTCAGAATTTTATCATGGCGGTTGATGATGTATATTCTGATGGGACCAGAAAGCGTAAAAGAGGAATGTCTAGGAAAAAGAAGCTTCTTGTTAATGAGAAAGTTGAGGTAATGTTGTTTATTGTCTCTGTTTTTTTACAAAGATATAATCTTTTTTATATTTGAATTTATGGGTTTGTGAATTTTTGTGTGTGCTTTACATTGTGTTCTTTCGGTTTTTCATTTGAGACTTTTTATTTTTTGTAAAATGGGTTACCCAATTGTGCTTGTGTTTTATCTTGTTATATCAATTATCTATGTTTTTATATGGTTTCTGTTGTTTTGTTTGTGTTCGTGTTTTTGTTTATGATCCTTTGATTTCATGTTTGTTGTTGATTCAGGGTTTTCAATAGGATGCACACTTACCCTTTGGATTGTTTGGTTTTTCCGCCTCTTGAATTTTCATTTTTGCCGGTTCACGCAAATTTTGAATTTTGGCACTGTTTATGGTAACAATGTAGAGCGGTAACACAATGTGGAACCAATATGATTTCAAAAATCCCAATATTTCCCTTATTTATCACCCGCCTTTTCGAAATTACTCCTGTGAGAACTGAGAAACATGAATTCTGTGATCTATTGAGCTGAATTTTCCAGTAATTTTTATTTCATTTTGTTTTCAGGTTAGGAGTATGGAAGTGGGGTTTCTAGGTTCATGGAACTCAGGGACAGTTATCCATTGTGGGAGGCAAAAGCGCCATATAAGATATGACAATATTTTAGAAGATGATAGATCAGATTATGTTGTGGAAGTTGTGAAAATTTCTGCTGTTTTGGATGGTGAAAGTGTTAGCTCCTCAGATCGGAATGGACGTGGCATCGTCAGACCAATCCCTCCATTGGTCGAGATTAGGGAATGTGACCTTTCATTTGGTGTCTGTGTTGATGCGAATTATGGGGAAGCTTGGTGGGAAGGAGTTATATTCGATTCTGGTGATGGAACGGAGGAGAGGAGCGTATTCTTCCCGGATCTGGGTGATGAAATGAAGATGAAAGTTCAGCAATTGCGGATCACTCAGGACTGGGATGAAGTTTCTGAGGGTTGGAAGCAAAGAGGAAAATGGGTATTCTTTGAGTTGATTGAAGAGATTGCGAAGGAATCCTATATTCCTGTCTCAATCAAGCAAATTTATTATGACTTAAGGGTAAGAAATTATTTTGACAGAATCCAGGGTTGGACCTGCAGTATCAAGGACTTGTGGAAAGAGCCAGTAATGGAGATCATTAAAGAATACACCGATCTAACAGTATCAGAAGTTTTGCACATCTTAAAGCTTCCAGAAAAACTCTCACAAGAAATAGCAGAGCAACCCTCAGCTAATGCTGATTCAAATGTGGAAGTTGATGAATCACACAAGGCTATTGTGGCCAAATCAAAAATGACCTTCCCAGAGAAGGAAACTTTTGTTCTGGAAGAACATGCATCTCCAGTTCAGGTGGTCATGCCGGAATGTCAAGAGGAAATGTCAGGTATACTCTGCTATGAAAAGAATAGAGAATGTAGTCGCTCTCGTTCTAGGAACATATGTTGGCAACCTGTGGAAATGCCTGAAGTTCACTACTGCCCTGATATTATTGAACAATACCTACTTGGCAGCGAAAGCAAGACCATCAGGGAGCTTTTGAAGGATAATGTAAGAAAGCATCTTGCCTATCTTGGATGGACAATTGAGTTCACTGAAGATAAAACATTAGGGCGATTGCGACGATACAGGTACAAGTCACCTGTTGCTGATACACAGGACCAAGTTGTTTGCAATTCACTGCTCAAAGCATGCAACTATTTGCAAAAGGAGTCAAGCACACACTGTCTGCAGAGTAGGATGCTTACTGACCGGCCCCACGAGGACCAGGGTCAAGATGTTTGTCCTGTGATGCTTGCAACATCACTATCTGTTAAAGATATTGTTGAACCTGAACATTGTCCCGAAGCTGTTGTGAAATATTATTCTTATGCAATAGAGAACCGCTTGGACGATAGAAAAAAATGGAGACTGAAAGCTACAAAGCATCTGTTAGCAGAAGGATGGATCCTTGAGTACCCAAATAGAAACAGAAGGAGAGCATTGTACAAGTCTCCACAAAATGAACATCTGGAAACACTTCAGGATGCATGCAAAGTTTACCTCAGTGTAAACATTCCTAAGTGGATTGTTGCTGGAATGAGAACTCTGAATGTCTCAGCCGTTACCAAGGAAGATGATGATATATTGGAGTGTGTGACCCAATTGTTTCGAAAGGAAACAGAATTCAATACTACAGATCCCTTGACGGAAAGCAGATCAGCTGATAATACAAAGCATAAACGCTTGAAGACTTCAAAGGCCACCCCACCAAAGGGTCAGTACAATAGATCCCTTACACGTGTGCTACAACCACGCAAAAGGGCGCAGACGGTGCTTGCCTCTAGTAGCTCCCTTCCAATACCCCGAAATGTCATATCTTGGTTATTAGATAAAAACATGGTTTTGTCAAGATCCAAGGTCTATTACCGGGCAGATAGAGACAGGGATCCTCCTATGGCTGAAGGGAGGATAACTCGTGATGGAATCAAATGCAGCTGCTGTCACAAGATATATGGTCTTAATGGCTTTGCTACTCATGCTACTGGAAGTATTAACTGCAGCCCTTCTGATAATATCTTTTTGAAGGATGGAAGGTCGCTCTTAGATTGCCAGAAAGAAGTCATGTATGATGACATGGCAAGTGGAACAATAGGAAAACCAAGCACTGATTTGTGTGAAGATGAAAATGAAAATAGTTGTTCTGTTTGCCAATCTGGTGGTGATCTAATTTTATGTGACCAATGCCCGTCTGCATTCCATAAGGAGTGTCTTGGTTTGAAGGTACGTTAACTGTTCTCCTTCTCAATAATACCATACTAAGTGCTATGTTATTGTTATATTTTCTTTTGTTTATTTTGTTCTAGTGATTACTTCAATTCAGTGCTTAGTGCTTACATAGAAATAATTGGTCTTGGACCTAAATTCTTTCCTTGAAATGTTTTCATTCTGCTCGTGTAGGACATCCCTGATGGTGACTGGTTTTGTCCATCATGTCATTGCCCGATTTGCCGCAAAATCACAACGGAAAAAACTGAGGAAGGACGTTTTCTTACGTGCTCTCAGTGTGAATATAAATGTACGCTGATATGTATATTCACTTTGTGTGAGGTGTTTTTTTTTTGTGTGTGTGCATAATTGCAATTGTTTGATTAGCAATGCAATGTTAATGGTATCATATTTTTCAATCCTATGTAGATCATCTTGGATGTCTGAGAAACAGGACAGATCAATCCAGAGGATATCTGCCTTTAGAACAATGTCTGTGTGGAAAAGAGTGTGAACAGGTACATTAAATCCACCTCCCTTTTTTCTTCCATATTTAGAAGAAAATTAATATATCATGCATGAAGAATTGCTAGTTCTGCTTTATCAACCTTTTTTGCCAATAAAAGGCACATCGCTTATTATAACCAACATCGACTTAGGAGTTTAAACATTAAGAAATATGAAAGCAATAACCTAGACAATCAGTTACATAGTCTAGGATCCCCCAATAGCTCTCTATTGCTGCAAATGCATCAGTTAGCCAGGACCTGTCTTCTTTTGCTGGAAAATAAGTGCATAGACAGGAACTGCAACACGATGCTGATGGCATTGAACACAACAAGGGAAGAACAAAGACAGGTCCTGTTCAAGTTGTACACGTGTTTTGCGTGAATATAATATGGATCATTGTGGCCATGTCCGTCTCCCATACGTTTCATGCCAGCATAATGGAAACATCTGCTCACTGATGCTGAATTTGGCAGCGCGGTTCGGTAGAACGAAGTAGCTTAGCCATGGATCTGAAGCCATTATTGAATGCCATGGTAGAAGATTCAAACAAGGCACCAAAAATGCCCTTTTCCCTGCTTTTCCTCTGTCACTGTGTTTCCAGTTTTGCGAATGTTGTTCTGCTTTATCTACTTTCAAGCTGTTTTCTTCTATTAATTCTGATTTTACATTCCTTATAAGCATTACTTTACCATTCTTTATCGCATTGAAATTAAATTATTAATTACTTCACTTCCCCATAATAATTTTGATTAACATGTGCACATGATTCTGGTGATGGTTGTGTAAAGACATGATAAGCAGAAGGAATTTAAGTTCGATGTGACGGTTAATGCGACATCTGCTTGTGTCTATTGTTTGCAGATATACACTGGCCTTAATAAACTATTAGGAAAGCCAATTTTAGTGGGAGGGGACAATCTAACTTGGACATTGCTGAAGTATGTCAACTCTGAGAGTAGTGATGTTCATAATACTACAAATGACTTCTTGGCAGAGTGTTATAGCAAACTCAGTGTTGCAGTTTCAGTGATGCATGAATGTTTTGAGCCCGTACATAGCCCTTCATCTACTAGAGATCTCGCTGAAGATGTTATATTCAGCAGATGGTAAGAAATACTTATACTTCACATTCTTAATATTTTATCAGCATTCTTTGCATATAGTGTTTGAGTCATACTCATAATTCATACTTGAAGCATCCTGAGTGGAATTTTGCACCAATAACTAAGTCTTAATCTCACCTGGTGTGATTGGTTGGATCGAACGATACCATAATGCTCTATTGTAAATAGTGTTTAATTGACAAAACATTGTTCTCTAAATCTTTCCTAATCGTTTCGCCTACAGTTTTTCTTGGCCTCCCTCTGCCTCTAGATATTGGACTAACCTCTATTTGTTCTAATTTTCTTACTAGAGGTTCTAGCGGTCTCCTCCAAGACTTCCATCTTTTCTTCAATAGAAGCTACCTCAACTTTCTCCCTAATGCATTCTTCTCTAATTTTATCTTATATAGTGTGTCTAGTCCTCCAACGTAATATTCTCATCTCTGCTACAAGGGAATTTGTAATCTTTGGATAATCTTGGTAGGTGATTCAGACCATTTGCACATTTTAGTCCCTTCACATTCATACCATTTTCTAAGGGATTGCACCCACCTATCATATTTACATTGTCTGTGGTTATATATCTGACTCTAAATTATGCTGTGTTATTGTTATATTCTTTGGGCCACTTATATCTGTACTTTGGAAAACTTTATAGGTCCAAGTTTCCAAGATCAAACTACCATGGTTTCTACACCATACTTCTGGAGAGAAATGGAGAATTGATTAGTGTGGCAAATATTAGGTAAGTAAAGGATCTATTACTAATAAGTATCAAGTAGTAGGCTTTGCATGATTTTGTCCTTGCATTTCCTGTTGTAGTTTTTTATACTATGTCACTTCATTGTCATGTGTCTTGCCATCACATTTTTAGGGTATATGGAGAGAAGGTGGCAGAAATACCTCTTGTAGGTACAAGATTTGAGTATCGGGGACTTGGAATGTGTCGAATTTTGATGAACGAACTTGAAAAGGTAATCGTAGAATCATACAAATGTGTGTCTTATGCATGCACTTTGGCCAATTTTCTATTATCATCTCTTCTATTTCTCTACTGTATTGTTTTCCGAAGGCGTTAAAGTAAAATTATCACCAATTTTGATCCGATTTCTTATCCTATCATTAATTGTGTCACATATATCAGCTTCTCATCATTGTAATTTCCATTTTGGGCAATCACTTTAACTGCTCAACAATCTGCTTCATAAAGATAAAGAAGCAGGGTTGGACATATGAAGTTGAAGAATTTCCTCCAATCACACAATCCTATATGCCTTTATCCGTTTTTTCCACACGCTTACCTTGCCCTTTTCTCTCCAATAAGTTATTTCTCTTATAATTTTTATCAGTTCTGATGTAGTGTTCATCTTTGTATTGAAATTGGTGGCTTCAATTATCTCAAGTTTGGTATGATTCTCTGACTTGAAATTTTCATTTCACCAGATGCTCATGAATTTGGGAGTGAAGAGGCTAGTTTTGCCTGCTGTTCCTGATACACTAGAAACATGGACTAAGTCCTTTGGTTTTGTGAGGATGACAAGTTCTGAGAGAACACAGTTTTTGGACCATGTTTTCCTAGATTTTCCGGAAACCATCATGTGCCAAAAGTTTTTAACAAGGAGTCCATCACCAGATTCAGATTTAACAACTGGTTTGACTATCTATGATTCTTGCTTTTGAGTTTAAGTAGTGATAATTTTCCTCACTATAATAACTTGATTGCAATTTTGGTGTTTCATATTGCAGAGAACCAGCCTAAAGCACCTGATATTCTATCTGTTAAATGTAGAATTGAGTTTGATAAGTCAAGTTCAGCATCAGAGGAAGACCAAGCAGAAGATATTGATAAAACAAAACAGATAATATGCATAGAATAAGGAAAACAAATAGTGAGGTATTGAACTCAGAAAGAGGAGGAAAACAAATAAAACTTTCAAAGAAAAATTAGGAAGTAGCATCTGAACAAAAAAAATAGATGCACAATTGGTACTTTAGTTGTAATCACTTTATCTTTATGGCCACTGATGTTCTTAGAATTGCTTTTGGCAAGTATTTTTATCTTTATATATAAAAGTAACATTGTTTGGCTCATTCTTTTCATTAGAACTCGAGGTTTTTTATTAATTAGATTATGAGGAAATAAATTGATCTTATTGGCTAAATTGTACTTATTAGTGATATTGTTACAAAAAGTTGCAATCACTCCCTTGTTCTCAGTACTGGGCTTGGTCAGTCCCTATTTCAATCACTTTCTGCTGCTACAATACTTATAATGGAATTTGCATGCATAATAAACTGATAAAAGAAACACTTAGCTTTGAAACCAAATACATTAGATAAGAGTTCAAATCACAACATTCACAATCAAACAACTGCAACATTTTCTGCCTGGATACAAACTAATAATAAGCAGGCAAAATTTGCACTTTTATTATCTTCATTCTTGGCAATTATTCCTTGTCACAGCTCATACTAGCCCTGAATGGCAACACCAAGAGGAGCTTCAGTAGGTATAATCTTCTCATGTTCTACAGATTTGTTGACTGGGTTATTCTGATTGTCATAATCTGAAATGTGCACTCCAAGTGCTGCTCTACCTGAAGGGTCAAGGTTTTTGGACCAGCCAGCATCCCACTCAATAGCTTTCGCCGTGCTACAAGCGACACTCGGTCCTCCAGGAACAGTGAGCCTTGCTGAGTTCTGCAAAACCAAATTAAGGAACACAAGTTTTTGAATCAGCCGCGTGTTAAATTGTGTTGTCTTTTAAGAAACCAAGTCTACCAAAAGCTTAAACTGTTAAGTGGATGAACAAGGCAATTGAATGATTTTATTTATGATATCATGATACTATGATCCGATTATAAATGTAGCATGTCTCCTATAGTTTCAAATTAAGGAGTTCACTGATTAACTTACTTGGGGGAAGAACCTCTCAAAGATCATTCTGTAGTAATAAGCTTCTTTGGTATTTGGGGTGTTATGAGGGAAGATATTACCAGCATTAAGCATCATTTTATCAGTCACCTAGGAGAATATGTCAAAAACCAACTATTAGCAACAGTAATTTTATGATAGCACATTCCTGAATTGTACAAAGAAAGGTTGGATTTTGATACATGTTTTGCAGCATGAGCTTTAAGGCCATCTATCCAACCATAGCCAACTCCATCACTGAATTGTTCCTTCTGCCTGTACAAAATGTGCTGCAAGAAATAAAATGTTTAAATGTTAGTTTAATCTTGATAAAATCTATGACATTGCAGCAAATTACAGAGTACCTTTGGCAGATAAGGATGCTCTTCATCATCAAAAGCCCTCCTCAAAACCCATTTCTCAATGCGCCCTTCATCTCGTTTTATCTGAACATATTAAAAGAGAATACCAGCTTAATAAAACTATGTCCAACTTTAAGTGATGATGCAACCAAATCACATTCTTGTTACTCATACCATTTTGTGCTCAGGGTCAATATTCATTGCCACATTGATAAACTCCTTGTCCAAAAATGGAACTCGGGCTTCTAGACCCCAAGCAAATGTTGACTTATTGGCTCGCTGACAATCATACTGGTGCAGTGCTTTAATCTGCATTTGATAAGCATATCTATTAAGTAATTAACACATGTACTTCAACCCCTTATATTGTTTTGACAATGAGCAATTGAGCATGATAAAACTACGACCTTGCGGCACGTTTCTTGGTGAAACTCTTCCTTGTTAGGTGCCTTGTGGAAGTACAAATACCCTCCAAAAATCTCATCAGATCCTTCACCAGAGATTACCCATTTGACACCAAGGGACTTTATCTTCCGAGACATTAGAAACATAGGTGTGCTTGCTCTAATTGTAGTCACATCATATGTTTCAACATGGTAGATAACATCCCCAATGGCATCTAAACCATCCTGCATACACCATGTTATGAAAGATTGACTATTTATTATGATTTTTGATAAATTGAAGGAGCTCAAATTATGAGGTTAAAAACACTGTTTTATGTAGATACCTGAACAGTGTATTGAAACTCATGGTGGACAGTTCCTAGATAGTCTGCAACCTCTTGAGCAGCCTTCAGATCCGGTGAACCCTACTCAATAAAATATGACTAAGGGTTAAAACAAAATTAAATGTTTGGTTACATACAGTCCCCTACATATGCAATGTCATACAAACTTTTAATCAATGATGTTTTACAAATTAGATTAGATCAGTTGGTTGAACCGGTCACATCCTTAACTAGTTACGCTCTAAGTTCAAACTTTATCCAAATCAACTATGATTTTATCATGGTTCAACTACAAATCTAAAAATCAATTAGCAGTAATAGCCCGTTCGGCTTTTTAACATCACTTTGAATAGATATGCACCTCAAGGCCTACGCAGAATGAATGTAATTTTGATCCCCATTGCTCAGCAGCCTTTGTGGTGCCGAGGTAGCGAGCAGTGATGGACGCAACCAAGGAAGAGTCCAAACCTCCAGATAGTAGGACACCAAAGGGAACATCAGTCATCAACCTTTTAATCACAGCCTGTAATCACATTGACCTTATCAGCTGTTTACTCATGAAAAAGTTTCAAGGCAAAAGGAACTTGTTGGGTGAACTTTCAATTCCTTATATGTACTTAACCTTTTTAAGAATCTTACCTTCTCAAAGGCATGCCTCAAAGCTAGAGGATCATAAGGAGCTGATGGAATAGCCTGAGAGAACCAAGGAGGGTTATACCATCTCCGGAACCCGCTGTCTCTGCTAGAGTACAAGTGACCGGGTGGAAAAACTTCAAAATGTTCACAATCATCATTCAACCCTTTCATTTCTGATGAAATCCACACAGAACCTGTATCACAAAGTAGTGCCAATCCAAACATGTCACAATTTTATTCAAGGGATCAAGTATGTTCAAGTACAAACTTAAAACAAAACACATGAATTGTACTAATTATATTGCAGATTATAGCATTACCATCCAAGCCCCAACCAATGTACAAAGAAGTGACCCCTATAGCATCACGAGCCACTATGTAACTGTTGTCACGAGTATCCAGTAGAACAAATGAAAAGATACCATCCAACATATCCACAAAGTTCTCTCCATGTTCTTCATACTATTGAAAAGATTAACATCAATAACAAAGCAATTTATTAGAACTAATATCAATTAATGAAAGAACCCATGTTCTAAAGTTTCTTTAGATTAATGATAACAATTAATATCATGAACAAGGTTAAATTTAGTTGAAAATAATACTAAACATGACTAACCAGGTGAGCAATAACATCACAGTCACTTCCAGTTCTGAACTTGTGATTAGGAAGTTGTTTTCTGAGTTCTTCATGGTTGTAAATCTCTCCATTTACCTGTTTTTACAATCATGGCAATTTTCAAAAATCATAATTTATTGTGGTTACACATTATAAGCAACAAACACTTGTGTACGAACAAAGATCATATGTCCCAAATGTTGAAACTCGAGACTTATAATAACGGGTCAATTGATGTAAGCTTGTTTTAAAATGGATAAAGTTATATTATTAGATATTTTTAGCTTAGTACAATTACCAACACCATGATAGTATAAAACTAATAACTAAATGAGGTGATGATAAAAAATTATAATTAATGTTGGACATGTTGGTCTACCGTGACAATAATAGATTTGTCTTCATTAAAGAGAGGTTGATCACCAGAAGCAGGATCAACTATTGCCAATCGTTGATGAGCCAAATAGCAGTCACCATGTTGATGAAGCCCACTCCAATCTGGACCACGGTGCTTCAATCTGTGTATAAGTTACATCAACAATCAATGATAATTAGAAATCACAGTGAGATAGATCGGAGTCGAGTTTGTACTTACCCAATTAATGATGAGACCCTATAAAAAGCTTAATCGATCTTATGAGCTAAAGTGTATAAGATATCCATGCATTTTAACTAGTTAAAGATAGTATACATTTACTTATTCACTTTAAACTACTCCAACATGATTCAAAGGATCTTTATCCAATGTCTAAAAATATATCATGCAACTCTAAGACCAATTAGCCCCTTATAATATTTATTTTTCAATCTTTATTCTTTTTTGGTTTTAATTAAAAATGGCCAATAATTGCATTTCAACATGGACCCCACACGCCATTTGTTTATCTTAATCTGACTGAGTGATCTGATTAGAATATATTTCATTTATTTGTCACCTATCTTATCAAAGGTCTTGTTCAGATGGGAATCCCGCAAAATTAAATGGATATTTGGTATCTATACCGCCACTAAGCAATTAAGCTAATGTCACAGTTGCACATCAATTATAATTTATATTCCTTTTTAAATACACCATATTAATTCTATTCTACAATTATATTGGTAGAGAAAAAGATGTATGTACTGATAGTGTACAAGATTTATATAATGTTATTGTATCATCCATCATTGATATTTAATTATTGTTAACTTTTCAAAAAAAATAATCCAAATAAAGAGTGGATAATAATGTGCATATATATAAATCTTTATACTGCCTGTATACAGATTTTACACTCATATTGTTATACTCATGTAACATAAAATCAGATCACGTGTCAAATATTTATCCATTAAGATTATTGCATTTTAGCCAATTATAAAAAATTTAATAAATTAAATGAGACAACATATATAAAATAGTTGTTAAAAATTTATTTATATTGTGACCCAGCACTCTCCAGCTACCAGGGAAGTTATATTATTACTAGAATATGAGAAGAGTATAAAATTACAAAGGAGATATTGCGTTTTGAACTAAAACATTAAGACATTAGTTCTATGAGTTTTTTCTAGTTATAATTATTTCTAGTCAGATGAAGTATAATAGTATGAAGGATAGATTACAGTGATTTGGCTTATTAACACAAATTTGAATACTCGTATAACCTTATTTTTAAAAAACAAAGCGAAATAGTTTGTTTTATATGTAAAATGAAAGTTAGAATAGAAATAATAAGAAAGTTAAAAGTAGTAAAGAATGATTGCCTGCGAGAAAGCTCAAGGACACGAACCCTTGTAGGTTGGGAGGTATGAGAGCAACCAAGCAAAGCAAGTATACCACACATTATGGTATTATGGTATTATGGTATAAGGTTATGTGATGGAACAAGAATGTAATATAATGAATGAAGTGAAAAAGATAAGAGAACTTAAGGAAATAAAGACACAATGTCTTAGTACAACCAACACTTCTCCTAACACGTATTTATAGCAACCACGGGGTTTTCGTTTTCCATCAAACGTAAATTTTACAAATGCTTTTTAGAAACAAAGGAAATGTTTGCATTTCTGTATACCGCTACAGTTTAATAAAAGTATTATTTTAGAAAGTTTTTTATAAATAAATATAAGTCACTTTATATTTATGTGGCCTTACATAATATCATTCATCATTATATTATATATATTTTCCCTATATATTTCCATAAGAGTGTAATATTTTGTACTATCAGTATAAAGATTTATATATATCCATTTTTATTACTCTTTTAAAATTTTAATAATGATTAAAAATAAATAGTAGATAATAAATTAATAATGTATAAAACTTTTAAATTGTGAGTAGATACGTTTTTTCTCTTTAAATAAACCTTTCATTTATCCCATTAGTGAATGAAATGGTAATTTTCAAATGTTAATATATATATATATATATAGTTTAGTGAGAAAATGAGGCATCTTGTGATTTATTCAAGTTTTCTTTTGTATATTTTGTTTGCTCTCGCTGCATTTAGAATCCACGTACAAGCTAACGGTAATTGGCTTAACGCTCATGCAACGTTCTATGGGGCCAATCTAAGTCCCACTAGCCTTGGTAAGACTCATTGTTATACTAGTAGGAATCGTAAGTTATGTATGAATATTAGTTTACATTTTATTAGTGTGTGAATTTGGATCCCTAGATCAATGTGAGAACATTGTATTTGGGTTAATTAGTTATACGTAGACTCAACATAATGAACATATAGTTGAATAGTATTTTAAATAAAATAATATGTGAAAATTTTAAAATTTTAACGATTCAAAATTTATATTACTTTTAAATTAGAGAATATCTCAGCTCCATCAACATTCAATTCACCTATTTTTTTAATAATAATGCAATACAATAATACAAGTATACAATACATAACATACATTATATCAACTAATTGTGCCAAATGTCAATTATAAGTTCTCCATTACGAAGTGAACTGCACATACTACCGATATACCATACACTTATACATGAAATTCAGCCTTCATTATTCCTTGCTTATAGCATGAAGCAAATATTTTGTTGGATGGGGATCATTTGGTATACCCACCCAATTAAAAAATTAAATTTAATTATAAAGATTAATTATAGTAACAAAAATTAATATTTTTATATTATTTTATAGTAATAGAAAAATTATAATATATGGGACAGAAATTTTTTGGGACTATATCCTATTTTGTTCTTTATTTTGGAATTGAATTTTGTGTCTAATTAAATGTTGCATAAATTTCCAGGGGGAGCTTGTGGGTATGATGATACCTTCCATGCTGGTTTTGGGGTGAACACTGCGGCAGTGAGCACCATGCTTTTCAGAGGTGGTGAGGTTTGTGGTGCTTGCTACCAAGTGATATGTGACTACAGGTTAGACCCAAAGTGGTGCCTTAGAAGCAGAAGTGTGACTGTAACTGCCACTAACTTTTGCCCTCCAAACAACCATGGAGGGTGGTGTGACCCTCCTCACCATCACTTCGATATGTCTATGCCTGCTTTCTTTCGCATTGCACGACAAGGCAATGAAGGCATTGTTCCAGTCCTTTATAAAAGGTAAATAATAAAAAGAAAACTGTTTGAACTAAATATATACTTGGTAGCATGAAATTTTGATTGGTCCATGAACTCATAATTTTATGTGTTCATTTACATGATGAATTAAAGGGTGGGATGCAAAAGAAGAGGGGGAGTAAGGTTCACGTTGAAGGGGCAATCAAATTTCAACATGGTGATGATAACCAACGTTGGTGGGAGTGGAGAAGTGAAAGGCGTGTGGATCAGAGGATCAAGAAGTGGAGCATGGTTACCATTGCACAGAAACTGGGGTGCTAACTGGCAAAGCAATGCAGATCTCAGAAACCAAAGGCTTTCATTCAAGATCACATTGGTTGATGGAAAGACACTCATCTTTCTCAATGTGGTTCCTTCTTCTTGGAGATTTGGACAGACTTTTGCATCCAGGAATCAGTTCTTTTAGTTAACCTCTCATGATCTGTAAAATAATGACATCAAACATATATGTCACAACCATGCCAATTTTATAAGGCTGGAGTGGAGGATACATATATCTATATATATTATATATGATATTGTTTTAGTTTTTTTAATTGATATTGTTTCAGAGATCAATTCAATAATTCAGTAACTACTTTATTTATGTTCTGCATGTGCAGAATCAAATGTGTGTCTGTACTTTGTTAATTCTCCAAATGTTGGGAGAGTTATCTATGTTTATGCAGAATCAAATGTGGGTTTTTACTTTGCTTATGCTACCTCCCTTCTTTGTTTTAGCTGCACAGCAAGTCAAACTTAAGCTTAGTTCATTAAAAAATGTATTACTTTTAAACTCAATTTGTGTTCAATATAAGTTATTTTTTCAGCTCAAATTCTATACTCAATTTGAATTAGTGAATTGATTAATTTGACTCATCAATTCAAATTGATTTAGTTTTGGTAGGAGTTCGTGAACTATTTAATTTAAATAGTTAAATTATTTTGTCAATTTATCAATTAGGCTCATTTTATTTATTTAATATATATAAATTTAGAAATTATATATATATATATATATATATATATATATATATATATATGATAAATTTAAGAGTTGCTAACTCTAACCTAATTTTCTTAATATGTGAGAATTTGTTATAAACACCTTATATATAGGGAAGAATGGAGTATGTGGAGATAATTATGTTAACAAATATCTTAATGATATTGTTTAAAGAATATTAATTTTATAATCATTCTTGGAAATAGGACTTAAACAAAAATTTAAGTGTTATGACATATTGGTTAACTAAGTTAAATGAGAAGTTTGATATTGGAAAGTGGGTTGAAAAGTGTTGTTGGGATTGAATTTTCAACAATGAATTGTATAATTTATATTCCTAAAACAATATTCCGCATTGTTAAACAATACTTACCACATAACTAGTATTATAGAAATGTTATTAAATCCATATTGATAATCAAATTGGTGAAAGTCACTAGTAGTTATGGGATCTATCAAGCCCAATCAAGTAGCTGCAGTGAAAATGCATATACTCAAAAAAAAAAACTTTTGCTTTTTCACTCTTCACATATAAGGCTTCTTTATACACATACTTTATATCTTTTTCCATAAGTAAATGTATTAAAAAGGTAAGAAGTGCCAACTCAATTACATGTTGCAAGATATCTACTAACATGTTTGTAGATACTCTGTGCTTGCATACATATACTTTTACTTTATGATACTTAAGTATTTAGTTTTTATATATTTAGAGAATTATAACTTTTTTTATTAAGTGTATTTTATATTAATTTTTTCTTATCCTATTTGCTATAATTTATATTACATTTTTTGTATTTATTCAATTTAAGATGAGAGATATGATTAATGTGCTTGTGGTAATTATCTACTATTACATCATTTTATATAGAAATTAAAAAATATTAAAAGGACAACATGAAAGAGAATCATATTTTGTCCTAATAGATAATTATATAGAAAGAGAACCATTCTGTGACACCTCATCAAATCTGAACCTGTTGTTGTCATTCAATGTATATTTGCCGCGTTTCCATGTGGAAACGGATAAGAACCATACCTAATTTTATCATCTTCTTCTCTTTCAATATTCAAATATAAACAAAACTTCAATGAAATAGGAATCAGTAAATATCCCAATCGAATAAAAACAATAAGATTAGTTGTTAGTCTAAAATCATGTAGCACACAGTACAAGACAGAATATTCGAGCACTTATCCTTTTTGGCAACCACATATAATACATGTTTTGTGAATTTTAGTAAATTTTTCTTTAACAATAAGACAACTCCAGATTAACCTTTAAGGGCAAAGAATATGTCTTTTAAATGAGTTTTTTCTATATCAATAAAAAGAATCTCATATATATGGCAGGATCAATTATAAACGTTGTGCAAATGAAACCCAACTCAACTATTTACCCATTGCATAAGAAATTCATCTATTGTTTACTCTCTATGCTTTTAGTGACTTTTACCCATATACTTGGTTAATTCACATTCGTGTTTTATTTCCATGGTAAAAGAAATAAGAAGAAAAAAAACAGAACTCCTTTTCCAAAATACGACCAAGTCCTTGTCCATTGAATGAATTAGTCATCTATGGTACTTGTGGAAAACACCTCTTCAGCAATATCGTTCTTTTGCATCGCAATCTTAGTGACTTCTAGAGGTTACGTAGAGTTCTTTTTCCACTATTTGGTTGCAATTTATTGTGTGGTTCTCACATTTTAAGAATGAATTATGACCTTTGGTATGTCTATTAAGTGATTACATTAGTTGTCCTACAAATTAAGTCACATTGCATGTACCATTGACTCATGATTGGTTAAAAAAAATTAATAATTGACTATTTTTTAACCAATCACAACAAATGATTAATGACGTAGTACATCAAATGTGTACTCGTCTATTAGGTAGTTGTTTAGTTTTTAAGAGAGTTAAAGAAATAAAAGAAAAGATTTGAAAACATGAAATATATTTATGAGGTAATTCAAAATACTTATTTTGGACTAGACTGTGATTAGGGAGCCTCCAACCATTGGGAGTTCCATTCATCTAAGAGTCACAAGTGAGACCCAACATCTTGAACCAAAACATTAAGACATTAGTTTCATGAACATTTCCTACTTATAAACTATTTCACTCTTCCACGCATATCCAATGTGAGACTTCACACTTGAATAAGAATTTAAAATCTGTGCACTGACAGTGTAAAGTTTTTACACTATTAGCATATCATCCGTCATTGATTTGTATTACTTTTGTTTCAGAGTCAATGGTGGTTAATAAATCAATGATGAATGATTGAGTGTCAGTGTAAAAAATATTTACACTATCAGTGTATACATATTAAATCCCTTGAATAAACCCAACTATCTTTATATTAATTTCCCTAACGGATCCACTATTTCTGAATAGATTGATTGACAAAGACACTCTCAACTCCTTAATTTATTTCCCTTCTTGTATGTACAAATGTAATTTTAGCTCAGCTCTAAATAGAATAGTGAGTTAGCTCAATGAGTAGATATTTTTTAAGAGTAAACATAAACAGTTACAATTATTCTTTTCCTACAGAAGAGAAGAAGGTGTAAAAATATATAAAATTGTTTCATAGAAAAATTTTCTCATTTCTTAGAAATAATAGGACACCCTAATACTCAAGTGTCTAGATTAACAGAAGTTGGTAATTGGAATATATTTGATTTCCTTTGAATAATATTACAGGTTTGAGTATTATGGCTTGAAAGAACTCCCACAACAATATGATTATCTCATTGGAAGATATTTGTAGTAGAGTTTAAAATTTAAAAAAATTATTCCTCATTCATTTATATTACTTTTGTTTGTGAATCAATGATAATTAACATATAAGTTGTGCATGATTTATTAACAGTGTAAAAATTATTTATAGTAGATAGATTCCAACTAAACCGAGATAAAGGCATAAAAGTGATAATCTAGTTGCTGTTATCTGTGCACATGGAAACAATGAGTTATTGTGTCATTGCTTGATTTCAATAATTTTATTTTATGTGATTATTTATTTGAGCAAATGAATCAAAGGGATGACATAATCTTTAATCTCTGACCTCTTATCGTTTTTTCTATGAAGATCTTTTATCTTTAATCTGAAAGTGTGGGTATGCCTAAAACACAAATAAGCAAATACAATAATAGGCAACGACCCAAATTATTGGCCAAACCACCAATATATACTACATCAGACACAAAGCCGAAGAAGCTCTAAGCCCATGATTTTCCAAACAAAAATTAATATTTAAAGCATACCTAACGTAAGTTTATTCTAAATAAAAATCAGAAGTGAATATTTGTTTAGACCATAGTAATTATGTTTTTAAAATTTATTGTAATGGTTTGATCAGTGTAATTGGAATATAGTTGTAACATGCAACGTTTCTGGTTTTTGTTTTGTGTGATAAAATTTATAATGTTTCATGTTGAAATATACAAAGGGAATAAAGTATCTCATGATGTAAGGAGATAAGTTATCTCTTTACAAATACTAAAAATATGACATGTGTCATATTTAATCATTTTCTATAAAAAAATATTTTTAAAACAAAACAAAATAGTACACATATCACGTTTTTACTTAATAGGAGACATAAATTATCTTTGGTATGAGCATATATTTTACTTTCATCCATCCATAAAATGATTTTAGAACATGCTTCAATATTGACCTCTCATGACACTCATATAGTCATATTATCCTTTACACATATAGTGATTCAGTTTTATCTCCATATGCCCAAAAATTAGGACATGTGTGCATTCTAACAAGATATGGCAGTTGAGGGGTCTCATCTTGTTCCTTCATTTGTGCTAAGGATGAAAAAAGGTTAGGTTGATAATTAAGCTTATTCACTTGTACTGTAAATCAGATTTGAGTGTCATTTATAGCTGTATATAAGGAAGCAATGTTTCTTGTACAACATAACAGGAACATCATTTGATGTTCTTGCTTTTTATGATGATTTTTGTTAAATTGCATGTATATAAAGAAAATAAATCAAAAGATAAAAATGGATATATATAATTTCAAATTTTGATGTGTAAATAATTCACCTCACAATCATGTAAGAACTTATTTTATGCTTGTTTTAACTCATCTTATCAATTAAGTGCTTATGTGAGTGTTTGGAAGAACATCTAGAAATGGTTTGCAACATAACAAAATCATGATTCCATTTTGTAGGAAATTTGTGTATAATAATGATAGTAGATAAATATTCAAAAGAATGGGAGGTGGGTCCTGCACTTATTGGATCAGGTTCCTTCTTTTTTTTATCAATCGATACATTTTTTTGTTTTAAAAAACTAATATGCGAAACAATGGTAATGAAAATAGTAATAAACATATAATTAAAATATTCGATGTTATTAAGATTGCTTCGTGAACTCATGAGTTGGTATTCAATCTTTTATTGATGATTAGTTTAACTATGAACCCCATATATGGTACTAATTTTATTTTTACATTTATAAAGTTAATTTTATATAAACATTTATATCTTGAGCTTTCATGCTGTGTGTCTCACAGAATCACATATTTAAGCTTATCCCTTTTGTCTTGGTAAACGTTTTGCTATCCTCAATTAAAAACTATATTATCTTGAAAAATTATTGAGCTAGTGGATTACAAATGGGAATGGGTGCCCTCGAATATAGGAAATTTTAGTATCATATACCAAACATAAAGAATATTTAATGAATGGATGAAGTAAAACATGCAGATGAGCTTGATCAACTATATCTCTCCATATATATATATATACATATAACTAGTAATATTTACATATAATGAACATTATTTTTAAGACCAGAGGGTAACCTCCTGTTAAAAGCTAGAGATTAACCTATTTGAACTTCTTCAATTTCTAAAATGTGGTTGACATAAAGTGGGGATGCAATAACCCATATGTTACTATTGACAAAGAACCCTTGTTGTTTGTTATCCCTTGAGGATATCGTCATTGCCTTCAAATGCATAAATAAACAAAGAAAATAGTTATGTTGATAGGGTACGCTCCAACAAATCACACTCATGGCCATGAAAACCAAAGTAGAAGAAGCCCCACAAATAATAACGGCGATACGTTGAAGTTGCGTGTATAACAACACCGGCAGTGGGATATAAATAACTTATTTAGGGGTTTTAATCACTTTATATATTTTTAATAAGGTTGTGGTTTTTGAAAAATTATTACATTTTATTTTGTACTACCAATGATATTATTTACTTTTTTTGCGTAAATAATTAATATATTTCGAGATTTGTGGATGCATCTTCCAATAAATATTACTCACAGATATCGAACTCTCGATATTAAGAATCCAGTGAGACCTTACACCATTATATCAACCCTGGTTGAAAAATTATTACATCATTTAGGATTAATGATTACAACTAAATCTTCTCTCGTAGGAGTGGTAGTAAGTCATATTTTTGTAAAACCAAAACTTAAAATCATTTTTATTGTTTTGAAAATTATGGTGAACTTTGTTTTGAAAGAAAAGATATTTCAGTTCAACTTTTTGGCAAAGAAGGTTTGTTTAAAAAAAAATACTATTTGAAGACTAGAAATGAGAAAGTCAACGACCTAAGAGGGGGTAAAATTATAAGCACCGGTGACATGGAAATGATAAATTTGTATTTCTTTTAAGGAAATATGATATGAAAATAGTAAACATGTAACTTTTGGATTTTTTTTTCACTAAGAAGTGGCAAGTGGTAGTTTTTCTGAAAAAAAGAGAGAAGTGATGGAAGGCTTTGTTGTATAGTTATTTTTGAGGAGGGAGGGAAAACATTTTGGAACCATAATAAAAATATATTTGTAAGAGCATTTTCAAATATTTAATTTCCATTCAAAAACTAGACTTGATACATATTAAAGATTACAATTGGGTGGGTCAAAGTTGAGTTTATGTTTACCCCAACCTATGATCCAAAATTCTCTACATATACTACTACATTGTAGTGTGATGGAAACAAATATCACCCCCACTACCCAGCCCCATTATTTGTCCTGTAATCTCAACTTGTATCAAAGAACTTACCATTTTAGGGTTAACAAAATTATTCATAATCCAAAATTCATTCGAATCTATCCAAATTCAATTCATTCAAATCTACCTGTTAGAACTAATGGATTTAAATAGATATAATTTAATGGATAGTGTTGATAATTGATGAATTCAAATTCATCTATTATATCAAATGAATATCTATGGGCATATCTATTTGGATGAACACCCAATCTATCGAAAAAATAAAAACAGTTTTTTTTAATTAAGAATATGGAACAAATGTTTAGACTTCACAATTTCTATATTTGTTTATTGTGAATTTGTGTTTTACTTAAGATGCCCCACGCAGTAAAATATTCTAGCAAAATACACACACAGTTACAGAAAACCAATAATGTGTAAAATATTTTTTGACTATGTTCTGAAATCTACGATGCCATTGGATCAATACGTCTATTTGTTACATACATGAACCATTGCACTTTGATGATAATTGGAAGTGGTTGTTGCCTTTATAACAATACTACTTGATAATAAGACTTCTAATAATGATGGACAGAGAGATCAATCTTAATATATTTGGAGTTTTGTGATTAATTACATATGACTTATCTGAATAATAGATTAATCAATTTCATGGTCTTGTATTAGAGTGTGTTAAGAACATAACAAGTAGTTGTCATCGTCTCACTAAAAGTAGGTTAGTTAGCAGTTAATAGGTGATAGATTATAATCGTAATTGCCACTATGATATTGTAGTTTTATGTTTAAAAGATTATTTTTTAAGGTGTTTTTTTTTATAAAAAATCACTTTTTAAAAGTGTTTTTATTTTTAAAATCACTTTGAAAAAAAAACAATTTTTAATAATGTTTTTTAAGTTGATATTTAAAAATGCTTTATTAGATAAAAAGATATGTATTGAACAACGTAATAGTTTTTATATTATTATTGTGTCATTCACCTTTCATTTTTTAATTATCATTAATTTTTTAAACAAAATAATCCAAATAAACAGTGAATAATATACTGACTATGTATACATTTTTACATTTGTTAGTATATATATTTAATACTCTTTCACATATGTATTGTCTTGCCTGCACTTTGTAAATACTAAGTCACATTATATTGAATTAAAGGTAAATATCTGCTTGTTTTTAGTTCAATGGTGCAATAGATTATTAAAGCGACGGTATAAATAAAATTAATGTGTGATTGTTTCAAGTAATACATATTTATTCTCTTTAAAATATATTTCAATTTCGAGTTTCTTGTATGAAGAAGATTCAGAAAGCTCAACTATAATGAGTATTTTTCAGGTGGGATAAGATTGCTTCTTACATATTGGTAAATATTATATAGAACTATAATAATCGTTTATTTTGAATTACTAATATTTTAAGAGAAAAAGATGTATGTCCTAACCGCATATCAATTTTATATACTGTTATTTATCTACTATTAGTATATAGCTTTAGTTGATTTTTCAAAAAAAAAATAATCTAGATCAATATCATATGATTGAGTGCATGTATATAAATCTTTATATTGTTGATTTATAGATTTTATTCTAATATTTTAAAGTCAATAATAATTAATATGAATGATCAATATGTATTAATTAATAATGTATAAAATTTTAGCATTATCAATAATACATATTTTTTCTATTATATATGTATATATAGAGAAAAAAACGTAAAATCGGATATTGTTTATATGTTATATTTCATATGTAGGAATAAATGAAACACCATATATAGCTATATTTTCTAGATTTTTCGAAGTTAACAAATGTAATTGGGCCGTAAACGTGGACTTGGGCTTGCGCTTGTTAGGGTTAACCTAGGAAGTCACCATTTTCGCAGAAAAACAATACGAACCACTCGATCAAAGTAATCACATATTCACCGTCCGATGAATCAACCATTCATTCTATATAATGCCACAAGAAAACCCTTATTGCAACACATCATTCAGAATCTCTTCTTCGTCCCCGCAGCTTTAATTAGGGTTTGTGAAATTAGGGTTTAGGTTTCATTTAAATTAGTTTTTTTATAATGTCTTCGTAGTAAGCTTCGCTATCTGGTTGGTGCGGATTAATTCCATTCCCATTCAACTCGTTCCCTTGAAGCAAAATCGATTTGTGTTGTTCTTTTATTACATCTCCTTCTACATCTTTGTTGCTTTAGGAGTACAAAGGGGCATCTATATTTCTTTCCAATTATCAGATTCGTTTTCTTTTTAATTTGTGCATTTTTTACTTGATTTATTATCTGGGTGTGTAAATATTTGAACTGTGATGAGTCTACAGACCTGTAATGATTTGCGGCCATGATCGCAAGCATTTGAACATCTAAGGGACTGAGTTCGCTAAAGTTGCACCAGTTTTGAATCTTCAATTTTTAATTGTAATTTTGTTATAATGCGAACTTATTTGGTGTAAATTAGGGTATTAATGTTTGATAGGCTTTAATTTTTTCGAGGTTTTGCTTGCACTGTGTGATAAGTGTGCTTGTTAAAGTTTTATTGAAGCCGAGAATTGTGTTCCCCTCGCTATCCTGTGCTTCAATTTGTATGCTGTATTAGGACGTCGGGGTACAAAATTACTACTTAAATTATTCATATAGTTGTATTTGTTAAAAGTTTCTAATCATTGAGGTTGTGTTTTTTAATTGATTAAATGATTTGGGTTTTATGGCATTTTGAAGTATTGTGGCTTTGGTAGATAGGGATGATGCAAAATATATAATCCAACACTTGATCTGAGACAATTGTTCAAATTTGTGAAGTTAAACCTATTTATATGCCTCTGAATCTACCTTATTCTATGTTTTTTGGTTAAAAATATATTTCGATTTTGTATTTCGTTTGTTGTATGGTAAATGTGATTTGAGGTTTGTTATTGATGTCTTAATTTTATATCTTCTCATTGTATGGTTCTTATATATTTCGACGTTGGTGTTTTTTGTTTCGAAAATTTTTATGATCACCAATTCTTGTTTTGTTTCACATCAGATGATGAAATTGGAATAATCTTAGGACACCTTCCTACACAGCAATAATTGCTGTGAATGAGAATAATTTTCCATGCTGATGATGTGATCAATAATATAATTTGATTTATTATTAATCATCTCCCCCAACTGGATGTTATAAAATTTATAGCGTATTATGCATCCTTAAATTTAACCACATTCACGTTATCTGTGGGGAATGGATTATTGGGGTTGCTCCTACTGTCAAAGATTTATTATTCTATCACTCACTGGGGAACAGTGGAAGTTGGTGGTGGAAGGATCTCCTAGGCCATAGTAGTTTAAGAGAGACTTACGAAGACAACCATATTAAAAATTTAATTCCAATTAAAATTTAGTCATAAATGATAGCACTAAATATCATGATACATTAATCTCCAAATATGATATGTTGTATCAGTCTCCATACAAGTGTTCTTAACAAATTTGAGAGATTGTGACTGGAAAATTGGAGAAAAAATGTCTGAAAGAAGACAGACTCAATAAAAAAAGAAAATTACCGAATGCCACCGTGGCCCACAATATTTGTGGTTCTATCTTAGGTGTATATATTTTGTATAAATTGATAGAATTGAAAACGATTATTTGTTACTTGAACTTAATATGGAATAATAATAATTTTTAAAAATAGATCCGTAATTCAATGAATTTTATAATTAACAACAAAATTAGTGTAGAATTAACAACAAAATTAGTGTATGAATTTTATATATGAACATACTGATGTTTGTTCCTCGTTATTAACATATTTAAACTTTTTTCAATTCCAATCAAGTTCCTCTTTCATCTATACCAAAACTTGAAATAACTTTCTCTGTAATTTTTATTTTTTATTTTCTATATTGCCCTTAATGTTATTTAATTTGTATAAAAAACTATATAATCCTAACCAACCACCAATACATTAATTAACCACATATCTCACTTTAAATTAAATAATATTTTAAACAAAAAAAATGTAATATAAAGTACGTTTAACACAAAAATATGAAATATATAAAAGTTGAATAGTATCAAACAATATTCGATGGTATGCACGAAATGTTTGTACACGTTAGTATATAATAAAGAAAAAATTTTATATACTGATAATGTAAAAATTATATATTACAGGCGATTATTTATTTTTAATTATGTTCACTCTTCAAAAATATTAACAATTGATTGATGATGTATTGATGGTGAGTTTTAGATGAAAATGTGATCTGTTTTTGGTTACTTCTATAATGTAGAAGTTATTTCGTTGTCATTGTAGAACACATAGATGTTCCTCTAATTATAATAAGGATATTATTGATTTTGTTATTTTTGAAATTTGAAAGAGGAAAAAATCAATAAGATAAAAATATGATTTCAAATAGTGTATTTAAGATGTTTATATTATGAACCATTAGTGTTGATCCAATTCTAAATAGTAATTTTTACATACAATAAAATCTGGAAATCAAATTTGAAAACAAGCAACTTTTTTAAAAGTTCATCAAATGAATAAAGTTTATGGCAAAACTTCACGTGAACAATTCTCACCCCTATTCAATATCATTTGTACTGCCCTACGATCAGCATATCCAAAGCCTGCTTCCTATAATCATTACTTAAACATTTGTAGTGTATTCTTCACTACAAATATCTGATATGAGAGACAACAACTTTATGCAAGTAAAGGAAATAATAATATGATTGAGCTAGTTCTCCTAGCGAAATTTTCATTCACCAAATGCAAAACTAAGAATAATGATAAATAGATCTTTCTTGTAAGGTTGTTATCCTCATATAGGAATTGTTTATGGAAGATTGGAATAGGGTTTGTGCTTACCCAATCCAAAATTCCAAGCTCAAATCAAATTCAGATGGTTCAAAAAAATACTACTTTTCTCGATTTGGTCGAATTTTGGGTAACTCAAACCTTAATATAGTGGGGTTGAAAATGATACTATCATTCTCGACATAGTTGGATTTTGTGTAAATTAAACCCAAAATTTATATTATTCATAAACATTGTCTGTGAAATCATCTTAGATCTCCTTCTTCCTTTAGTTGGTGAACTAATTTCATTCAAAAGCGAAACTTCTGTAGTCATAAAATGTATTATAAAAAACTGAACATTCTCTAGTTTGAAGTTACTTTGATTTCATGTGTATATGTTATATTATTTATTAATTTACCATATGTCAAATATGTTTTGGGTGGGTTCAGGGTAGGATATCAGCTTTACAAAATCTGAATCCAATCACAACAAATTTTCAATATTAAATTCAAATATGTTTCATTATCATCATATTCTCTCAACCTTACTGATTTTATAAAAATTCAATAAAAAGTCAAAATAAATAATTCAATCAATTTTTAAAATAAGCTATTAACACAAATCTTTATCAATCTAATTAAGAGAGAATAAGTTGTACACATGTTATAAAGATTTTTTATATGAATAACACATTATTATTTATCATTCAATATAAATAATAAGTAGTCTTTACACAATCATTACACATATTAATCTCCTTAACTAATTTACACACTACAATTCTTCCCCTTAAAATGCAAAGAGTTTGAACTTACATTAGCGAATTGGTACAGTAGAAGCACACGAGAAAAGAGTGTTTATAGTAAGGTCAAAGATCCTTTCTCAAATTGAGTGTGATAGTCATGACTCGCTATTCACACGCAAATCAAACTGCTCCTACACCAATTTCAACACATCACAACATTTTCCATTTAAATACCCCTTTCCTCCTTTCTCTTTTTCTCACTTCAATTTATCACAACAACAAGAAAAGCTAAATTAAAACATCACACAACAAAGCAAAAAAAGAAAAAAAATAGACCAGTTCAAACGTTAAAATTTTGACCACAACACAAACGTTTTATCAAACATGTCGTGCTCCGTCGCGGTTTCAAACTCGCCGGTGTTCTCAACCTCTTCTCTTTTTTGTACCAAACCTTCTATCGTATCTTCTTCTCCTGATTCTCATACCCTTTCTCTTTCTCATCTCAAACCCTCTTCTTCTTCTTCTTCTTCTTCTCCTTCTAATTCTACTTCTTCTCCGTCTTCACCTTTTCGGTTTCGCCTTTCTAAGCCTCTTATTGCTTCATCTACCTCCCCAAACGGCCCCGTTTTGAAGAGGAAGAGGCCGGCGAGGCTTGATATACCAGTTTCTTCTCTCAGCGTTGAGGTTCCGGCGACGTCGTCTGCGGTGGCTAGCGATGTGGTGGAGGATGAAGGAGATGGGTTTTCTGTGTACTGTAAGAGAGGAAGGAGGGAGTATATGGAGGATCGTTATTCTGCTGCTGATAATCTACTCGGTGAATCAAAATTTGTAAGTTTTTTTATATAATTTGTTTTTTAATTTTGGAATTGAATTTGCTGAGTGAGTGGTCAGGTTATGAGTTTGGTGTGTATATGGGACATGGGGTTATGGAAAGTTTGAAACTTTCTTTCTAATTTTAGTTTGTGTCTGATTAAATTGTTAGAATAGCTTAGAATAACTTTATTCATTTTCCTTGTGAAGTTGTGATATGAGGTATTTATTGATTTTTTGCTTCAAATTTGTTAATTTATAGCTGCATCTGGAAAATTTTGATTGATTTTTACATTTGAAGTTTTGAAGCATTTTTTTGCTATAGAAGTAGCTGCTAGGAAAATATACAAATTGGGTTATAAAGAGATAAAGAAAGCCCTTAATTCAATGTTTGAGTAATTGCTATGAAGTTAAGAATTTATATCAATGATTAATATGTGGGACAATATCTAGTTGAAAGTGTTAATTACTTACCTGTGTTGTGTGTATAGATAGTTGAGACATGGAAATTAGGGAAGATCGTAATGAATGTAATGAACTAATGATGTTTGAGGGTTGCTGAATTTACTCTTGTTTTTCATGTTTAGCGAGCTAAAGAGATGAGTCATGATAGGACAATAAAATCTGACATGTAAGTCCTTTTTATGATCACTGCAGGCTTTTTTTGGGGTATTTGATGGGCATGGAGGTTCAAGAGCCGCAGAATTTGCTGCAAAGAACTTAAAAGATAATGTCTTAAATGAAGTGAGCACTACTGAGGAAGAAGATATCCAGGAGGCGGTGAAGCGTGGTTACCTCAACACTGATTCCGATTTCTTAAAAGATGATCTCAATGGTGGTTCTTGCTGTGTAACAGCACTGATTAAGAACGGTAACCTTGTGGTGTCCAATGCTGGTGATTGTCGTGCTGTCATAAGCAGAAACGGTGTTGCAGAGGCCCTAACATCTGATCACCGACCTTCAAGGGGCGACGAAAGGGACAGAGTTGAGACTCTGGTAAGCATCTGAGCATGATGGTGATTTTTCTTTTCTCCGGTTATTGAAAAACTTGTTTGTGTTTTGGGTTTGTTGGTTCTTATGTATTAAAATTTGCTTTGCAGGGTGGCTATGTTGATTTATGCCGTGGTGTTTGGAGGATTCAAGGATCTCTGGCTGTATCTAGGGGAATCGGAGATCGTCATCTGAAACAGTGGGTGACAGCAGAACCCGAGACCAAAGTTCTTAGAATTGAACCTGAACATGACTTATTAATCTTAGCTTCAGATGGATTATGGGATAAGGTACAAATCTAAGCAATTAATTTCAATGCTTACTAGTTTCTTAGCATTGTAGAAAATCATTGCTCAAGCAACTCTGATTAACTAAACAAGTTTCCTTTTCTTCTTTCAGGTTAGTAATCAGGAAGCAGTAGATATTGCTCGTCCTTTTTTCGTAGGGAACAAGAAATCGCAACCATTACTGGCTTGTAAACGGCTTGTGGATTTTTCAACTTCCAGAGGCTCTATTGATGATACAAGTGTTATGCTAATTAAGTTGGAGCACTATATTTGAAGTTCCTTTGTTTCAAGAGAAGAAGGTGGCGCCCTGATTATAGTATAGTGTAGCTAATTCTTTTCTATATACCTGATGAATGACTTCACTGGATCTTTTTGAATCTGTAGTGTGGATCTGGATTTTTGCATGTCGTTGAATAAGGTGAGAGGGATATCTTAGAGAGATACAGTTTTTTCTCATATATGTATATGTAGTAAGTTCAGTAGCTGATATTAATCCTAGCTTTGAGATGAAAATGATTAGAAAATAAAGACAGATTAACTATAGGATCAAGCCAAGTAGCTGAAATGGAGTAGTAGTTTTGAGTGTAATATGTAATATGGAGATATGTCTCAAGCTTAAGAGAAAAAATTATGAGAAAAAATGTTTACACCGACAATACATAGATATTACATTCAAAATTTAACGGTAAGATTAGCTATATTCCATCTTCATACTCTGTACAGATTAATCTTCTTCAAATTCCCTTTTTTAATGGTAGTTTAATGGAGAGGATAATGTGGGCATCTAAACCTATGGTTCAACAATAGCTCTATCTATTCTTTTTAAGACCGAATAAATAAATAAAATCTTGAAACTTCTGTCCTTTTAATTTTCATCTAATTAATCGTGAGTTAAAGGTAACAATGTGTTCCTCTTGCATTATTCTTCCATTTTGAAAGTCGGGTGAAGAAATGGGATATTATTATTTATTCATAATTAAATAAAACTGGTTATCATATTTACAACTTTGGAGGAAACTAATCTAAATAGGTTAACTTATAGAAGTGGCTGAATATGCATCACATGTTTTAATTATGGCTAAACAATTACAAGGAGCCACGCTTATAAATGTCATTCGACGTTATAGAGCCACTTTTATTCGTTCTTGTTTTGTTTTTAGATTTCGATATATGTACCAAAAAATATGCTCTATCATTATCGGGTATACATTTGTCCCACAAGTTGTGTCAGTACATGTGGAAAATAATTATTATTACTTTTTTAACTTAATGTATATTTTCTTCAATGTCAGACTAGTGGTCATGCAATTATACAACTTATAGGACATATTCCATTATTTTAGAATACTTTAGATTTTTTTCTAGACTATCTCAGGCCCTATAAGCAGTAGATTAATATGCTAAAGTACGTAAATTATGACTATTTTTTCTTCACGAAATTAGTAATTATTATGTTAAGGATGATAAATGCCTTTAACATTTAACTCTTTACCATTATCTATCCATTGAAGTATTATAATTTATCTCTCCTACGTGTCACATTTTCACCACCGTGTTGTGTCACCTAGGGTGGTGGTGGGTACACATTGCAAGCTAAATGGCATGGTTCTAGAATTTCCAATTTGATTTTACCCGTTACCTTTTGAAGGTCTTTTTAATAAATGAAAAATCACGTCGAGTTTTGAATCCTAACTTCCCTTTCAAACCTTTGTTTTCTTCTATATATCTACTTTCATGCCAAAAGTCATGTTTATGTAGATAATGTTGGGAATTTCGACTAAGAAGAAGAATAAAAGTTTAGAGAAGAAGAAAGAAAAATTGAAAGAGTGCAGTATTCTTATTCATCAATTGCTTAGAGCATACACAACCTATTTATAGTAAGGTTGGTTCAACTAACTAACTGAAATTCAAACTAATTTCTATAAATGGCAAGTCACATTTTCTTCTCTAACTACACAATACTATACACTAAGACTTGGATTACAATATACATTCAAAACTCTTCCTTAAGACAAGTCCTTAAGAGATACAACACCCATCTTCTTCAATAAATCTTCAAACCGATCCACCCTTAATCCTTTTGTGAATAAGTCTACCAATTGCAACTCAGTTTTGCAATATTCAATTTGTAACCTCTCTTGATTCTTTGACAAATTCATGGCTGAAATGTTGTCAATTCTTAGTTACAATGGTGTCTTCAAACTCATCCTGATCTCTTTTAAAAATTCTTCTAGCCAAATCACTTGGCAAGCTGCATAACATGCTGAAATATACTCTGCTTTGCAGTTTGAGAGAGCAATGACTTGTTGCATTGTTGAAGACCAAGAGATGGGAGCATTGTTGAGTAGGAATAAGTATACAAATGTGCTATTCTTGTCAACTAAATCTCCACCATAATCAGAATCTACGTAACCCACCAATACCAGTTCTGATTTCTGTCTTCCCGTTGGAAATAATATGCCTCTGGCCATAGTACCCTTTATATACCTCAATACTCTCTTGGTTGCTAGGAGATGAGTCTTTTTCAGCTTACACATAAATCTACTCACTATGCCAACACAATATGCGAGAACAGGTCTGCTGTTGCATAAGAATCTCAATGATCCAACAATTTGCTTGAACATTGTTTCATCAACTAATTCTCCTTCCCCATCCTTGGTTAGTTTCAAGTTTATTTCAACTGGTCTTCCTACTGAATTACAGGAATCCATTTTGAACTTCTTCAATACTTCACTTGCATATTTCTTCTGATGTAGCATGATTCCTACTTTAGTATAAGCAAATTCCAATCCTAGGAAGTAGTTCAATCTTCCTAAGTCAGTCATTTCGAATTCTGCATTCATGACTCTTTTGAATTCATCCATGCTTTCTTGGCTTGATCTTGTTAGCAACAAGTCATCAACATATAAACAAATAATGAGAAATTCTTCTTCTACACCTTTGATGTAGACTCCATGCTCAACCTGACATTTTTGCAAATCAAGCTTGAATAGAAAAGCATCTATCCTTTTGTTCCAAGCCCTTGGAGCTTGTTTCAAACCATACAAATCTTTCTTTAACTTGTACACATGTTGTTCTTTGCCTTTTGTCACAAAGCCTGGTGGTTGTTGCACATAGACTTCTTATGCTAGTGGTCCATGGAGAAATGCTGATTTCACATCAAGTTGAAACAACCCCCAATTCCTAGCACTTGCTATTGCAACTACTGCTCTTATGGTCTCAATTCTGGCTACAGGTGCAAATACCTCTTTGTAGTCTAGGCCTTGTCTTTTTAGGAATCCTTTAGCAACAAGTCTTGCTTTGTACTTTGAGATTGATCCATCAAGATTTAGTTTCTATTTGAAGATCCACTTGACTTCTATTTGATGTTTGCCAATTGGAAGTTCAACCAAGTCCTAAGTTTCATTCCTTTTGATAGACTTTATTTTTTCATTCATTGCTATCTTCCATTCTATCTGATTCAGAGCCTCAGTTTCATTTATTGGTGTTGCTTCAGCCATTAATGCTAAGTGAATCAAATCACATTCGTCATTGATCTGATCATCAACATTTAACTCATAGTCTCTAAATCTATTTGGAAATGTTCTTATTCTTTGTGATCTCTGAACTCTAGGTGTCTCATTAGTTCTTTCAGGTTGCCTCTATGGTTCAGGTTCATCATCTATGCTTACAGGAATCATCATTTTGAAGGAGGTTTGCAATTGCTTCCAATCCCATTTTTCTTGTTCTATAATCAACACATCCCCGCTGATCTGAACCCTTTCCTTAATTGGATCATAGAGTCTATAGGCTCCAGTAGAGTGATATCCTATGAACACCCTTGCTTCACTCTGATCCTGAAGCTTGGTTCTTTTCTGGTGAGGTACATGGTTGAAAGCTAGTGATCCAAAGATCTTGAAGTGACTGACCCTAGTTTTTTACCTGACCATACTTCAAGAGGTACTTTCCCTTCAAACTTCTTAGTTGGACACCTATTCAGGATGTAGACTGACGTTGATACTGCTTCAGCCCACAATTTTTGAGGCAACTCCTTCTCCTTTATTAAGCTTCTTACCATATTCATGATGGTTATATTTCTCATCTCAGCTAGACCATTGTGTTGGGGAGTGTATGGTGCAATCACCTCATGCTTTATTCCGTTCTTTCTGCAAAATGATTCAATTTCATTTGAGGTATACTCTCCTCCTCCATCTGTTCTGATCAATCTCTCCTTTTCTACCTAAGCCTTAAAATTCAAGATGGCTTCATATGATATACTCTCCTCCTCCATCTGTTCTGAGTAACTTGATCTATTTACTACTCTCCTTTTCTACAACAACCTTCAATTCAAGAAGGATTCATAGGCATCACTTTTAGCTTTTATCACATATAACTAGATCATTCTACTATACTCATCCACAAATATTATGAAGTATTTTTTACCTGCCAAAGCCAAAGGTGGTGTTTCAAATGGGCCACAAACATCAGAATGAACAACTTCTAGAAGTGACTTGGATCTCATTTCTATTTTTGATTTAAAAGAGTTTCTAGTTTGTTTCTCTATCAAGCAAACTTCATATACTTTCTTAGGCAGTGATATGGTAGGAATTCCACTTACCAACTGTCTTGATCCTAGTTTATGCAAGTTCTTGAAGTTTAGGTGACCATATCTGGAATGTCATAGCCAGCTTTCATCATTAGTTCTCATGGTAGCCAAATATTGTACTTCAACTGCCTTGATGTTTACTTGGAATGTTTTGTTTCTAGTTAGCTTGCTCCTGAATATGAGATTGTCCTTTGCATCAATAGTTCAAGTTGCCCATTCCAAATTACCACACTGAAGCCCTTTTCCAGCAACTAACATATGCTTAGTAGGTTGCACTTCATTTTTGACACTAGCAACACATATGTGATTATTGCTTTTGAGCCATTTTGCCTTATAATCACCACATTCTCAGCTCCTCTACTTCTAATGAGCTGTCATCTGCAAACTTTACTTTGCTTTTCTTTTAGGGATCAAATTCTGTTAGCCATTCTATGTGTCTTGTCATATGATTGGAGCATCCTGAGTCCAAGTACCATGACTCAGTTTGTGAGCTTCCTGCAGATGTGGTTACCATTAGATTCAATGGTTCTGAATCTAAATCTCCTTGGACAACATATGCTTCTTTTTTATTCTTTGTTTTTTCCCTTTTCATTAGGACATTCATAGGAGTAATGGCCTAATTTGTCGCAATTGAAACAATCAACCTTCCTTTTGTCAATTCTTTTTTTATTTTGGTTAGTTGTTCTTGACATTCCTCTTCTATTAGATGATTCTACTCAATCTTGACTAATTTTTCCTCTTTCAACATTTTGAGCCCATCTCTTGTTATGGTCATTTATGCCTCTCCATTTCTTGTCTTTCCTTTTGTCTTCATCTTTGACGTAAGTTGCTTTTAAGGCTTGCTCTGTCTTTTTGCCCGCGCTTCTGTCAAGAAGCCCCATCTCATGAGCTTCAAGTGAGCTTTGAAGCTCTTCTATCTTCATCATTGTGATGTCCTGTGACTCCTCTATTGCAACCACTATGAAATCAAACTTTTGAGGCAGAGACCTCATGATCTTCTCAGTCACTATGAGATCTGTGATGGATTCCATATATTCCTTCATCTGATTAGTATCTTGGTGAAGTACTCACCAATTTTATCACTCTTCCATATGCAGTAACTCATATTGTCTCCTAAGAGTTTGTAATTTCACTTTTTTAATCTTGTCTCCACCCTCATGGCTTCGAATCAAAATGTCACAAGCTCCTTTGGAGGTAGTAGCTCCCTGAATTTTCTCAAAGTGGACTTCATCCAAACATTGATGGATTAGAAATAGAGCCTTGTTGTCCTTCTTTTTGGCTTCTTTGTGCAATGTTCTTTGGCTTTCTGTTGCATCAAGACCTAGTGTAGGATATCCATCTTCAACAACCTCACTGACTTTTGGGAAGCAGAACAAGACTCTCATTTGAGTCCTCTATCGATCCCAGTTCTTCTCTGTGAGAATTGGGAGTCCCATTGATTGGAGGTTTGTGTTGTTTCCCACTATTTCTTGATCTCCTTAACCCAATCTGCAACCCCTTCTTGTTCTTGATTCACTCTCAGTGAATCTGAATGTCCTTTTGCTCACCTTTTGCTTCAACAAACTCAATTTGTTGATCCTTCACACACGCATCTGCATGTCCTTGGATTTCAAGCATTGATACCAGATTTGTTGGGAATTTCGACTAAGAAGAAGAAGAATAAAAGTTCAGAGAAAAAGAAAGAAAGATTGAAAGAATGCAGTGTTCTTATTCATCAATTGCTTAAAGCATACACAACCTATTTATAGTAAGGTTGGTTCAACTAACTAACTGAAATTCAAACTAATTTCTATAAATGGCAAGTGACATTTTCTTCTTTAACTACACAATACTACACACTAAAACTTGGATTACAATATACATTCAACAGACAAAACTCCTTATTTTATTCATATAAACTGCAACACATCTGTTGTCCCACATTTTGTACCACTCTATGTATCATCGATTCTCATTAGTTGAAAAAAAATATTATTTAAGTTAAAATTGTAATTATTAAATATTTTTTTGGTTAATCATATCTTCTGACATATGAAGTGATACAAAAGAGTATGAATGTTGATTCAACCATTACATATTTCCAATAATTTTCCAATAATTTTCCAAAAAAACGAGAGTTGCTTGGGCTTCTGGGGGTGAAGTATTACACTTGAACAAGAGAAACTAGTGATTTCCTTTTTATAATTATTAGGCCGAATCGTGTAAAGCAATTTAAGGTTAAATCTTATCTTTGAAATGCAAGAGGAACTCAAAGACCAGTTGCCACATACTTAATAAGGAAATGAAGAACCGTGTTCCAAATTGTCTCAAATAATATCAATAACGCTTGAGAACATGTCACAAAACTTGTCCCTCTTTTTCTTAAAGATACTATACCCCAAACTTCATGTAGTACCTAAATTACAACCAGATGAGAATAAGAAAAAGAAACTATTTAAAATTATGTAAAATAAAATAAAATAATGAAATATCTAATGGAAGTGTGGGGGTGCACGTCACATACTTGAAATGTAACTAAACTCTGTGGCTAAAGCCACACACAAGCATCATGGGCAATTCTGCATACACATCCCCATCTTCAGACACAGGTATGCTGTTTATAAGCACGTCTCAATGTCTCTCATAAATTAATCATAATATGTCATTTTAGTTAAAAAAATTAAATATTTATAACTTTGTCTAATTTTGTTTTATTATAATTGGTTTAGGACAGAGTTGAAGACAGCATATCTCCATTTCTACTGTATTAGTCTCCAGCCCTCTTTTCATAACTACGTGGACCAACAACTTTGAGCCACGCCATTTCCATTTTACTACCACCCATAAAAATCACTTTAAACAAAATTTTAAGTTACATCGAAAAGTAATTATCATCCAACTGTGACATAAGAAAAAGTTGAAATGAATCGAAAATGATATGGATAAGGATTAAAAACCGAAACAGTATCCGATACTTAATTCACACTCGTGAAAAACATTACCACTTGGGACTTGCTGACCTCACAGATCACCACCGCTTTTCTTAATTATCCACTTTCCATAAATTCCACGCTGTAACATTAAAAAATCGGAAAAACAAAACACCCAAAGTTAGAAGTTAGAACCAACATAACACCACACGCATTTCGTATATATATATATATATATATATATATATCCCTTTTTGGGCCTTCAAAAAGATCACACAAAACACGATTTCAAGTTTGAACTACGCGGAAGTGAAGTTGAGGTGAAAGAGTGTTGAATATGGTTTGTTGGGTGAGAGGAAAATGTATAGGTAAGGGTGCGTTTGGCACCGTCAATATTGCGGTTGCTAAATCTAACGGTCAAGTATTTGCGGTTAAGTCAGTTGATCGTAAAACGGGTCTACCGGGTCAGGTAGAGGCGTTGGAGAACGAAATTAAGATTCTACGGCGTTTGGATTCACCTCACGTGATTTCTTTTCTCGGCGATGATGTCACGTGTGAATCAACGACGTCGTATCGGAACCTTCACATAGAGTACATGCCAGGTGGTAACGTCGCTGACATGGATCGTGCTTACGTGGACGAAGTGTTAGTGAAGCGTTACACTTGGTGCCTTGTCCACGCGCTTCGACACGTTCACGAGCTTGGCGTGGTGCATTGCGACGTGAAGGGAAGGAACGTGCTCCTCGCCGGCGACGGCTCCGTCGCGAAGCTCGCTGATTTCGGCTCCGCGGTGGAGTTCAATCACGCGACAGGTATTCTGCCACGTGGAAGCCCGATGTGGATGTCGCCGGAGGTAATTCGCCGGGAATACCAGGGGCCGGAATCGGACGTGTGGTCTCTTGGATGCACCGTGATCGAGATGTTCACCGGAAAAACGCCTTGGAAGGACGACGGCGTCGACACGCTGAATCGAATTGGATTTTCTAGTGCTTTGCCGGAGTTTCCAAATGCGTTATCAGAGCTTGGACGAGATTTTCTGGAGAAATGTTTAAGAAGGGAAGCAAAAGAAAGATGGAGCTGTAATCAGCTGCTACAGCATCCATTTTTGCAGATAGAGTCTTTCACTAAGGTTTCAGAATCATCGCCACGGTGCATTTTGGACTGGTTTGAATCAGAAGAAGAGAAAATGGAATTGGATAGTGAAAATTCAGGGAAGGGTAGGATTGGTAAATTAGATACAGGGATAAGGGCAAATTGGGAAATACAGGGTTGGGTTGAGGTGAGGGCAATTGAGTCATCTGAACTAGAATCATCAACTACAACCGCAGGGTTTGATGAAGAAAGAGGGGTAAATTGGGAATTCGGGAATGTGGCGAGGGTAGAAAAGGAAATGGAAATAGGGAGTCGTTTGGAATATTGGGATAGTGGAAAATTTGGAACATCAAAAAATGAGAGGGTAAAACGGGAAATGCCGAGAATTAGGAGGTTGGTGTGGCGGTGGTGCCGTAACCGTAAGAAGAGGGTAATAGTTGGAGGTGGTTGTCGGAATGGGTATAAGTTGGATAGGATAGAAGGAATAGCCTACAGCTTGCCTTGTAAATTATTCAAATCAATGAAATCACATTATTCATTATTGGTATATTTTAAGAGTTTAATATATTGCATCCTCACTATAAAGTGATTACACTACAACAATCATTTACTATTAGTTTAGATTACTTTTGATTGTCGGTTAATGAAAACTAATATAAGAACAACGGATGATGTATTGATAGTTAAAAAACAATTATGCTATCAGTGTATACGTATTAAATCCATATTTTAATGAGTGTAATATTTATGGACTAACAGTGTAAAGAATTATACACAATTAGTGCATCATCCACCATTTACAACAATTGCTCAAATTCTTTTTCATCAAAAGCCACGATTTTGAATCACAAGAGAGATTTCAAGAAATGGCAGATCTATTCACTCTATCAATAACCGAGCCGGATCTGATGTATCATAAGGGATTTGCCCTTTCTATTGATTCCTCCGGATTGGATCAAAAACAATTCTTGAATGAGGTATTCAACTCCAGGGATGAATCGAAAAATAAATCTTTATTGGTTCTACCCCCATAGGTTTCTTATAGCAAATATTCACTTAAGCATTAAGCAACACCTTACCTATTCTTCTTTTATGAAATGATATATATCCACAATAAAGGGGCAGCAATTAGAAGCCACTTGGTTTGAATGACAATAGAAGATTACACTTTTTTCTTGTATCTTTTTTGGAGTGGCATAGACCGACATGTATGTCTGTTTTAATTGCGGCTTTTACATAGCACACAAAAACATAAGTGGGAGATAGATAGGCTTTTATTTACCATTATTTCGGCAAAAACATATGATATGTTGGACAATGTCACAAGCATGTCCAGTGTTGCTGTTGTTTTCGCATCTTTGCTTTGTGCCAAAGATTGCATATGGCAAGTGGATAAGCAAAAAAATCCAATCAATGAAGAGCGAAAAAATAAAGAGGGTGCAAAAGTGTTACAAATCCCACATTAGGTAGTATAACAAACTCAATGTGGTATTAAACTATGAAGTTCTCTCACCTAATAAACTAGTTTTTTGGGTTGGATTCTTTTTATATGTTTAATGTTCTAACAAAAAGTTTGATAAAATTGGATTATTATGTATGGAACTTATTACCTTGCAAGTTGCAACTAGAGATATTGCAGCCATGGATCAGTGCTGCTTACTAACCCACCACTTCAAGAACCAAGTTTATCCACTTGGTGGAAGGAATATATATAAACATATCATCTAAAATATCAATTACAATGCAAATGCAAAGTGTAAATGAATGCTACAATTATCTTCATCAACATCTTTAAACCTAGTCTGATGTTACCTTGCCAAGTGTATACAACATTAATCTAATTTGAATACCAAGTCAAAAGAATAGAAATACCAAGTCAAAAGAGGCCAGTTTTGATATTGAATGAATGTTTAAATACCAAGTCAAAAGAATAAAAATAGTGGAATTCTAATTTGAATACAATTACATAACTTGTCAACTAAGAAAACAACATGTAGTGAATAATCAACTATACATGCAGCAACCAAGCTAAGGCCTCAAAAGCCAATATCAACTCGACCATTTCCCATGTAGTAACATGGATTGCTCAAACAACCCAATCTATTCAGCATTTGGCTAAAGGAAAAAGGAAAAAGAGAGACAAGACAAATAATGTAGGAACTTCACAACTTTCAATGTAAAAAACCACAATCAATAGATGCCAAGTTTGTTACCCGTGGGGAACTCTGTCTTGGATGAATATGGATTTTAAGCAATCTGTCTAACTTGAGTAAAAAATATATGTGGCAAAATTCTCTTGTCTTGAATGGAGAGATCAGTAGGGGCCGCCCATTGGAGGCATGCCAAAAGGGGGCATTGGTGGCATCCCCATTCCACCCATATGTGGCGATGGAGTATACCCTCCACCCATTCCTGGCATTGGTGGTGGCGATGGAGTATACCCTCCACCCATTCCTGGCATCGGTGGTGCAGGCAAAGCAAGTGGTAGCAACTGGGCATACATATTCTGGAATTCATTGAAAGTATGGTGTTAATAAGTTAAACAAAAGATAAAAGCAGTCTTTTTTTTAGGCAGCCCAAAGCCCGAGGATGGGGTTTGTGGAGGGTAGATGTATTAAACATTTCGTCTGCAGGAGAGAGGCTACTTCTAAGGTTTGAACCTCACAAGGCAACACAATCTTACCATTGCACCAAGCCTCACCATTTGTCTTATAAAAGGAATTTAAAAAAAAAAAAAGTACCTGCTGAGCAATAACATCCTTCTCCTCTTTCTCTTTAGCTTTCTCCTCTTTTTGTGCTTCAATTTTGTCCTTGATAAGATCATCTACCTTACCGGTATACTCTCGAATAAACTATTTTTTCATAAAAAAAATGGTTGTCAACAAAAGGAAGAAATTACATCCATTAAATAATATAATGAAAGAAACCCCAATGAATAATATACCTGTAAGAGATATGGGAAAGCAAAATCAATCATATTGTTCATCCAAGCAAGTTCAAGAGCAACATCTGGCCGGATTATATCGTAACAGACAAAGAGGCAAGATGCAAAACACTCTTTCTTCCCCTGCAAATATACCAAGAGGAATTATGAATATCATTCCTTGGTAAAATTTAAAATTATGACAAAGAAAAGCATGATCTAGAAAACAATAGTGGGATGTAGAAATGAGAAAGCTCTTTAAACTGAAAACGAGGACAAACTGCAATGCAAAGGGCCTAACTTGGGAATGATCTAATATATGAATAGCAGAGTTTGATATTTTGAAGGAAAAGGATAAGAAAATACAGACCTGATCGATAAAGTAAACAAGCAAATCCTCTGAGAGTTCACGGTCACCGGATTGAGAGCAAGTTTCCATACAGTCCTTGTAAAGATTGTCTTTCTTTGACAAAGCAATGGACTGCTTCCATCTTCCAGCTTTCTTATAAATATAAGCAGCAACACGCCTCATCTCAAGAAGCTCATGCTTCTCAATCTGCTCATATGTATTGTAAAACAAAATCAGTAATTATTCAATCCTTTTAAGTTTCCCAGTAAGATTATATCTCATTTTTAGCAAATTTGTCGAAAGACATGAGATATTCACCTTCTGTGCAAGACCTATCTGATCGAAATTGTCATGCAGATCTATTGACTCACGAAGTCTCTCATAGTCCTCCTCCTCAGCATAAATTTCATTCAGAGCTTCATTAACAGCAGAGACATTGTTGCTTTGAACGGCAACCATGTATGGCTTAACTAATTGGATGTGGCCAGCCTAAAGACCAGAAAATTCAAGCAACAAACAAGATTATTGCATAAAACATTTACATCGAATTATTTATCTCACCAAACTAGATTAAAATTGCAGGCATTAGGCAATAAAGTATGAGAAATACAAACCTTCCGCATTATATCCACAACACGGGTATGGTCCAAACGAAGGGCAAGCACATTAAGCATATCATTTATAATATCAGGATGTTCTTGCAAGTAGAAGTGAACAGCCTTATAGTAGAGCTCCACACTTGCAACTTTAACAATAACATCTTTGAATTGCATGTGGTCCCATGCTTCTGGAGAGTGATTCATTACAGTAGTAGCAGCATTATCAAACTCATCATATTGGATGTATAGGTACGTAAGTTCCTTCCAGTGCTGTTGTTCATCACAAGCCCGGATAAGCTTGGGAATGTTAAGCCGGGTTGAGAACAACTTAATGTGTTCCATTAACTTCTCAGGGCGATATCTAGCATAAAGAACTCCCAACTCTGTAAAAATGCCCATATGTGCACGCTCCAATCCAAGCCCACTCTCCATAAGAGATATGAGTTCATTGAAGCATCCTCTGTTCTGATAAAACTCACTAACCTCTTCCAAATCATCCACCTTCATAACAAAAAACAGTGAGAACTAGTCAAAGAACAGCAAATAACTAAGCAAACAATGCTTTATCTGCCACTTGCTTTTATTAATAACTACAGTCTACACCTTCTTCATTCTTATAGCACATACAACTTAACCTGCATTTGAAGGATTAACAATATGAGGGCCAATTCTTTATATTGAACGTTTTTCAGATTGTTTTTTATGGGGAGGGGGATATCAAGAACATTTAGTTATTCTGGAAAAGAGTGCCACCTGAATGATAACATTGAGGCCACAAATCTGAGCTAAGCGGAATTCCTCATTATCAACGCATGCAAAACAAACTTCCTTCCATGTTTTTGCACTGTTTGCTTTTCTAGCAGCATCAACAGCACCTTGGAATTGTTTAAGCTTGACCAATGTCACTGCTAACTTAGCCCAGTTAGAAATGAAAGCAAATATAATTTTTGCAGCCTCATAGAGCGCCTCGTCATACAAGCGGTCTCCGACATTTGGTAAATTAGCAACATTTGGCATCAATATAAACTCTTCAATTTCTCCCAGACGATCAACCTTTGCATATGCATAAATGAGCTCACTATCCACCTTGGGCTCTTTGGTCTTCTGTCTAACCATGAGAAGGTACCTTACTAGGTCATGGTATACATCTGCATCTTCAGCAGCCTTTATAACCTCCAGGAAGTGAGCGGCATCATCTGCACGAATGAATGACTCAATTGCATCACTTACTAAGCCTTCTCTTAGTTGCGCCTTAGCCACCTGGGTCCACACAGCATCTTCTTCAACCCGGAATGCAAACTCCACAGCTCGATCAATGGTCTGCAAGTTATCTAGCAGGACATTAACAGCCTGAACATTCAAATTAAATTTCTTGAAAATGGCAAAAGCCTCTTCATATAGTTGTGCTTCCACTGCCATGTCTCCAACAGCAGGTCCATCAAAGTTGTCCAACCTATTTATGTAATCCATAACTCTTGAAGGATCTGCCTTTATTGCAGTAAGAATCAACAAATTTTGCAGATTAAAGTTTCCACTAAAAGCAGAATTTTGAAGAACAATTTTTTCAAGAAGCTCAATCAGTTCATGAGGAAGATCTGCTGTCATGAAAGCTTTCACTGCAGCTGAAACTTGCTCAGGACTCTTGCTTTCAGGCAGAGCAGTGGACACCACTTGATCGATCAACAACCTTCTAAACTCATTCTCAGGATTAAGAACTTTGTCCCAGAGGTCACCATCCATCCGTTCCACAACATATCTGACAAAAATAATAAGAAATAACATGGGTTCCAGACTAGCATTGTGAAATACAATGACCCTTTTCTAATGAAGGGTAGTATACATACCTGGCTTGGAGTTTGAACAAGGAATTTTTATTGGTAACATTAACAAGCTCATCATCGCATTGCCCTCTTCGGTAAGCAACAACGGCTAGCGTAGGATCCCGTTTCTCACAATATTTACCAACAACACGAGAATCATAATATGGGTTGGTTGTGAGAAAATGTTCAGGATTGTTGTTGCTGTCAATGATGATTTTACCCAGAGCATTATGCACATGTACATCTTGGCTTCCCTCACTTACAAGATGCTCCAAGAACTGAGTGAGCAAGCGGAGACGATTCCTGAACATTGAAAGTAAAATAAGGAAAAAGAATATTAATGAGGAGATGCGGGATAGGGAGAAAACAAGCGCACCTCTTCTCACATTCTTCAACTAAAGGCTCAACAGGAAGAAGAGAACGAACTGAAAGTATAAGACCTTTAATGAAATCCTCAGGGCACTCGTCATCTAATAACTGTCCTACAACTAGAGGAGCATTTCCTGGATTGACCTATAAGCAAGAAGTATGATGTTAGAGTTTGGCATTTAGGATTAGCTTAGAAAAAATTAAAATGCACCCCTATACACCAATTATCACAAAAAGTAAATACAATCGCTCACAACAAATTTACCTTTTGAACATATCCTTCAATGTAGCGAAGCATGTTGTTTGTATAGAGATAATGGGTGAGATCTGGAACAAAGCCAAAACGATCACACACATTAATCAGTGGCCGTGCATCTGGAAGCTTGGCCTCCATTAGAAAATTCTTTGTCTTCTCAGCATCATAAAAGTTTGATTCCCGAGTCACACGCTCAACCTCCTTAATTTGTCCAGTTTTAGCAGCTGCTTCAATGTACTTGAAGTGAAGTTCAGGATCCTCACTGTATAAGACAGCAATAGAAGGCAAAACTATAAAAGCAAAAAACAAAAGTAGAATGGCAAAAGCAGGCTGTGTAGAGAACTGATGTCATGGTCATTCTCCATTAACAAATACCTAGAGCTCAAATATGCACCCAAGAAAAAGTATAATCCTTCATAGGACTTGAATTGCTCAAAGAGCTTAATGCATGCATCAACACCCAGCTGCTCAGAATATTCCTTAGCAGTCTGCAAATCATGTACTGATAAGATATTCTACTATACAAATTATAAATCCATAAAATAATTTATTTAGATAAAAATGTCTCATGGAAACATTATACAGAGACTTAATAGAGTGAGTACCTGAACAATTATCTGAAGATTTCCCCTAAGGTTGACTAGTAAAAGATCTTTCATGCACTCCAATGCCCATTCTTTAGAAAGGGTTCCAAAGAACTCGACTAGAGCCTGAAATCACTTCATAGTAAGAATATATAACAATTTTATGATAGATCTAGTCACTTGAGTACTTGAAAAATTCATACCTGAGGTTCAATGGCATGTGTATTCACAATCACACGTTTGATGTCGGGAAGCTCAGAATAATGCTGCACAAGAGACAGACAAGAAGGTTCAAGCAATGACTGTGACAAGAAAATAACTTTCAGTCATCAGAAATAAAGAAGGCAAGAACCTGAAGGGCCCGTATGAAAAGGCCCGCCTTTTCACATAGTTGAGCAATTCGTGGACGATCATAGTGACTAAACATGCCATTGGCTAATATAGCATCAGCAACATTTGGAAAGGTCACAAGATTAATTTCCAGAACCTAAAAGCAAAAGGATAGAAATTTTTCCCAAAATTAAAAGAAACCATAGAACACCATCTAGTTCATGGATAGCGATTACAGCAAAGAAAATATAAGAACCTTCGTTTGAAGATATCCATGTTCAGGTAGGTTTGGCTTCAGTACATCCAATAAAAAGGCAGTTGCCTCCCGGATTAAATTCCTCTAAGATTAAAAAAATAAACACAATAAAAAATAAGGGTCAGTTTCCAACACAAGTAACAAACAAAAGGTAATAATCGGTTCTCCCTTTAACAAATAGTTCCCAGTTGACACAATTAATGGAAAACATAAACAAATATCTTTGCCCAAGCAAGATAATTTTCAACAATCATTACCAAAGCAAGTTTTAAGAAAGAGATGGCTTGGTTTCATAATTTTTTCTCATTTTCCATTTTGAAGTTACAATTCAGTGGAAAATAGCTACCAATTTCTCAAAATCATTTTCATTCTCCCACTAAAAGCATTGCATCAATGATTTTTTTCTTAAGAACAAAGAAGAATGGGCTTAAGTATTACCCAACGAGAGGAAAAATTGCATATATGATCTTTCCTTAACATAGGCCGACTTATACATGATAGAGGAACACAATGCACCCAACATCACTAAACCAAAAAGGATAAAAACTAAATACACCTGAAGAAAGAGATCAGTTATTGTGTTGTAGTCCACAGGGCAACCTCCTTCCATTTGAGACATCATCAGAGCAAAATTTACAGCACCCTGCAATCAAACAAGTTCTGAATACATGATAAAAAAATTAAGAGTATACCAGAAAGATAATAGACATTGTAGAAAGGCAAACATCATAAGTAATAAGGAACCATGTCCAATTGGACACATTTGACTTCCATTCAAGAAGTGCTACTATTTTGAGTAGGTTACATATGATCAGAACAGAAACAAGTGTACCACAAAAGTGAAGTACCTAAGAGAAGGTAAAGCATAAGCATTTCAAATCTTAGTTCTGAAAAAACCCTCACATACCTGGGGATCTGTCCGCAAAATTGTTTGCAAAAGGAACAAGTAATCAGGAGCATATCCAACCTTCAGAAAAAAATTAAATCAACAATAATTATAAAACAAAAATAATTAGACTAAGTAATAAATGAGCAAAAAAATATAATATTTTAACCCACACTATCACTATTCTATAAAACTAATAAAAAACTTTTCAATTACCTGCTTTGAGTAGATCAGAATCTTGTCAAATTCCCTCCTCTCAGCAAAAGCTGCAACAACTTTCGGTGTGGCTCTGGCTTTGATATATATTTTCAGTGCAAGGTCATTATCCACTGTCTGCATTATATGCATGCCTCATAAGTTAAGGAGTACAAGGAAGGAAATATGAAGCAATTGGAAAAGAGATTGAAAACAGCAGTAAAATAAATAAACATGTGGATATCACATGTGTGCATGTCTATTTATATGCATGGAAAGCCAACACCTTTAGACTTCCAAGCTTCAAAATAAAAAATCCAGGAAAGGGGGATAAATCAGGTCATGTTTAGATAAACAGCTTAAATAAGTAATTATTTATGAGGGCTTATGAAATAGCTTATTAATAGCCTTAAATAGTTTATTTAGGAAAAAATAGGTCTACTGTCATAAGTGGAGTCTAAAATAAGCTGGACAGTGTTTGGATAGATATTTCAACAAATATTTATGCAGGAATAAAATTTTGATAATTTATTAAGGTTAAATCAGTCAAGCTTATTACAAAAACAACTATCGCCTTAAGCTGTATCCAGCTTTCATGAACGCTTTATTTTCATAAGCATCAATTTATAGCTTATGAAAATAAGGCCAAAACATATTCTATTGATTTCAAGAACTATTTAATAAGCTCATTCAAAGAGGGCCTAATATTTTAACTTAATATTAGTAGCCTCAAAGCAAACCAAATCAGTAATGACGAAGACAGAATAAGAGGTAGGCCGTTAGAGTTTATTCTGCATGATAGTGTTATTTCTTTTCAATTATAAAAAGGACAACTGCTTTTTGCAATTTCATAATAATTAGTTGAGTATTTATATGAATGGAGATCAGAAATTTTATATGAGCAGCGGAGACGGGACCACAGGCCACAGCTTGTATTTTCCTTCTCCCAACCCTAAAAATACAAAATGTTCAAATGATAAAGAGACTAAGATAGAACCAATATAAATTTCTATCAGGACCTTCACAAGGTCACCAAGCTCCTCACTGCATTCAAGTTTATCCTCTGCTAGCCAATTCTCCAAGAGGTTCTTTTTGTTCTGGTTTACCACAAGCCGTGACAGTTCTAATGACTCAAACACATTTAGTTTTCCCCTGGTTAACAGAGTACCAAAGTACTGCAACAATGGTGGTGTTTGCCCAGCTTGTACAGGTACACTCTGAAGAAAATTAACAAAGGAAATCAAGAACTTGATGACAAGAGTATGTTAAGCTCCTATATAATGTGCTACAGTCTTAATAAGCACACCCACAACTGAATAAAAAGACACAGGAACAAGACGTATCAAGTGGTCAGCATGCAACACAATAGTATACCTGGAATTTAGCAACAGTGTCAGGAGTTCGAAGTATTCCTCGTGGAGATTCGGCAGCAAGCTCTGCAGCTTCCTTATATTTGGTCTGAGCAAATAATTCTTGAAACCTTTGAACAACCTGAGAAAAAAGACAGAAACTTAACAATCAATGAGCCTAAAAAAGAGTTAAACAATCGTTGAGTGTAAACAAAAAACAATTGAAAAAGAAAAGCCATGCTACCCATGGATCATATCAACTATGAAGAAATGGAGTGGTGGAGGTATATAACACAGCTGAAGTTTCTGAAGATTAAATTAGAATACTGCACAAATTCCACCAATACTATACTCCTCAGCACATACTTTTGACTAAGATTTCCCCAAGTACTTCGAATTTAAAACCAAAAATTGACTTTTGTGAGTACTCTGTTAAAAACACCTGCACAAGCATATGCCACAAAACACACATAATACAAAAAGGGTGGCCCGAGGCTCCCACCTAGTGGAGTCTGGGGGGTATGATAGATGCTCAAAACCTTACCCCGATAAGCGGAGAGTCTGAAAGGTATTTTCCAGGATTTGAATCAATGACCTCAAAAGTAGCCTCACTGTTGGGCAGAGGCTCACCCTCAAAACACAAATCATATACGGTTCATAATTCTCTTGCACTTTTATGTCACTCGTCTTGCTGGTAACTATTTCTAAATTACATTCCAATAATGCTTTTCAGACAACTATAATATATTAAGACAAAAAATGTAGTACAAATTAAAAACAATTAGTCAAACAGTTATCCAACTAAGCAAAGTCAGCCAGTTTTGAAGCCAATATGAAAATGTTTGACAACATTGACAAGACATAATAGGAAAAAAAGATAACCAAATGAAATTCATGTTACCAATTCTTCTGCCCCAGGTAGGTTTCCTCTTTTAGCAAGATTAACAGCAAGTTCCAAATTGTTTAACTGCATAAGTTCCCAAAAAACACTTAGAAGTCGGTTAAAAAGGAATTATTTTCATAATCCCATTTAGATGAAAAACATGTCATACAATACATAAATTACCTGGCCACTAACAAAAGGTACAATGGTTGCCTCATTCACAGTAGCAAGCAACACCTGGCCTCGTCTATTGATAGCATAAAACCCCCCCTCTGATGATGCTTCTGTGGTTAGAAATATAGGATCTGGACTGATTCGGTTTCTATAAACTGCAGTTGCACTCTCCAGATCATAGACAAATAAAAGCCCAAGCTTTGTTATAACATATATCAATCCATATTTATTAGAAATCTGCACAACACAAGTAATATATATATTTAACATGATGTCCTTCAAGAATTGAGAATATTAGTTGATCATTGAAGTTCAAACTTATACCTGCATTGACACAGGAAAGTCATCAGCAAAGTCCGGAGGGAAGAACAGATCTGCTTGTTTCTTTGTAAATGATGGTTTGCCTGATAACAAATGGCACAAAATATATCCGATGGTATCAAAAAGTATTAGTTGTTATACAAACATAAATTAAAAGGAAAAGAATGAATGCCACAGAATATATCTGATGGTATGAAGAAGTATTAGTTGTTATTCCAACTTCCTGTGGTTGTTGATGTCTCATTCTTATTGTTCCTGTTAAAATTTAATCTGGAATTCTTTCTCCATTGGAGGGACCCATTGTTAGATAAATAGAATTTCTTCAGTTTCTAATAATCTAGGTTCCAAATAGTTTGACATGTTGAAAACATCAAAACCAACTATAAATTGAGGAGCACAGAATGATGTAAAGCAGTTGAACACAAAATACTAATAAAAGATACCCAATCATGGTTTCTAATCATATCTTTTGTGATTTTTACTACACCTTATTTAGTTTTTACTACATATGAAAAAGAGAGTTAGCCATGTATGATATTAACAGCAAATTATACTTTGGCAACTTTATATCACATTATCTCCTTTTCATTTAATTAGTTGAATTAATGCTCTAGAAAACATATCTACTTGTTAATACTAGAAAAAATATATATTGGAAGAACTTTTTAGAAGATTACACAGATTTTTATTTATTTATTTTCATAACTGTGCATATGCATGCACCAATTGGCTGGTAATACTGTAATAGACAGTCCATACAAGGATCTCATCATGCTCATACCTGGCTGAGCACCAAGTTCAATGACGTGCATCTTCGATGTAACCTGTCCAGCATTTACACTCTTTGATGCAAAACAAATCAGAGTAGAATCCTTATCATTCCCAGCAACCTAAATGTCCCAAAAATTAAAATATCAAACAGTATTGAGTTAGAAGCAAAATTTAATGTCACACATTCAATGTACATATAAATGAATCACAGAGGAGAATAAGTTACTCTAAATGTAGCAAATGAGGCAGCATGTGCTTCAAGAGCCTGACTCCGCTGCTGATCCACGGAGAAGAGTTGCATGCTTCCTTTTACTAGTTGTGGTCTCTGCAACCAACAAAATGTAAACTTACTGGTTTTAAAACTATTCTCTGAATTGTGAATCATAATGATTAATTATTAAAATAATGAAATTGTAAAACTATGAGTAAAATATAATAACTTATTTATTTCCTTTTTTATGCAGATTAACTATAAAATTTTCTCTCTAAAAAATATTTATTAATTACTTTAGTCAACTAAAGTTTTTTAGAACCTTAATTGTGACTGTTTATCATAATTCTCTCTATCAATATTAATTGCTAATATCTATTTACTTAGGAATTATAATTTAGTTAGGGTCAGAAACTGTCTTCTAAATAAAAAAGAAACAGGTCAAAAAGTCTAATTTTTTCAGCAGCCCCCTTTTTCTTTCCAACTGCTAATCTCAGCTGCCCACTGTTGTATCCTCTACTACTGACCTCCGATCTACAAATCTCAGGTGTGTCAGGCTGGTACACCATCGGAGCCGGAGCATACACATGTCTGAATGCCCCAAACATCATTGAGATTCCGGCCACACCCACCCATTTTGGGAAGCCATATTCTAGATTTCTGGCTGAGCAAGAATCACACAAAGCACCCTAGAATGGCTATTCACCTGAGATTCAACAATCCCCATCACGATTCTTACTCATTTTCTATACAAACACCGGCATGTATCTTCAGGCTTCATAATCGTTTTGAATCGCGATACGGATTGAGAAATTCATACGATTCTAACTATGATGGTTAAATACACTTATAGTTACCACATGTCTACAACTAAAGAGATGTTGCCAATGTCATCTTTACGGTGGCCATAACTAACCCATAAGATTGCAAGATTTTGCAGTCTATTAATGGAATGACAAACAAAAAGCAAGGATCCTGGGAGGGGGGAATTGCTCATACCTCAAAAGCAATGCATGAGAGTTGCTAAAGGAAAGAAATCACATACCTCAGGTGAACCAGGAGCAATGCCAATCAAAACCAACCACTTTTCATTAGGATCACAACGATAATTGATAATCTGGTTATTTGCCAGATTAGCCGTTCGGTCAAACATCTTCACTGGAGCACTATCACCTAAGATATGAGAAATGGTAAAATATTAAATTCACAAATGAAAAAATTCCATTACATAGTATGAACTTAGAGTATAAGATCATTAAGATGTTCGCGTGTCATATTTAGATAGAATTACAGAAGAGCACAGGCAATAGAACAATATGTTTAGTCATGGAAAATCATAAAAACTTACCTTCAATTGACCAATGATACACAGATGTCTGAGTCACAATTCCTAATGTCTTCGGAGTTATCCACTTCCAAAAGACAACCTAACCGAAACAGAATATAAAATTAATGAATAATCACATATACAATTCAACACATTATCTGGCAAGAAGATTCTCACACGGACATGTCTAATTATCTACAAATTCACACCTGCTCGGTCATCTGATGTGACTTCATCTTCGCTTTCAGTTCAATGTTAAATACTTGCAAATGATCCTGAGTGGACCCTGGAACTTGAGCTGCATATATAACATCAGATTCATAAGACAAATGAAAACATTTATACTGTAGTTGTCCAAATCATTCACTTTTACAATGACATCCACAATCACAATGACATGATCAAAGTTTGTCATCGTAAAAGGAATACATAACTCTACAAATACATTATCAAATAATGAGAATTTTACACCTAGGAAGCACAGGTACAACACAAGACTCAAACACGACACAGGCATGGGATACAACAAGTTTTAAAATAGAAAACATAAAACATATATCTTAATCTAAAAGAGAAGAATAGTGTTTTAAAAGTTAGTAAGAGTTATAGTGATCATAAAAAATGCTATTTTTATTTTATAAAAAACATTGTTTATCTAACTATTATGGTAAGAAGATTGAAAAGGTAAATGTAAAAAGGTACATAATACAATTAAGAATGTCCAAAAGTGTCAAGTGTCCAACACAGACACGAAGACTATTTTGAAGTGTTCGTGCCTCTTATTTTTACACTTATATTAAAATACAAGCCATTTATAAATGATTAAAAAACATGAATTTCACATTGACAAAATATCAAAATGCAGAATTTCATTGTTCACCATCATATGAACCTCAATTGGGAGCTACAAATACAAATCAGAGGCTTGAATGTTACCTTTAAGTGCAAGAATTCTGGAATTTGGATTCATCAAAGCAGAATCAGCAGTAATGGGTCGTCTCAATGGCTGCATTGGCATACTCATGTCAATGATAACAACACTGTTCTGAGGTGAAGTCTCTCTGATACAAATGTACTTATCCGATTCCATTGTGACGTGAGTAAATGTTATGAATTGCGGATTGATCCCAACGCTTCCCAGCTACAAAACAATACCAAATTAAGAATATCAAAATCAGAATAAAAAAATATGCCATTTCACAATGAGATCACGGTGCAACAGTGGGATCTGAAGAAGAGAACAAAAAACAACACAACCCCATTATTTGAAAAGGAAAAAATATTTGATCTTTGGAATGAGAATGGGAAAGTAACCGTTAATGTCTCTTTCATGGCAATAGGGGCATTTGCAGCCATGGTGGAGGGTGAAGAGAGAGAGAGAATGTTGAAGATAAAGGGAAGAACTTTGTTACGCTGCGAGAGCGAGATCTGAAGCAGCGATCACAGAGAGAGAGAAGAAGAAGAAGAAGAAAGAAGAGAAGAGTGTATATGGAACATGGAATGGACAGAACAGAAATAAATGGAAGGGTGTTTTGGGAAATGCACATGAAGCCCATACCAGCTTGAAGGGCTTGGGCTTGGGCTACATGGATGACATATTTTACAAGGGAAACACCTTGCTTCTCTCCCCTTCACTCGGCTCCTACGTTGGACTAGTAATATAAGACCTATTGATATCATCGTCCTAAGTCAGGAAGGTCAAAAGTTTTACTACTTCAAGAAAAATAGATTAATTTCTTATCGACCCGATGTACAAAGAGTTTTCAGCTTGTAATGATGTCATTAGTAAACAATAAAATAAGTAATTATGGAACTGGATGTAACTGTTAGTTTTCTCCTTTCTTATTCGCTGTTTTCAGAAAGCTAATCAAAAGCTACACCCCTCTCTGTAAGTTGAAGTATGGGATTATCTAATGTTGTAACAGTAAAAGGAGAGTTAATTACTTTGCTAAGAGAATATATGTAACAGTAAAATCAGATTAATTTCTATTTATCTGTCAATGCAATATTTGTTTACAACTAGTACATATTTAAGAGAGATAATAAGTGAAAATTGAAATAACTATAATAATTATTATAAAGATAACAGACAGAAGTATGAGAAGCCAATGTTCTATAGTTTTAAGGAAAAATTGTAACTTCACAAATGTTATTATCTTTTAGCTTTTTAGTGCATTTCATATAACTGTCATTTCTATTAATGAAGGGGAGTCATGCTCCTCATTATTACATTCAAAGATAAATGTGTTAATATATTTTAGTTCTATTATTTATGACTAAATTTTAATTAGAATTAGATTTTTAATATGTTGTGAAGATTTGATTGAATGTTCACCGTCTTTATGAGTAATATGGGAAGCCAATTCTGTACTCTGGGCCCTAGAAGTACACTGAAAGTATAGGTAGATGTCAAAGTTAAAAGTGAAACACCCCCTGAATCCTCCTAAATCATTCCACATTACTCTTTTCCAAAACCACGAGAAAAAAGTAGACAAAAACCAATGATTGGTTGTGCCGGTCAAGAGAATCCCTTGAACTCATAACATAATATTTGACGTTATGGACAGATATATATTAAGAACCCAGAACAACCCTTTGCATTATAGAAATTGCACCATTAACCCTCATATGCAGTATAGTGAATTAAAAAACGAGAACAATGAAAGTGACCATGAAGAATCATACATGATGTGACACTTAATTCACACGTCGTCAACATTTTTTGTTAAACTTATATTCTTTATTTTACAACATTTTACTGTATATATTATGAGTATAATATTTATGTACTGACAGTATAAAAATTTATATACAATCAATATATTATACATTATTTATTTAAATTAATTTTTTTAAAAACAATAATGATTAAAAATGAATGATAGATAATACAAAGATAATATAAAAAACTTTTTACATTATCAGTGTAATTACATATTTTTGTCTAATTTTATTGAATTTTTCACATGATTGATTATGTGTTTGTATTTTACCAAATAAAATATCATCTATCTCACGAATCATTCTACACCTAGCAATAATGGTATATTCCCAATATACCCACATAATTATAATTTTTAATTAAATATTTTACCTATCATAATTTTGTATTCTATATTATCTATTTTTCACTGACTTTCGTTACTATAAAGTTCTTTATACTGTCAGCACATTATCTATCATTAATTTGTATTGCTTTTGTTTGAAAGTCCATAATGACTAACATATGAACGATAGATAATGTCTCTGTCAGTATATATATTAAATCTTTTTTCATTATCTCACAATTAAGTGTTGACATGGAATGGATACTAGAAAACACTATCCTCTTAATAGGATATATATATATTTTTGATGGTAATAATAGAGTGGTAAGTTGATAAGTTAAAAATATTTAATATAATACGTTGTTCTTGTTTGGGATTACCTCTCGCACTCTCTCCACCGCATATCTGCATATTTGGAAGCCTGAGACATAAACATTTATATGGTTCGAAGATATTAAGAAATATGATTGGATCCGCGTCATTGTCGATAAGGAAGGAGAAATAATAGCCTATGATAAACTTGGTCTTTCTAACTTACATTCACTCTTCTTATTATTATTAGATAGAAGATAGAAGATAGAAGATAGAAGATAGATAAAGAGAAAACAGAAAATGGGGACTAATGATGATGTTGGTAGTGTTGAACAACAAGTACATGATGCACTTCTCTATGTTTCTCTCAAGATTGAAAACCTTAACAACACAAACAAACCCATTCATACCCAACTCTTCCCTCATGTTTATGGTTCATTTCCACTTGTTTCTTCTTGGGATCCTCATAAAGCTGTAATTTTTATCTCATTTTCCTTCATTTCTATATTTCTTTCTTCTTCATTTTCATCTTTCTTTCTTCAACTTTTGTTCTTCTTTTTTATGCAGCTTTCCATGGAAAGGGAATCCGCTTCGACGTGGGAGTTGAGTTTTGTTCTTCCACCTAATCATGGTAAACCTTTATCTTTTTTTTATCTCTCTTCAGATTCAAAGATTAAGAAACAGAGAAAAAGTAAGAATAAATAAATGTTCAGTGTTAAAGTCCCCCTAGGAATTAGTCCTCAAAAAATTCAGTCACATACTAAAAAGATCCAATTTGACCCACATTTGAAATTTTTGAACATCATTTTCGATTTTACAAATTATGAGAGACTAAACTTGTAAGGTCGAAAAACATGAGAGAATGAAATGTTAAATATAAGCAAATAACTGTTTATATTTATTTGAGCTCCTTATTAAGTAGCTTTTGGGTAGAAGTTAAGGGCATTTTATATAAATGTAATGGTAAAAATCAAACTACAAACTCTTACTCTGAGAATTGAGCTCTTTATTTGGCTTCAACATGAGCAAAGACACTATGTTCTTATGGTGTCTTCAAGTTTAGCTATGATTGGATTGGAGGGAAAAGAATGAGGGCTTATTTTTCGTTTTGAGTCAACATTATCTTCTTTTGAGATTTTTTTGAAGATAAATGGAACAAAATATGAGAGATATCATGTAATACTTCAATCATTCTTTATTCATTTTACATGCATTTTATAACTCTCTCAATTTTGTAAGGTAAAATTAGCCTTCCCTCAAAATGTATTAGTAATGGTGTCACTGAAGGGGTTCTATACTAGACTACATTTCTAACCTGATGTGTTGGTTTTGCTTGGGATTTTCCAGAAACATTAGATTTCAAATTCCTCCTACAGCCCAAGGACACGGATGCACCTTGTTTTGTTGAGGAGGGTCCAAGTCACCTACTTATTGAGGGAGCATTGGAGGAGGATGCCAGGCTTGCTTTGTTTAGGCTTGATAATGATGCAGTTCTTGAGTATCGAGTATTTGTTGAAGCAAGAAGGGTTTCCCCCTTTGATCTTGCAGCTAGTTGGAGGGCGTATGAGGAGCATTTCCATCTCCCGGCTGTGCGTGGGATACCCGATGTGAGCATAAATTCAGGAGTTCAGACAGGTGCTGAGGTAAGACTTCAACTTACAGTTTCCTTTATGTTTTTTCCCATTGATAGATTTGGTTGCAGTGTGATGCATGCCATTAAGAATCAGACACTCTTTAAGAACGGTACTTTTCTTTTTATTTGAAAAACAAAAATTTTCCTCTTGTCACTACCTTCATAACTTGCATTTGCACTATGCTGGTTTTCTCCTCCTTTATGTTTTAACTCTCTCTCTCTCTCTCTTAATATGCTTTGCCCTATTCCTAATCATAAGATAAACCTTACTTGTTGTAGTCAATATTCTTCTATGGGCAGTGCAAATTAAAATAGTCTTTAACTATTGTCAATGTGATAGTACGATTAATTTTTCCTTTAGTTGTGTGGAGCACTGGTCAGGGTTTAAGAGTTTTCTTTAATGCCTAGCAACTTTAGCTGTCATACTCCATGGAGCTGTAGTTTGTTCTGTGGTATTTTTCTAACCTGATAGCCTAAAATGGTTGTTATTGTCAAGAGTCAAGTGATTAATCTGGTACAACAACAACACAAGCCTTTTCCTATTAGGTGGGGTTGCTTGCATGAATCAAATGATGTCATTGTGTTATGTCATAAGCCAAGTCCTTGGAAAGGCCTTGTATATCTAACTTAAGTCCTTCAATAACGAAGTGATTATGGTAACATACAATATTTTTGTTGTTGTGAAAGTGCATGTACGTTTCCATGTATGCATCCACTCATCTATCTTTAATAGTGGCTTGCATATGCTAACGCTCCCCAATTTTCTCTTATTCCAACCTATGGTTAACATGTCCCGAAAACAGTTTGTTCAATTGTTTGCATACCATTACTATGGACCTCATGCTTAACTTTTCCTTTGTTCAGTTTGTCTCGTCTGCGAGTTTGGATCTTGATCTTGAACATTATGTTGTCCCATCACCTTCTACTTGTGTAAGTCCGGAACTTGTATATGCTGCTAACTTGACAGAGGATCCCAGGTCACTAAGTAGTGGATCTGGCAGTGGTTCATATTCCATCAGGGATGACAGTTTTCCTATTGATCAACCTGCAGCGGTAAAGGTTTAAATTTCAGTTTCACATTTCAAATTTATTATTATACCTTCTAAAGGGATGATTAGTAAAAAAGACTAACAGAACCCTTCTAATGAGTTTTTGACCTTTTGTGTTTATTTGATAAATGTTCAGATTATTTTTTTAGCAAAATCCCTTTAACATTTCAAAGACTTTGGTTGATTGAGGAATTAGAATCTAGTGCTCAACCTATCAAATTAGACCGATCTTCTGTACATCTTAAGTATGAAACCGACTAGTAGACCGATGTTTGATGCTTTAATGTATTAATTTTACCCCCTCTCTCTTCCTTTAATAAGCAACTAAAGCTTTGCTACAAGTAACAAATAGCATTACATATGATGTTTAAGAGAAAAACTTTTGGATGCAAGTACATATTGACTATTGATAGTGCAATATAACACATCTAATAGGTTATGTTAATGTTCCAACTTAAAGGTGGAGGTTATAGTCTCAGATCCATCTCAGGTGTATCAAAGTCCTGGAATGGTTAAATCTAAGTCAGTGGACACAATTTCACCTCTGCGAAAGGAAGATGGTCAGAGGGGGAATTTTGTCGATCGGGGTGTTGGATCTCCTAGACTTGTAAAATGTTCTAGTTCAAATACTTTCACTACTAGCAAGGTTTGTATAAATTATTTCCATTTCTTGCTTATTATTGAAATTCATCTATCTTCTATGCTTCTGCCTTCTTACTTCTTTTATTTTTTAAATGACAGAATTCAATTCCAGAAGCTGCTGGAGCTGTTGCAGCTGCTGCCATTGCTGATCAGATGCTAGGTCCCAAGGAGGACAGACATTTAGCGATTGTCATGGTATCGCTCTAGCTTGAGGAGTAAATTCATGAAAATTTTAACCTTTAGCAATTCTTCGCTGCAACTTCTTTTTGGCTTCAAATTGGAGTTTTGGTTGTGAATTATGTGAGATTAAAAGTGAAAGAAATTTTCTTAACAAAAATAAAATGAAAGAACAAATTTTGAAAGTTAGACGTTAGAAGTACCTAGCAAAAAATGCCAAATTTCATTTAGTAAATTAAAATATGTGAAAATGAATATTTCTAACTAGTTTCTTCTAATTAGGTGAGCCTGCCTGCTCGAGGTAAAACTTATACTGCAGCTAAATTGGCAAGATATCTCCGTTGGTTAGGTCATGATACCAAACACTTCAATGTTGGTAAGGTTGTTCACATTCTTGACATGGCTCTTCTTTGTGATGATTAATCTTGTGCCTAGTAGAATATTGGAAATATGTAAAGTATGAAGGTTAACACACTTACATTTTGATGTCACAGTATCGTCGCCTTCGGCATGGAACTAATCAGGTAAACTTAATGTAAATGAATCTATGAAATAGTTTATAACTTCTCATTTACTGATTATCTACCTTATAGACTTTTAATGGCGCAAAAGTTCTCACAATTGTAGAAACTTGTTCCCACTTCGATTACTACGTATCTTGTGCTTCTTTTATTTATTTATATATAATATTTGTTAGATACATCCCTTATTATATGATATTTCTGTATAGTATTTGTCATATGAACTGTTGTGGTTCATTTTAGTGTAGAGGACACGCTATGTGAAAATAATTTCCTAGTCAGAATTCTTTATCTAGCGATTGTTAATTTCCCAGAGTTCAACTTGTGACATCTAGGGATGGATTCTCAGAGTTAGTTATGGTTATACAAAAGGGTTCCTCACAACTTGAGTTTAAAAACAAAACAAGAAGGTGTTTGGTTTGATTAAGTTGAAGGAGTGACATATAGAGATGGATTCTTTGTGATTTTGTCTTACCACACATATCCACGGCGCCCACTAGGCCACTACTACCCCATTCCCAGTCCTTTTTAGATTTGACACGCTTCTATAAAGATTTGACACATGGCTTTGACATGACACACTTTACCATCTGATGGAATACTGTGGCAGGGTATGAATTTTGTGCCTGAAATGGGCTTGTAGCATTACGCTTTTAACAAATTTGACATGAAGAGAAGAAGAATACTGTTTTGAAATACCGGGGAATTCGAAGTGCTTGGAAGGCCCACAATTGTTGATGCTCTGTGAATTTTGATTTTCTTATTCGTAAAGGTTGATGGTTTGAAATTATCGGAATGGTTCCAAAACCCAGCGCTTTAGGCATTCTCTAATTTTTGCAATAATTCATAATTTGTTGAGCATGGATGCAACAATAGGGTTGAATGGCTTGTGACCTGGAGGTCATGAGCTCAAATATTAAAAACAATCTCTTCGCTTGCTAGTTGCATACATTTACCCTCCCCATACCTCATTAGGTGAGAGCCTCATATACTGGGCTACACTTTTATTCTGCATAAATTGTTTAAACAGTTTCTGACCTTTCCCATGACAGAAAAGGGAACTTGGCTTCAAACAGTCAACTATTCAATTTATTCATCCGTATTAAAAGTTACTCACGAGGACCTACGTCATAATGAACCACTTGACCTAAAAGATTAATCTATCATGTTATGTGGCGATTTTTTTATTATTCCAATACATCTCTTCAAATGAACGGTTATTGGCTGCCAATGTGAAGAACACATATAATTATTGTTAAATTTAGCATGACTGATGGTTTAATATCATCTCTTGTAGTTTGGAAGGACATCAACTTTTAAATCTTGCTACATCATGTGATCACTATAGGCCACTTTATTCCCTTTCTGGAATGCTGTTTTTATTCTTGAAATCACAATGTTAAACTAGAATGTAGTGTTTTCTTGCGAAATTTTCAATATCTCATATTCTACTATGCAGTCTGCTGATTTCTTTCGAGCTGACAATTCTCAAGGCATGGATGCACGCAATGAGGTAACTTCTGGTGGTCTGGCCAATAATGTTTTTTTATTTGAATGATCAAAATGCGAGAGCAAATTATATTAGTTGTATATAATTAGGTCATAAATCTTTATTCTTAGTTAGAAGTAAGATGACGTTGTTTCTATGTTGTACATTCTTTATTATGTTGAACAAAATTATATTTACACTTGAACATGCTATTTTTTAGCTGCCAATAATTCACTTATGTAGCTTACCACACCTAGTAGGCTTAAGGCTTGATTGTTGTTGTAATAATTCACTTATTTACTGGATATACATATGTGAAAAGATATTTACATAATTCTTTTAAAGAATTTTTCTGTCTCACAAGATGCTCTTAATTGCTGCTTCGATTCTTAATCGTACACAGTACTGTTTCTTGGGAAAGAAAAGATTATACTCTTCAACTTTCAAGACTTTTAAGAGATTCCCAAAGCAGAACATGATGAAAGAACTCAAAAAGGATGGTAGAGCATACAATGGGAGATGGATTGACATACTTTAACACTTTAAGGGTTGAAGTTATGATGCCAAATGACTTTAAAATATCATTTATATATGGCAGTAACACCATTAATTTATGACACTCTTGAACATGATGAAAGAACTTTTCTATTGGCAGATATTAGCTTGGTAATACTATGACACTCTTGAATTCAAATGCTACTCCTGACACTTCTCTTATCTTGAATGATTTTGTTAGTGTTAACACACTGTAATGTAGACTATAAGTTCCAAAAGGAAAGTTCATTGTTGCAGGAGCCAGTCTGCTTTTAATTTTTAATAGTATTTGTTTTTGGTAAAAATAACACCATGTTGACCTTTCCCCGTGTACATATTTTTAATACATCATTTGCCACTAGGTAGCAGTTCTGGCGTTTGAAGATATGATATCTTGGATGCAAGAAGGGGGCCAGGTAAGTTCATTCTTGTTCGATAACCTTGTTACTTTTATGCCTTCTTTCAAGTTCTTTTGCATAAGTTTTAATTCGGATTTAGGTTGGGATATTTGATGCCACAAACAGCAGCAAGCAGCGAAGAAAAACACTGATGAAATTGGCTGAAGGAAGATGCAAGGTACCGTAGTCAGAGATGGGCATTGTTACCTATGTGATATGAAAAATGTAATATTTAATTTTGAACTCTTCGACCTTCGTAATGCATCTTTGTGTTTTTATTACAGATTATCTTTCTGGAAACAATATGCAATGATGTCGACATAATTGAAAGGAACATACGCCTTAAAATTCAGCAAAGTCCTGACTATGCAGAAGTGTAATGTTTCCTTTAACATCAGTGACATCATATTTGATGACTGTGGATAAATAAGCAATTACCTTTCTTTTTCAGGCAAGATTTTGAGTCTGGATTGCGAGACTTTAAAGACCGTGTAGCCAATTATGAGAAGGCAAGTCCTTCTTATCTACTTTTAATGACTGTTCTAGTTTAGCTTTTGCTTTAAATAATGTCGATTTCATATTACCAGGTTTATGAGACGGTAGAAGAAGGATCTTACATAAAAATGATTGACATGGCTAGTGGACATGGTGGGCAAATACAAGTAAGTTTAACCTTTAATTATATCGTTCTTTGTGTTGAGTATAGCCCTTTTACGTAGCTCATTGTCTAGTTAGCTATTATCACACATTTGATATGGGTGTATGTTGTCCATATGGTTGCTGTAGTTTGGGTTTGTAAAATTTGTAATAGACTCTAATAGTTAAACTAGATGTAAAACCTTGGTATCAGAAGCTTACATGGTACAGTTTAACTTTCACCTCTAACTTTATAACTACAGTTCCCTTGAGTCTTTTTGCCTATCTTAAGTATTTACTTGGTCCACTGAAATCATCGAATTCAACATGTTTATTCACGGAAGATCAGTGTTAGCAACGCATATTGCTATTACTTACTGGTTACCGGTATAATTACAGCATTGTATCAAACAGACAACTGAGACAAGTTAGAAAGACCCATCAGCCAGATCCAAAATTTTGTTGGTAGTGACAAACTTATGTTCATATTGATAGAGTTAGGCACCGAGCGTGACAAGAATTAAATCCTGGACCTCTTGTTCTAAATGTTGTGTAATTTTATAAACTACATTATGAATAGAATTATACCATTTATGGCATTTCTTGGATGAAAGGATGCCCAAAATGTTGCATATCCATATAGTACTTTCTGAGATTTGTACGAATAATATGCCGGACATTGTTTGTTTAAGCTCAGATGATATTAAAATAAGTTCATGGTTAATTTTTATAGGGAGCTGTTCTAACCGTTCACTATTTCTTGTTGCACATACTTTGTGCACTCCTTGAGTTTTTCTCTAGCAATTTCAAAATTTGGTCTACAGTGTGACTTTAATTTCTGATTATTTACAGCTTCTATCTTTTCATTTAGGCGAACAATATCAGTGGCTATATTCCTGGCCGGATTGTCTTTTTCTTGGTAAGTTTCTTTGATGAATGTGGTTATTTACAGTCAAAGCTTCATGCATGCACACAAGCAAAACAATTAAGTTAATTCACAAAATCTGACCCGGTATTTAGAAAATTGGTGGCAATGAGTTATCACTGATTTGTTATCCTTTGAAGATCCCTTCTGTCATAATTATTCATATAATGGCTTGTGCTAGCTTTGTACAATGAAATACATAATTAAACTTCTGTAATTGGCCTTGTCGAAAGAGCATGTATTATATCCTCCACAAGCCTTTCAAGGAGGCCCAAAAGTTTGTATCCCTCAGATGATAACATGAGCTAACCTTTCCTTATTGTATGCGAAAAAAGCATGTTAGTGTAGTAAATTTGATGGAGTAATGACTGAGAAAACATTAATAGCATTTAAAAACATAAATGACATGTTTAGAACAAATAAAACTTTAAGGAAGAAAATAAAATCAAAATATTTGTCAAGGGACCAGAATTTTACACCCTTGGTGATTTCAATCAAAATTTCCTCTCAGAACCACATGGGCAAGTTTGGTTATAAATTTTATGGAGTTTGGCAGGACACCGTTGATGAAATTTCAAAACATAAAAAGAGCAATACAAATAAAATAAAACATATTTGACAAAAATGAAATTTGAAAATAAATAAAGAAACAGTTTATATTTGCCTAACTTCCCAAGAAAGTCGTTTTGTTAGAAGCTTAGTGACATGCATCCAGAAAGCTGTTCTTCATATCACATGTAAGTTTCTATTGAATGCGTTGTTATTTTCTTGTAGGTAAATACTCATCTTACACCACGCCCAATATTACTTACTCGGCATGGAGAAAGTCAGGCTAATGTGAGAGGCCGAATTGGAGGAGATACTGCATTAAGGTATATTGTCATATTTGGCCCCTTTGGTGTCTATTCAATGCAATATTAAACTTGATGAGCACATAGGCTGTAGAAATGTGGTAGAAATAAAAATGAAAACTCTTCTTGCTGTTTTTGGTTAGAAGAGAAACTGTTGGAATATTCAGACGATCAGTGTTATGAGTCTTATCATGTAAGGATTTTTATTGGCTTATGCCTGTATTATTTGTACTACACTTGTAATTGACTTAGAATATTAGTTTTTTATAGCATTATTCAGACAGTGTTTTACATCACATCATCACAATTATTTAGAGTCATATCATTGAATGTACTTGTAATTGGAGTTATTTATTTGTGATGTGGCACAATTGGTTTCTGAAGAAAGATAAAGGCTTGTTGGAAACCTGAACAGGTTCTACTTATATGAAAATCTTCACTGGAAAAGGTCTTTTGCGGAAGTACCTTTTTCAACAGCTCGTGTAGAAAAGTTCCAATGCGATAAGGACCTTCAGAAATCTAAACCAGATCTAAGCTCAGGCCAACTGTTTGGCCATTGTAGCTCTGAACCTATTATATTGGAAAATTCCTGTAGTGCACACATGTTCTGAAACCAGTTGCCATTTTCCACTACCTTGATCAAACTTTGCAAAATAGTAAGTCAACCAGTCTGACTCAGTCCTTTTACTGGTTAGAGATGTTGTAGCGTTTTGGGAAGCCTGAGCTATATTAAAATTCTTTTTCTTCAGTGTCCTGCTTGTTAATATCATTAGGGTGTGTTTGTTTGGGATTATTTCTCTGCGAAACTACTTATTTTTTCGATGAAAAAAGTCACTTATAGGATAATGTATGTTTGGGTAAATATCTTTTTCAATAATCAGAATCTCAAAATAATCAGATTTTTTATTACAACCAGAAGCTACTTTGGTTTGCTTCTGATTAACCTGTGTAACTTTTCAAATAAAGGTTGATTATTTTGATTTTAACCAAACACAAACACCTGCTTGAACTAAAATCTATAAAAAGTTAACCACTTTTTTTTCACAACCTAAAAATCATGGTTTAAGCTTTAAGGAAACAAAACCTTGTTCTAAAGTGTGCTGATTTTGAACTTGTGTTTAGATCTACTTCCACACCTTCTCTTTTGCTGGAAGACGGTATAAAGGCAATGCATTTCAACATATGGTTCTTGTGTTCTTAGGACAACTTTGTCATCTAAAACTTAAGATTGTTTTGTGTATTACTGAAGTCCTTGTTCATATTTTCCAGCCTTCTTAAACTAATTCATGCATTTTTGTCCTGCCCTGACATATCCTTTTTGGATTTTGAGGGGCTTTTCTATTTTTGGGAACTAATTGCTTTCATGTTGTTAAGAGTTACTTTAGTATCTTTCATCATGCTAGAGGTTTCTCTATTTGCCACTTCTGTGTTTGGGTACACCCAATTAGCTGATAAGAAAAACCAAATAAGGCACACAGCTCTTTGATGCGGGACTTAATTGAAAATTTGTTTTTTAGCATTGAGAAATGGTAAAAGTTCTTCTTCCTCTGTCTTTGAATTGTTTCCTTTTTAATGTGATATCTGGTTTGTTAAACAATAATTGCTGTGAAGTGTGAACTTTTAGCCGACTAACTTCAACTCATTGCAATTTGTTTCAACAGTGGGAATGGAGATCGTTACAAAAAGAAGTTAGCGAACTTTGTTGAAAAGCGTCTCAGTTCAGAAAGAGCTGCTTCTGTAAGCCTTTTCAATTGTATAGATTCAATTACTGGGTTTTTCCTTAGAATCCAATGCTTATAAGTTGATGCTTGAATCTCATCTTCCTTCATTTGATATAGCTACCTACAGAATTAATGGGCAAAACTGCTAAACATTGTGGGAAACAGCATTAGTTATTTGTTAGCCAGTGATTGATATTGTTCCGTCTGTAGTTTTTGCCAGTTTTGATTGAGTATTTGTTTAAGGGAGGATGGTGAGGGTCGGGGATTTTGATCTGTGTAGGCTTGGTACCGAAGTTGAAACCAAAGGTAATGGCTTTACGGTTGCTGTTGAAAGTTCTCATTAGGACCTCTTAGAAGAAAAGGTGAACTGGTATAGTACTATTAGGATGTCAATAGTCAGATGTATGGGTAGTTTCAGGGATTATGCAAATATGAGAATTCTATGTTTATTCCCTCTAAGTAATAAAATATTGATTATTATATTTTAAGGCAAGCACCATATGTGAGCACGTTTAATTTCAACAAAATGGAGTGAGAAAGAGGTCTACAGGGGACATTTGATAATATTATAGTTTCAGATGCCCTAGCAAGTGAAGCCTCTTGAGACGAAATGAAACATGAATTATAACGTAAAATTCTCTATTGCCTTTTCATGAGTTTTCATATTTGATATTGCAAACAAGAGCGCTCATTATGTATAGGGTTTAGTGGAAGTTATATTAATTTAGTACGGAATGAGTTCTCATATCATATCAGCTAAGTGCATGCAGAAAAATGTGTGCAAATATTGGAATGATGAATGACTTGTGATCTTTGTAACTGGTGTCCAGATATGGACTAGTACACTGCAGCGAACAATTCTGACAGCAGGTCCAATTGTTGGATTTCCCAAGGTTAGTGTCATCGTTAAAAGTGTATTGCTGCATAGGAGGTATGGGTTGTGACACAATTACATATTGATAGTTTCCTGCATTTACAATCTATGTATGTTTGTTAGATACAATGGCGTGCACTTGATGAGATAAATGCTGGAGTTTGTGATGGGATGACATATGGAGAAATCCATAAGAACATGCCAGAGGAGTATGAGTATGTCAAAACTTCTAATCTCTCTCATCTGCAAGTAGAATGAAAATGCGTGTTGTTAGTGGGAGCACGATGCTGTATAAAAATGTTCAAGCGCAAATATTTATTTGATATTATTTTTGCTTTATTGCAGATCCCGCAAAAAGGATAAGCTTAGGTATCGTTATCCTCGTGGAGAGTCCTACTTGGATGTTATTCAAAGGTTAATAACATTGCATCTTTTAACATTATTTAGCTCGTAAAAACTACTCGCATGATATAAATAACTTCGGTCTTGGTAATAATGCAGACTAGAGCCTGTAATTATTGAGCTTGAGCGACAACGAGCACCTGTTGTTGTGGTATCTCACCAGGTATTATGCGCAACATTAAATTAAACTCGTGTTTACATATACTTTATGGTTAACTGGTTTTAATACTTCAGGTTTTTTATACTTTTGTCATTGCAGGCAGTTTTGAGGGCATTGTATGCATATTTCACTGATAGGCCTTTGAAAGAAATTCCAACTATAGAGGTAATCTGAGGATTCATATTTTGTCAAATGTGATGTTCTTACTCTTGTATGAAAGATTGAGTTGATTCACAGGCCTGGTGGTTTCGTGGCGAATATTTAAGAATGAACTGAGCTATAGCTTCGATATTAGTTTTTTTAAGTTCACCATCTCATTCTGAGAAACATTATAATGAGTGATGAGTTTGCACAGTATATCTAATGCAAGATTTGTCATTTACAGGTACCCCTCCACACAATAATAGAGATTCATTTGGGAGCTACTGGGGTCCAGGAGAAAAGATACAAACTAATGGACTGAATTGAATGTATGTGAAGTTCTGAAAAGGCCAGGGAAGAAATATTTTTCACTTGATCATTGTTTAGATTTTTTAAGGGGAGAAAAAGAAATGATGAAATATTGTGTCAATTGTAATACTCCAATACCTCCTTTATTCATTTTTAAGTTTCCAATTTGAAGAATTTTAAACATCAATACTTCAATAGTACAACTTATTACTGAACCTCCTACTCACTTCACTTCCTATGCATTTAGTAGTCAAAACAAGTGTAATTTTATTTGTTGTTTTGTTATATTTTGCAATTTGTTGTAGAATTGAATAGCTGAGATAATTAGTATTGGTTTAATTGTTAAACTGTCACCAGTGCTAATAATTTGAAGTAAGAAACAGGTGTGGACCTATATCACCTGCTGAGACCATGCAAAATAAGTTGGTCATGGCCTAAAATAGAAACAACCACAGTAAATTTCCATATCCTATGCAAATTTGTGCTGCTGTGTCACTCTTCAAAGTAAAGTTTAAACATGCATTTACATTTTTAATAGATGGGTCATTAACCTTTGAATAAAACTATTAACATATACCCTCATGTATACACGGTTTCTATTTCTATTATCCAATTATTGGTTCTACTTCATTTTTTATAGATTTAGATTATACCTCTTCTGTCATGTGATGTGAGGCAATGAGTATCTTTTAAGATTGTACATCAATCTTTATTCTTAATTTTTTGCTAAATATCAAATTGATTGATTTGTTATACATGGTTAGTGATCCAAAAATAACAAAGTGCACATTTTAGGAAAGAAATAGCACTTAAGTGATGTCCAGCATTAAATAAGCTTGATGAGCCTTTGGGTACATTACATCATATAAAATGGCACCAATGTGGGTACATGTCAGAGTTCACGAGGCTATACTATATACTATACAATACACCATGCCCATTCCAAAAAACTAAAAGGGGTTGATCCATTGCCGGAAACATGCAGCAAAATATGGTGGAATCTATGCAAAGATCTAATGCTGCTGCTATCAGCATTGGACTGGTTGCTGTAGGGTGGTCCTGCTACAAGAAAATAAAAATAAACATATAAGTGTGTCTGGTTCCATTCACATGGGTCCCCTGAACTCACATTCATTGCTTTTAAACATGAATTGGGGGTCCCATTCTCAACTCCATCTAGTAGACCCATAAGGAAAAGAAAATACAACACTGCCTCTAATATTGACACAGTTTCTATAGGTGTTAGAACCAATAAATCATTGATCTAGTGGTGTATTGTCCGTTAGATTTTCAGGATGACCAAAAAGATCAAAGGTTTAATTCCTGAGAGTGATACTTGTTGGGATGGACAGTCACATACCCCAAAAGAGATTAGTTCGGAGATAATATTGGTATTACCAAAAAAATATAGGTGCTCACAATGTTGCAGCTCTATCAACCCATCTATATCATGGGAACATGTAGTCACTATTGATTTTTTAATGAACAAAAAAATTGACAACAAGGCCAATTAAACCCTTATTAAGTTACTTATGAATTATTCATCAATATTGGATCTGAGAAGATTTCAATCCCAAACAAATTACTTAACCTGATTCACTCTTATCAATTGTGTCAATTGACTTATATGATAACATGTATCATGGAGGTTTGGGTAACTGAATACCAAAATTGTCTTTGGCATTACTTATATATTTTGCCTTAGGTTTTTCCCCCACTTTACAACAATTAACTAATTAAAGTACATCTAATATAATATACAAATAAAGTCAGTCCATAACTCTACCACTCCCAAGATTGGTGTACCATTGTATACCATTCCTATAAAAAAAATGGCAACTTATTAACAAAATAATCATAAAAATAGAAAATAATTTTTTTGGATTACTTGTTACAATGTGATTGAGATAAGATATGAAGAAGAATTTTGTAGGACATGTGATTTTTGTTAAAACTCAACTACCCTCCTCCACTTCCATTACCTTCACGAGAGTGCTTCATTTCTGCCCCTATTTTTCTGTTCATCTCCACCCATTCCCCATGCATGAGTCTTTAGATAAAGGATTCTCCTTCAACTTCAATTGCATCATTAACCAAACCCTTACTCTATACTCTATATACAACCCTTTGCCAACCATCACACGCAAATCCATTATATCATATAAATGATACAATTAAGAGGTAGCAACAAACCCCTTCACTTACCACTTATACCTTTCTCCATATACAAGTGCAGTTGCAAAACAAGGAGGAACCAGAACAAGCACAACAAAATGAAACAGTATTCTCCAATACCCAAACTTGGTTGTTGTTCTTAAAGTTCGGATCTTTCTGCAAAAAGAATCCACCCCTTTTGCTCATTCAACCAAACTACACTTCAGTCACAATGCAAAGCCAATCCGAGTCACCCAACAAGCCCATGAACTCACTGAGTCAACTCGTTCAAAACATGTTCTCCAACAATAACATCATGCTTGTAGCCATAGTTTCTTTGCTCCTAGTCATCCTCTTCGTCCTCCTTCTCCACATCTACGCCAAGTTCTTCTTATCTCCGGCACAACCTCGCCGCCTCAGAACTCCGGCCACCGTCGAACCTTCCCGGATGCACCACTTTCACTTCATAGAAACCTCACCCATTTCGACAAAAGGACTCGACTTTCCAACAGTTTCGAGGATTCCCATGTTTGTGTATGAAGCAGAAACAAAGGAATTGGAATGTGTGATTTGTTTGAGTGGTTTTGAGGAAGGTGAGATTGGAAGAAGGTTACCAAAGTGTGGCCACGCTTTTCATTTGGAATGCATTGACATGTGGCTAAGTTCACATTGCACTTGTCCAATTTGTAGAGCTCATATTGTGGTCCAAAACAATGATGGTGATGATGATGATATGCTTCAGATTGTGATTGGAACTAGTGAGGGTGAGAGTGTGAATGATAATTATAGAGGTGGTGGTGTTAGTGTTTCACAAACTTCATCATCTTTGTTATTGGCTTGTTCTTTTAAGAGAATGTTAAGTACAGTTTTTCAATCTTCCAATCCAATGTAAATGAATTAGATGGTTCACAATGAGATGTAATGAAACTCTTTCTTATCAATGTCTGCATACACTAGAATCAGCCACTTCTGTACAGGTTACTTTGTTGGCTCGGTTATGCATTCATGCTTATGCATGTTTTTTTGTACTACCATCTTATCAATGATGTGCGTGATCGCTTCTCTTAACAAGTGTTGCTCTCAGGAATAGAACTGTTTACATATTGGATATCATGGGATCTAGAGGTCTTACACAACTATACATTTTATTGATATAAGCATGCATGTTTGTGTTCAGTTGTTTTGTTCTTATCATGTCAACCCTCAATTTCTTTCTCTCTTATTTTTCTTATTTATTTACTGAGTAAAAAAAATTATATCTATTCTTCCTAAACCCACTAAATATTGTCATGCTTTTTTAATGTTTCATGATCATAATAAATAGGGAAAATTTGAGTTTTTATGTATTTTTTTTAAATGTTGTATATAAAGAAAATAAAGCGCTGCATTGTTTAGGGTGTGCAGTAGTAACAGGATTGTTAAATCAATAATACAACCTTACTCTATGCACACTCAAAATGTGCAAGTTTGATAAGTCTCTTCAAACTTTATTATTATTTCTACTATGCTCAGTGCCAAAGCCAATCACTTTTGCTGATGATGAATTACCAATACTGATTCTCCTGTTTTGTTATATTTTGTTGCATAGACCAATTCTACCTATTTACTAAAAATCATGCACTCATCACTTTGAAATTATTGGATTGTATTTCTATTGCCAAGAATGAAGTTAGTAAAACTTCCATCCATGTTTTCTGAAGTTAATAGTAACATACAGTAGCAATACCATCCATATTTTCTGAAGTCTAAACATTGTGTAGTTTCAATCATGATGAAGTAGTTAAAATAATTTATGTATGTGGATATATATATATATAGCAGAAAATGAATGGATTGGGATTAAGGAAGGACAAAAGTTTCTGTAGAGTCTTCCATGTTTTCTGCTTTGAGGTCTCCCCTTCAGTGAAGGGGTTGGTCAAACAAAGTACTAGAGTGAGGCCATATATAATGACATTTGCTATATAGTATTTAATGCAGAGTCACAGACCTTAGCTTTACCATGCTTAGTCAATGTTCTACAGAGATTACAGGGACACAAATAAGTTGTTCCTGACTCTCTCCTGTTTCTTATCCCAACCACTTGAAAAACATTATGATAAAATAAAAATTAACAATTTTATATTATTTGATATAATGTTATTGACTAGAGATAAAAGAAGTATATTTTTTTAGGAGAGGATCCTAATTCTTATAATTACACCACATGAATATTTAGTAGTGTATTTATTAGAGTCATAGTGGGATTTTTTTGATTTTTTTGTCATTATTTTCTAGTTGATTCATTATTTAGTTCAATAAAAATGGTTTATGATCCAAACAGATTAAACTTGAGCCAAAAAAGAGTTTGTCAAATTTCACAATCTTAAATCTAGGAGATGTTTGTCTTCCTTTCTCCTTCTTTTTCTCCTCTTTCTAGCCATTTGATCTATCTTCTTCAATTTCCTCCTAACTGGCGAATATACATTTAAGTCACCTTATGTTGGATTTGGATTTGAGTGAATTTAAAGAAAATAATAATTTTGATGGCTTTAATAAATTGTTTGGAGCAGTTAAGTAAAATCTCTTTCTAGCCATTTGATTTGGATTTGGATTCGATTTGGATTCGAGTGAATTTAAAGAAAATAATAACTTTGATGAGTTCAATAAATTGGAGCAGTTAAATAAACTGTCATAGCTTATTTCGCGTTGTTAAAGTTATTTCCTACTATTTTTCCTACATTTTAATATCTTACATAACAATGTTATAAAAATAGTTTGTTTTTACATTTTATCTCTCTCACATAATTAACTAGATTATAGGAAAAAGATAGATTAATTATAGGAATAGTGGATAGTAGCTGAGTCTTTACTAATCCACAGATTTAAAATTTTAACGTATAACAATATTAGATTCAATATTTGTTTTTAGTAATTATTAATAAAATTTACTGGAAGTGAGAAATGAATTATACTTTCTTTTAAATAATATTGGCCGTTTTTATATATGAGATTGATTTTGATCCATGCATTTGATAGGATATTTCCCAAACTTCTAACCACACTAATTACTTTTGCTACCAAAATACCTTATTAATTGATATGTATGGGAATGAGAAAACCATCCGGTCATCAATACTAGTCAGAACTATAAATATCTATTATAACATAATTTTTAACATTCTAAAATTACCTTTTTGTAACTCTTTCAATAATAACCATAATAAATTTCCAAATATTATTTTTATTGATTTTCATAATATATTATTATTCTTTCACACATTTTCTTATTTTTATATTTTCTTCTTCAATTCTATATTTGATTAATCTTCTTCCATCATTGATCTCTATTATGTAGCATTTTTATATTAACTTTAAAGAATATAACACAAAAACGATACATATAAAAAAAAAGTAGACATGAAGTGTGGATCGTCAAGCTAGTTATAATAAAGGATAATTATTTAAAAATATATGTACTTCTTGAAACATTTAATGAAAGTAACCAAACTCAACAATTCCAGTAAAATAATCCAAAATGATCATACAAAGGATAGGAGGTAATATATTATTTTTAAAAACAACCAATCCATAGTTGAGATTCATTTTCTATTTAGTAGTGTACTAATTGATTTTGATATTCCAAATATGTTTAAAATTCATTATTTCCTATAAATCTTCATTAATGATTTTTGAGAAGAAAAAAACAACTAAAAGCTAGAGAAAATTTTATTCACTCAAAAGTTAAGAGTTTTCTTTTTATATTTTCAGTATATTATTTATCATTCATATTTAATTATCATTTATTCTTAAATATAAGTAATACATGTTAATTATTAATGATATAGTGATTGTGATGAAACTTTTTATATATATATTATGCTCTAAAAGCAATTAATCATAAAGAAGACAACAAATAATGGCTTTTTAATCTAATTTTTTGGCGTCCATTTTTCCCATTGGTAAAATTTTAAAATTTTAAAAGCATCAAATTATTATTTTTATTTAGATAATTAAAACATTTAAAAATATAGTTTGATAGGTCAAGTGACATAATCTTGTGTGCATTTCAAAATTTTGAACCTTCAACCATTCAAATCCTTATAAATTTGTATTTTTAGAAAGTTAAGAAATAATTTTCTTTACTATTAGAGAAATGAGTACTACAGAAAAAAACAAAATAATATAATATGACATATTTATTGTTTTATTTAAAATGAAATAATATTTTTGTTATTAAAAATAAAATTGAGAAACAAGATGTTTTTTCTCTAGTAATAGAAATGATTCTTGTTAGAAGAAATTATGATGGAAAATAAAACATTTATATTAATATATAGGAAAGACATTTCTTCTTAATATATACCAAGATACTCCTTTTATCAATATCCACTCCACACAAAATAAGAGTGACTCCAGATCAGAAAAATAATGAAATAAATTAAAGTAGAGAAAATAATTAATAAAAACTCGCTTGAAATTACATTCACCTTCCATTAAATAAATTATATGCTCTCTCATCTTTTCACTTCTAGGTTGGGATATAATTGGAAGGCTAACTCTTGTAGAGTGTTAAAATTATGTTTAATTTTTTTTGGTACTATTAAGAGTATTTTTCATCATTTTAAATAAAAAATTAATTTCTTTGTGTCTGCCTTTTCTAATAATTGTCACTATCAAATATCGAACTCTTAACCTTCTAGTTATTCTAGAAAATTATATCTAGTTGGGGATACCTTAGAATTAGTATCTAATATATTGAGAAATATGCCCAGTTCCCTAACATTCAAGAGCCCATAGAATCTCTTAGGAAATAGCAGTGTTAATATAAGTATATCTACTTATCTAGGAACAAGTTTTATGGCATTTTTTTTTGCTTTATAACAACACAGTATCAAGATATGTAAAGCTACAAATTAGATTGAAGATGTTATATTAGTTGTACAAGAAACAATACACATGTAGAATTCTTTCTACATATATGAAGGTCATATCTATTGCTAAAGATGACACGTGTCACTAGTTAATTAATGATTTATAAATAACAAGTTATCTCTACGGTAGTAGGAACATTTATAAAATTATACACGATCATTATATCTATATATTACTGATGTAAAAAATTATACACAATCATTATATTATATTTTATTACTGAAAATTAAAGAGTCAATGATAATTAAATATAAATAATGAATAATACATGATAATATATAAAACTTGAGTGATACTTCTCTAGTAATTGAGAGGTAACTTGTTTGAAAAAAGAAAGAAAAAAAAAATTCTCTATCCATTACTCAAAAAGTCTTATTCATAAAACTCATTTTTCTGGAACCAAAGAGTTTCGAGACACGTGCTGATTGTGAGTATTAAAAAGCATCATATATATTACACAACGTTTCTTTTAAAATAGTATTAAATAAACATAAAAGAAACTATTTATTTATATCATCTTCATTTCTATATAGCTTTCTTTTTAGATTATAACACACAAATTAAGAAATATGATTAATACGTGAATTTATGTAATATTTTACTTAATTATTTTTATATCTCTATTATAATTATAGTAACTCATTTTCTCTTATTATTATTACAGTAGAGTTGTATAGACAATTATTAATTTTTACCTTATTTTTTTTAAAAGATATACATAAATAGGAATTGATTTGCGAAAAAGGAGATTAAAAAGTACAGGGGATAAATAATGATTTTAAAGAAAGTTATTTTTGTAGATTAAATGTGGGTGCAATGCACATTTCATTAAAAAAAGGAAGAAAATTACAAAGTTACCAATAAGACAAAGGCCAGTCAAACAAAAACAACTAAGAAAACAAAGCTAATGGAATGTAGTTTGGTAAACCAAACATATTCCTTTAAAATTCTTGAATCATGAAATCTCATATTGTATTCCATCAAGAATGAGTTTTTGACGCAATTCTAAAAGAAGTTAACTTATTCGTACAAGAGTTTCCCTCTATAAATATGTGTAACACATTATAGTTCAAACTCCGGATAGTACTCATGCAATTGTTCCATCTTGTAATAGCTTTTAAGAGATCGAAAACTTGCCTTTGAAAGAATTGACTATCAAAGCAGAGTCACACTCCAGACAATATAAAATTAATAAGAATTCCCTAAAAATAATAAAAATAAATGTATTCATACAAACTATAAAACTATCCGAAATTTATTAAATATACTATATAATTAATTAAAAATAATTTTGTTTTGACTATTTCTTAAAAATGAACTTATAAACCAAGAATGTGGTTAAGGATTCTTTGTGGGTGTACAACAAAGCAATATTAATTAGGGATGACAAAAAAACTCGAACTCATGTGTACTTGTGGATAAAATTTCGCACATGTATGAATATTGGTCACAAGCAGGTACTTGCGAGTTTTATAAACGAGTTCTTCAAACTACTCGTTATATATGTGCAAACACAAATATAATGGTATACACATACCTACGGGTACCAGCAATAAAGAAAATTACTTAATATTTTGATAAATTTAGATTCTTAAATTTATATGGTCTAATTTGATGGTAGTACACCATTGAATTTGTTGGTGCACATTATGTTAAAATAATCTTGTTTTTCTTTTTTTTTTCGACTAGAAAGTAGCTGATATACAAAATTTGTAAAAAGTGACACTTTTAGAGTATTTTATTCATTTTTAAAGCACACAATAGATATCCATGAGTATTCATTATATCTGGGCATGCCCACTAAAATACGCAGAAAACCAGCAAGTGAGTATCTCGTACGAGTATGAGAATTTTTTTCATGTAATTACTATTAGTGTCTATTGTCATCTCAATTTTTAGTAGAGTGACATAATTTTTTGGAATAAAAGATGTATTTGCCTGCATTCAAATGATGTTTTTATGGAGAGTAGTTGAAACTCATATGTTATTTTAATTTGCACCTTAATAAATAAATATACTATAACTTGTGTGATCTTTTTGAAAATTATACATAATCGAGGTCTCTTATATGTGTAGATATTGATATTGCTTATAATAATATAACTCCATTTGTGTTTGTAATGATTTTACACTTGATGAAAAAATTATGTATGTATTGATAATATATACTCTAAGGGTGCTTATAAGTAATTTAATATTGATTATATATATTTTTTTGTGCAAAAATTCTTTCAAGTGAATTTCAAAGAGAAGGAGAAGATTACTATGAGATTCCAATTTCAAAATTTTGTTCTTGGTGTCGTTATTCATTCAAGTTTAAAAAATTGTCAAACATATGTCGTTAATCATAGCTTGCTTTATCAAGTCATTTGTCTATCTTAACTGTTGTAGTTCAGCTACTACATAAAATATCATTTTCAGTAATGAAGACAATCAAACAAAATTAAGTGGTAAGTAAAAGATGAAGTTCTTGTAGACAACATAATGATTTATATTGAAAAAGAAATATGGAAAATTTTACCTCTAATCTAATTATGTATATTTCTTTATATTTTTTGTTATTCAATTAATTTTTGTTATTCAATTTATTTTTGTTATAAATTCTAATTAAATATTGTTACTCCTCCTAAAATTTACATCAAGATCCGTTACTGATATTAAGAGTTCGATTTTTAGAAGCAATACTTATTGAGATGGACATCCATAAATCTTGAAAGAATTATTAGTTCCTTAGCTATAAAATAATGAGAGAATAATTTTAATAGTACCAAAAAAAAATTCATTTTTTCTTTAGGAAACATCACATTCCATATGAATAAATAATCTTACCTAATGTCTAATGACTCCCATTCCTTTTTTATTATTGTTTCAATATAATCACCCTTAGATTTGGTAAAGTAATTGTGTTATAATTAAACATTATATTCCAGAGTATTCAAACATTTGATCATCAATGAAAGCTTTCTAAGATGGTAGATAATTAGGAAAAACCAGCGATAAATTTGAACAATTTAGGTAGTCAGTGATATATTCAAATCTGTCTAAGATACCAAGAGTGATTTTTTTCCTAAAGAATGTTGATGCCTTTAATTACTTATTTTTTAAAAGGGCTTTTAATTACTGTTTGAGATAAGCACATTCATTCATCCAAATAGGATCAAACATCTTTTGCAAAGCAGCCTGGAATTTACCAAAATGCCCAAACCAACAACCAAATATACCATATTCTTTCCCATATGATGCATGTATTTAGTTAAAGAGGATTTCCTTTTCAATAAATAAAAAATCCACTTTATATAAAAAATAGTGTAATAAATTTCCTTTCAAAATATACATTTGGTAACTAAGTGAGATATATATCAACTTTTATGTATAAGTAAAGAGATTCATTCACCTCACCAATTTGAGTCATACATATATTAAAAAAAAGAACTTTCCAATACATGAAGTTCTCACTTAGTGATATTTGAGAGATTTCAGAAAGGTGAATATACGAACTTTACCTCATAAGTGGAGAGGATGCAACTATCTGGTGAGTCCTATTCATATACATATAAAACAACTAAGAGTTAGGGTTGGTCAAAATTTCTTGCTTTCTTTTCTTTGATGTAAGGATTATCCAAGTCTATTTTCTATTAGTTTATTTATGAATTGTGCATATCTAAGTCAAAATTCATGATTGATCAATATTTATTATTCTAGCATCTCCTTAGTCATATTTTTTTGCAGACAAATCAACTAGAGAATTGAGGAAAATGGGAGACCTTGCAGAGAAAAGGACTGGTTGTGAATTGAAAGAAGAACAATCATGGCCAAAGAAACCCACTCTTATCAAACCTTTACCTATAAGGGCTTCAATTAACATTCCTTTTGGAGCATCTGGTTCATCATTCAAACCATGGAAAAGGCCCTCTAGCAATTACATTGATGCCCTTGATGTTGCAAAGGAAAATAGCATCCCAACCAAACCTAATAGTCCTCCTGCAGAAAATGAAAATAAGGAGATTATGGAGAACTCAAATCCTATTTCTGATGAGATGGTCAACAATGGAGATGGTGCACCTTCTGGTGATGTAGACAAAACTGATGAAGCTCAAATTAACCAACTCAGCTTGGAATGTAGCTTTAAATCAGAAACTGATGCAAGGCTCAAGCGGTAAATGCATGTTATATCGTTAATTAATATTTGCAGAGATATAAGAATTGTGATAACTAAACGTAACATACATTCTTATGTACCTATCTCCATTTTTTATAAGCCTACCTAATACCTATCACTTTATATTCACATATTTTTTCTATTCATTTGTGTTGATTAATATATATATATCAATCCTTCAATACATTGCATTTATGTCTGTGTTGAAGCATATAAAAGTTTTCTGGTGATGCCCTCACATAGAACATGGAATCACCATGGTCTTAGACGTGAACTACTATCAGAGGGATGATTTTAAATTTGAATAAATGATGTTTTCATATAAGCCCACCAAATTTTTTATTAATTCATTGAATTAAAATGAGTACTTTTACATGTTACTCAAATAAATGAATTTGAATTTATGTAATGAGTCATGTTGAATCATGTCATCAAATACTGTGGATGCCTCTAAATTCGACCATAAGAAATCCAGATACTCAACCACTTTCCATTGATTAAGCAATTTACTTTAAATACATATCTGTTTTTATATTTTTGTTTCCACAATAGATCCTTGTCTCCACTCCAATTAAGATAAAAGATTAATTGCATATGCCCACACCATTTAAATGTTTTCATGAGTAATATTTTTCAATGCCAAACTTATGATTTTTTTATCAAATGAACTTAAGTTTATATTTTACTTAATTCACCTACTATAGGTAGATTACTTGTGTGTATTTGAGATCCTTCAAAAGGATTTTCTACATATGCCCTATAATTTGAGTGTTGCTTATATTTTAATTAGGTGCTTATCCCACATTACTAAAAAAAATTAGTATGTGAATAACGTATGGGAATGAAGTATCTCCTTCTACCAATGAAATTATGACACGTGTCATGTTTCATCATTTTCTATAAAAATATTTTAAAAAATAAACAAAATAGCACACATGTCACATTTTTATTGGCTAGAGGAGATAAATTATTTCTTGATATGAGGAAATACATTATTTTTACATGTTTCTATATATACTTGCATTCTAGTTATGTCATTTAAGTTAGATATATGGATTATTCTCCTAAAGCTTGTGTGAATGAAGTGAACTTGAATATAGAGTGAGAAAGTGAAAGTATATGCAACCTTAAACCATTAGTTTGAACTTTGAAACCTTGATGCACTTTAACTATTATCAATGATGAAAACTACAATATTTCTTGTAGCTACATTTTTTGCTACCAAAAGTCTAAAATTGCTGCAAAAACACCTACAGGAGCAACAAAACAGTCGTTGCAAGTTGTGGCTAGAAGTGTTGTTGCAAAGTCTTTCTACAACGATAGGAATTGCTGCTATATAAATATATGTATATTAGATTTGTTATTTTAACAACAATTGTGGTTGCTATTACCAAAGTTGCGGTTTTGATAATAGTCGCTGCTATTCCATTGCTTATATTGTTGCAACCAAGTTCATTTTATAGGAGCCTTGTCATTTTTGTATATACATACATAATATATAATCTCTTTTGTTTCCATTGCAAGCTTTGCACTCACACTAAATACTTTTTTGTGGTTCTGTATCCTTTATCTTCTTTTGCCCCAGAATCCTATCAAACCGACTTTCTGCACAAAAATCCAGATTGAAGAAAAATGCACATGTGGCTGATTTAGAGGGCAAAGCAAAATATTTCCAGGTGAATTTGATTAATCTTTGAAACACATTAGGTTAATGTTTTTTTATCTTGCTCATGCATGCATAAGTGTGTGGTAAAAATTCTAACATCTTATGATATTTTGATATTTCCTTGTATAGGATCATATAGGCTTCCTCTATCGGCAAATGACATCCCAAAAAAATAGGAACCAGTTGTTGCAAATTGAGCAGCATCAGTTGAAACTGCGCATGGCTGCATGTGAAAAGCAAAGAGTGCTTGATGAAGGTGACACCTCTTTCTCTCTCTCTCATCACTAATTATTGGTTTTGTTTTGTATTTTCAACCTCTAAAATATGACACTCAAATGATAACCCACTCACATGTTATGTGTATAATATGTTTTATGTTTATTTCAGCTTTATGACAGTATCTACTTCTGGTTGAGAAATCAATTTGTTTTTTTGCTACTTAAGCTTGCAATTTTGTTTCTATTAGCATGATCTTGGGCTTACTGGTAATTTATTTTATTTGATCTTACTATTTGAGCAATATAATATCAGGTACTGATTTGAGAGGGTATTTTTCAAGTTTTCTTATTAACAAATAGCAATTTTGCTTTTAAAAAAACAAATATTCTTCCTCATATAAAAGTAAAACTGTGTTTTCCTATATGGTGTGTCAAAATTGGGAGTGAAAAAAACTTATATAGTTGTTTAGTTATATCAATTTATTACTAGATATCTTTGAGAACAACCCTCTCAAATAAGTAAAAAAATGATTAGTAACAAAATTAATTAAGTAAACCCTCTCAATTTATTACTATCTCGCAAACATGATAATGTTGATATGCTTAGAAAAACTTGTGTGCATAAGTGAAGATATAAATTACTTGGCCGGGTTTATAAGAGTATGGAATTGTGTTATTTCAGGTGTGATTGAAAAGAACATAGCAGAAATGGAAAGGCTGAAGGAACTGCACAGGAGAAAATTAGCAGCTGAAGCACAAGCAGGGCCATCAAGGGTGCTTAATATGGGTGCTTCTGTGCAACTCAAATCCAATTCCAACTTAAACCAACCACCCTTGGGAAATTTTCTCTGATCAAGGTTAGAAATTTGGAACTATAAACTATGCAGAAAAAATGCTTCTTTTTCACACAAAAGAACAGAAATAATGCTTAATTTCTTGTTAATTTGTTTGCTGCCACCACATCCTCAAGTGCTTATTATTGTTATTATTGAAAATCTCAACTCTTATTATTAACCATAAGAGAAAACTGGAATTTTGCTTGGCCGTGTTCTTAACTCTTTTTATCCTAGTGACTTATGTGTTCTTAACTATACTTTTGGTTTGAAGTAGGTCAAAATGGTGTAGAAACATCACAAGTGGAAGTTGCTACAGCCCAACATTCACAAAAACATAGCCATATGAAGAAAGCAAATTGGAATAACATACAATGTAATGCTGGTTTACATGTGCACCAAACTGTGTTTTTTATAGAATAAGTTGCATGGTGATCCATGTTAAATGCTTTGAACTGGTTTTATATGTGCTACAAACTATAGTAGTTTAGTTATGTGGGTCTTTTGTTTCTGGTGCATCCCAGCTATAGTTATCCCTCATAATTATTATTAAATGGTAATTTGCTTATAGACATATATATTATAGTAGTTGTGTGCTTGATTTCAGGATGAAATTTGACTTTGTCATTCCGAATATATTATGGATTTGACTTTCTCATTCTGAATATATTATCTTTTGACATTTGTTGTGATGCTTCTTTTATATTTTCATGTTTTCATATGTATTATATATACTCTTTATGTGTGCACCATATATGTGGCTTCTGGTCATCATCCAGAGAGTAATTCAGTTTAAGACATGGATATTATTGAAGTGATTAAAGGCTCCTTAATTTTAAAATGTGGATATGGTAGAGAGAGAGAGAGAAGTATAATTTTGAGGTGGTTATTTTATTTATGTGAGATAATATTCCTGACAACTACCATGATAGTTTTGAGTCGTATTTAAAAAATTCGAGAAATCAACATTCTTAGAGTAGAGATACAATGGTCTATAATTCTAGAAATGAGTTGTATTTTGAATTAGAATTATTATGTCTTTAACTTCATATCCATAATGGGTTTTATGTTAGAACATTGTTTTGCATTAGTGTATAGATATAATGGTCTATGTGCATATAATATATTTACATAGTTGTTGGGTGATAGGACCCATTAGTTTTTTTATGTGGTTGTAAGGTGAGAGAATCTTAGCCTAGCTAACACAAAATGAAATGAGGCCTTCGATTTGAAATGATTGTAGCATGAGACCCTAGCTATGAGATATTGTTAGATGTTGATACTTGATTTGATGAGTAGAGATTACATCAACTTTGCACCTATGTACATGGTTATTCGTGTTAACCTAAATGGATTGTTTTTACATGATTATCTTCTTGATTTTGGAAGGAGAAAAATTATTAATGAATAAGTCTCGAAAAAGGCAAAAATTTAATTCATAATTTAGATTTTTTAGTTTCTTTAGTTCTCGAGTTATATCATAGTTTAAATACTCTTGTCGTCACTTTTTATGGTTTTTTATTTTTTACTTGTAACGTCACTGAGCATGTGTGACTCACCCAATTTCTTATTTTCTTTCCATATGTATATGGCCATGTGGTTATGATATAAGTCCTCTGTATAATTGTCTTTCCATATGTATAATTGTCCTTTTATGTACCCAAAAAAATTATTATAGATTATAGATATTGGGAAGATATCAGGAATTATGCTTTATTAAATCTATGCTATAATAGATGAAACTATAATGGCAGTATATATCTCAAAAGGACTAAATGTATATAATTTCAAGAGTAAGTATGATGAAAATATAAAACTCCAAGGAAAATTGCTTGTGTAAGCTTTTTAAGTAAAAATATTATGTACAATTAGATGGTAAAATGTCTTTTTTTTTTCTATAAGTTTTTGTGTGCCAAAATTTAATGTACTCTCACCTTGAGGTAAAAACTTGTGCTAGGTGCTACAAGTTTTCTGCCTTTTATCAAATCAAATACAGGTACAATCAATATAAAGAATGTACCACATACACTTGCATAGATTTGAGGAATCATTTTCTTAAAGGTAGTTTGAGTCATTTCTCACAAGTTGGGTAAGTTTGTCTGGTGGATAGAAAGAACATGTTTCATATCCCATGGTGATTGTAGGGACATGATCCTTATTCTTGTCATTTTGTTATCTTTGAGATGGGTATATATTCATACTTCAGAAGTTGCCTTTGTTCCTTTAACATGAACTCCAACTTGTGATGATGTGCACACATTGTTGTTTTTTTCTTTACACGTCAAATTATTGAGAATCTTATTGTAGAAAAGCCACCATATATAGTCCATATATGATTGATGATGTTACAAGTGTATTAAAATAATATAGGAAGAGAAAAAAATATTTCTTTGTACAAGAAGATAAATTATCTCCTCAAACTATTAAAATCATGACATGCCTCTTATTTAATCATGCTCCTTCATATAAGTCTGCTGGATCAGGCGAAAGGTTAGTTTTGACCCATAATTAAATGTCATCTTTTGGCTCATGACAACCGGAAAGAAGTTAGACTCTGACTCTAATACCATGTTAAAGTTTTATCTCAAACCAATTGACAACAAGAGAAGTCTCAACAAATATTTAAATCATTCCCATTATAATGAGGTAAGTAATATAAGAGTTATTTTCCAACTCATATCATATTTTTATTTACAAGAGATAGATATAATTCTTTTGTGGCTCATCAATAATCAGGTCCATGATATAGCACTAGTCATTGGCTTTGTTTTATTTGATATTTTAATGTTGTGAACACTGTGGTGAAGCATATCCACGCAAATTCACGTGTTGTGGAGACATCGTGGATGTTTTTTAATCAGTTATGCACGTATTATAATGGAATAATGCATGCCACCTGTCTATTTTCCTATAATAATTTGTTGTCTTTAGATGATGAAATAAACTTATTTTTTAATTAATTGACGATGTTTAAGTGAATTGAATGGGAACTGAAACAACAAAATGGAGATATATTTATCAGAAAAAGGGTTGTCCAAAGATTGTGAATTTCTTTATACTATTAACATATTATTCTATTAATAATCATTAATCTTTAAAGTAGAAATTGTACACAATTGCTAAATGATAATTTTTTGGGTACATAATTGCTAAATGATACGTTAACAATATAATACAATTTACATTGTCATACACACTTAAAATCTTTATTTTATAAATCCCTTGTGTCAACCTTGCTGTTCATCTTGCAATTGGTGAAGATTTTAAAAAAATATATATATTTTATTTTCTTAACTATTAAGTGAACATATTCATAAATTAACCTAAATAATTAGACAAATAATGCTATTCTCACTATTATTATGAGAAAACAATTCATGTACCGAAAATTAGTAGATTTTTATAGTCAATACATCATTCAATATAGTATTAATAATCATTGATTTTTTAATGAAAGTAATAAATGTGCTAAAAATTGATGTAATGATAATGTAAAGCGAATACATTTAATAAATTCTACCATTATCATATGTCATAACCTTAATTGGACCACTTACTTTAGAGTAGTATAAAACAATATAAGAATTTTTATATTATAAGTATATTATTCATCATTTATATATTAATGATTATTTTGTCATAATGATACAGTGTAAAAAATTGGTACACTTTAGTTTAGATACATATAATTTTTTCCATTAAAAAATGTCATTTATGATTTAGACAATGAACCAATATGCTCAAATTCACTTATATATGGTTTTGAAATCAAAGCCCTTTGATTGCTACAAGAAGAGGAGTTATGATTTACTTTTATAGGAGAAAACAATGAAACAAGTTAGGTTTAAGAAACCTTCTATTTATGTGGGGATTGGAGAAGGATAAGATCATAGATATTTAAAAATGTTATGGCATGTTTGGTGTTGATGAGACACCTTAACCTAAAAAAAAGATAATTGGATTGGTTACTTGCACAACTTACTCCACCTTATGCACCTTTGCTTAACATGCACTTCCATCTAAATCCAAAATTTGCGGTTTAATGAATCAATAAAATAGTTACGGTAAATACTTTAAGGTTAAAGTTAAGACATAGAAGAATCTGAACATGGAACCAGTTGACCAAACTAGCTTTGATTGATTGGAGTGGGTCTGTTCTGTGGATGAGTTGTGTCTATATATGATGGACCCCCTCCTCTCTTTTCTGTGAAAGCATAAATGGAGTTGTTAGTATCTGGAAATTCGATATAATAATGAAGTTCGACTAATTTGTGTCTGTATCACCGAAAATTTTGAATAGCTACTACTAAAGAATGATTTATGTTTCTGACTATTGTTCTTCTCATTAGTTAAATTTTTATATCATTCCGATCTCATAATTTGCATTGTTGTTTTATAGATAAAAAGGCCGATCTAGTGGAATATTGCAAAATGGTAGCTGCAAGTGGTACAAGCTGAGAAGCACAGATTCCTAATCAGATAAAAAAACCTACTTCTGTAGAGAGACATCAACTTCTTATTTTATATGTTGAGTCTAAATATTCATTCCTATAAACACACATGGTTCAAACCCTGAAATTAACACCTCCTTTTTAAGTAAGACATCAAGTTCAATTAACCCATTGGTCACCATCACACATCATTTCTCTCTCAAAATGAACTTCTTTTCCTCAAAGGGTCACACCCTTAGTTTATGGGCATGTCAAAGTTGAGCTCTTTATCAAAAGAGCTTGAAAACAAGGTGTATATCCATTGAAAAAGAAGGAGAAGAAATGAGGGGCATGAAGTTTACTGAACGCTTTAAGAGCACACAAGTTCATGCCCTCAATTCATCAGAAACAAGTAGCAGAAGAAACAAAGCATGTGATGGTTCAAACAGTGCTAAAAAAATCAGATCATTTTTGTCAATGTCCAAATCCAACAACAACTCAACAACCTCAGGAATTGCAAATCTTGTTGCACCTTTTCAGCTTCCTTCTATTGACACCCTTGAACCTTGCATAGAGCCTTACCTTAAGCCAATCAACCTTGTGGAAACCTTAGCAGAGTTATATCACAGGCAAGAGTGCTGCCACCAATCCCAGAAAGCGTTACTGTATATGGAACAGTACTCCTTGTTGTGCAACCTAAGAGACCAGAAGCTTCTGAGAAGATGTCTCAGGTCGGCGCGCCAGAACTCGGTGGATGTGCTCTCCAAGGTTGTGCTGTCAGCATGGTTGAGGTTTGAGAGGAGGGAAGATGAGCTTGAGGGTGTTTCTTCAATGGAATGTGGTGGTGGTTGCATTCTTGAATGTCCAAAGGTGAATTTGATACATGGTTTTAATCCATGTTCAATCAAGGATAGGTGCCAGTGTGGTCAAGAGACTAAACAAGAAACTAGCATTGAGAGTGTGTTTTTGCCAGATGAGGAAAAAAAGGATGTTTGTTTTTGCATTGGAAATGAGGAAATCAATTGTGTTAGGTGGAGAATTGCAGCACTTTCAGACCCATTTAAGGCCATGCTATATGGTGGCTTTGCTGAGTCCAAAATGAGGAAGATTAATTTCACAAAAAGTGGGGTATGCCCAAAGGGTATGATGGCTGTGGAATTATACAGCAGGGCTAAAAGATTGGACTTTTTCACTCCCATGACTGTTTTGGAGCTTCTTTCTTTTGCCAATCGATTCTGTTGTGAGGAGATGAAATCTACCTGTGATGCCTATTTGGCTTCAATTGTTGGAAGTGTAGATGATGCTTTGATACTTTTCGACTACGGGTTGGAAGAGAGAGCACCAATTCTTGTAGCTTCCTGCTTACAAGTGTTTCTTAGGGAGCTGCCGAAAACTTTGTATAATTCAAAGGTGATGAAAATCCTTTGTAGTTCTGAGGCAAAGGAAAGGTTGGCTATGGTGGGATATGATTCTTTTTTACTGTACTATTTCCTGAGCCAGGTAGCTATGGAGGAAAGCATGGTGTCGAAAACTACAATGATGTTATTGGAAAGATTGGGAGACTGTGCTAAGGAAAGGTGGCAGAAGGCCCTTGCATATCACCAATTAGGGTGTGTGATGCTTGAGAGGAAAGAATATAAAGATTCTCAGCATTGTTTTGAGGTAGCAGCTGAGGCAGGTCATGTGTATTCTGTGGCTGGTGTTGCCAGAACAAAGCACAAGCAGGGTCAATCATGTTCAGCCTATAAGCTAATTAGTTCTCTCATCTTTGAGCATAAACCAACCGGATGGATGTATCAGGAGCGTGCTCTATGCAATACCGGAAGAGAAACAAGTTTTGATTTGGATGTTGCAAATGAATTGGATCCTTCCCTTTCATACCCGTATAAATATAGAGCCCTGGCAAAGGTGGAGGAGAAGCAGATAATGGATGGAATTGTAGAGCTTGATAAAATTATAGGATTTAAGCTCTCCCCGGATTGTCTCGAATTGAGGGCTTGGCTGTTTATTGCTCTTCAGAATTATGACAGTGCCATGAGAGATATTCGCGCATTGTTAACTTTGGAACCAAATTACATAACTTCACATGCGAAGATCACAGGGAAATACTTGGTTCATCTACTTAGCCATGAGGTGCAGCAAAAGAGCCAGGCTGAATGCTGGATGCAATTATATGAACAATGGTCTTCTGTTGATGATATTGGTTCTTTGGCTATTATACATCAGATGCTCGAGAATGAGCCTAGAAAGAGCCTGCTAGAGTTTCGTCAGTCTCTACTCCTTTTGAGGTAAGCATCTGTAAATCCGACCGAATGATATGTCTCTTCTTCAATTTTCAGTTGTTATAGCTTTATTGCACATTGTACTGGATCCTTAGGCCTTAAGGTAGAGTTTCATATGGTTAGCACATTTTGTAATGTCCAAAATCTTGTTGGTATCTAAATGTTTAGGTAGCATTTAGTGTGTAGATAGACCAGGATGGAACACAACAGAGCAAAAGATGTTTTACTTTTTAGTCTTTTATCCTCCTTTTGTTTTGTTTCGTCCGGTTCTGACATGTCTACCAAACGCTCCTTTAATTCCTCTCAAGTGTGTTTTTACCTCCTGGTCTATCTTCACAGTGTAGCTATTTTCTGCGTTCAGTTCAGTTACTATATACAATGTCAAGAGAATTACTCACATAAACGAATTTCGTAGGCTAAACTGTCAAAAGGCTGCAATGCACAGTTTGAGGATGGCAAGAAACCATTCTAGCTCAATCCAAGAAAGGTTAATTTATGAAGGATGGATTCTATATGATACTGGCTATAGGGAAGAAACTCTGGCTAGAGCTGATAGGTCAATTACAATTCAAAAATCATTTGAAGCCTTTTTTCTAAAAGCATATGTGTTGGCTGACACAAACTTGGATGCTGAATCTTCTTCTTATGTTATCCAACTTCTCGAAGCAGCACTGAAATGTCCTTCGGATGGTCTTCGCAAAGGACAAGTTAGTGATGTCTTTTGAAATCTATTACTGATCAAATCCATGTTCTTCAGTCATTTGATTATTACCTGCTGAAATTTTTTGTAGGCGCTAAATAACTTAGGTAGTATTTACGTTGATTGTGGTAAGCTCGATCTTGCAAAAGCATGCTATGAGAATGCTCTTGCAATTAGGCACACAAGAGCGCATCAAGGTCTAGCACGTGTTTATCATCAGAAAAATCAAAGAAAAGCTGCATATGATGAGATGACGAAGCTGATTGAGAAGGCGGCGAGCAATGCCTCGGCATATGAGAAACGATCAGAATATTGTGATCGTGAGATGGCGAAAGGTGATCTGGATATAGCAACTCAGATGGATCCTTTAAGGACATATCCATATAGATACAGGGCAGCAGGTACTTCCCTTATCTTTCATTCTTCACCATCTGACTTGGCCTCGTTATTAGGGAACAATACATTCTACCAGTTAAACATAAAAAGTATTTTTATATTGAAATTTCATGTTATGATTCTTAATCCTAGTACTTATGTTACTGACAAATGACAACAAAACCATTTCTTGTGTTTGGACTTCTTGAAATAGTCAACCCAGAAATATGTGACCAAGTTCTTTAACACTGATTTGGCCATATGCATATAAATTAGTAAGTTGGTTGAACCTGTATTCTGAAAGGACAATTATTGAATCAGTTTTCTTCATTTAGATGATCCTCAACCTTTGATATTGTCTTGATCATACTACTGACGTTGTCATTCGATACATATTAAGAGCCTTTCCAAGTTTTTATAAAGCACATATATTATTTTGATCAGAAAAATATAAATGCTCATGCATTTTTCTATGCAGCTTCATGGTATGAATTTGTCTTCATTTAAGTATGTTTTCTTCATAAGGCTTTAAAATTTATGTAAGGCTTTGAGGATAATTGATGTAAGGCTTTAAAACTAAACATTTAACCTGCACCTAAGAAGTTAATTTTTTAAGGCTAGACACATAACATGTTAAATCAGGGATTTTAATTACATAAAATGTCATATATGATCAGTGATGATGGATGAGCAGAAAGAGACTGAAGCTGTAGAAGAACTTACCAAGGCCATAAGTTTCAAGCCAGATCTGCAAATGCTTCATTTGAGAGCAGCATTTTATGAGTCAATGGGGGACCTTAACTCTGCTCTTCAAGATTGTCAAGCAGCACTTTGCTTAGACCCTAACCATACAGACACACTTGATCTCTATCAGAGGGCTCAAAAACTAAGGTTTTAATCTTAAGCATCATATGGATTACGGGAGCACATCTTCTGTTCCAAGATTGTGTATCACTACATATAATCTTCCATTCTCATTGGTTAGAAAATATAAAGTTGATATATATTTAATTCAATCGATGAGAAACGAGTAGTATATGGAGTGGTACAAAGTTTGAGACAACAGATGTGGCTTAATGGTTTACAAGGCTAAAAATGTGGAGGGCATCTCAAATAGTTGATATTTTTCCTCAGAAATCTCACAACTATCTTAAAATTATTACTATCCTTGGTTGAGGGATATTGTTTGTGCAAATGTGAAGCAATGATAAAACTCAAGAAGCAATACTAGGAAGGATGGTTTAAGAAAAAAATTGATAAAAATGATGATTCATAGTTTCATACATGATCATAAAGGAGGATGATTCAGGTGTACATCAGAAGATGTTCAGAGTAGTAACTTTATTCATATGTTATGCATTCTTGTGAGACATATATGCACATAATTTGTCTCACACTATTTACACATCCTCTTGTACAGTACATGGTTACAACTTATGAAAAGATTCATACTTTTGTTTCCTACACTTAATAGTTTTTATTTGTTATTGACAAAAGGTTTTAATTTTTACCTATACAGTAATCACTTACATGATTTGAGGGTTTGAATACATGCACACTTAAGGCTCTACCAACTAGACCCATTTTTGTGACAAATCATCATAGATCAAGTAGTTAGCAAAACAATAGCATACTCCTGTTGTAAAAATAAAAATAAAGAAGAGCATGTGAGTTTATAAAGTTATACTAAAATAAGAAAATGAGAGCATGGTAGTATGAAATGAGAATGTGAGAATATGATACAGGATCAGAAAAAAAATTATGAAAATAATTAATAAAATACGGATAATATATTAAAATTTTAATAAATCTCTTTAGTTATGTATTTCTCCTCAATCATTAAGATGCATAATCTCTACTGAGGTGGGGCCCAGGTACTGCTTCACCACCTGCATATAAGTTACTTCAATTTTCTTCTTTCTCAAGGGATAATCTATAATGGTTAGTGTATAAGGATTGCATAGTCTCATTTCAATTCCTTATCCAAATGGAAAAGTACAAAATTTCCAATATTTGAAAGGGAAAGGAGGGAACATATTTTTCCTTGGTAATTGAGACCCACACACTCCATTATTCTCTTATGGATGGTTACAAAAGTAATACATCCATGTAGAAAAAAAGCATACCTTATCAAGTTAGGCCATTATAATAATCATTTTCAATGAAGACAACCACTAAAATCAGAGAAGTTTTCCCATGAAATAGGAAACAAAAACAAAACTAGTATAACACCATATGTATCAATAACTAATACTTTCATAATGGACAATATTAAATTATAATAAAATGGGATGCATGCCAACCATGATTATGATAAATTGAGTCATCAATAATCATGGCTGATGAAGACTTTTTAACAATAGTAGATGTAGCTTTCTACCTAAATTTAGTAAAATGACACAATTGGTTTCATCTTCTTGGCTCTTTCTTAGTGGTATTGAATGTAGAACCAACTAGAAGAAAAGCAGAAGAAGAGGACTTGTTATCCATTTTCAGAAACTGATATTTATAGTGACATTATTGCACATCTAGGAGAGTCTATAATAGCCAACTGGTTATCATTTCTTTGAAATTACTCTAAGGCTCAACCATACATGTTTTTTGGTATAACCATCTAGGAGAGTCTACCAACTGGTTATCATTTTCGATATAAGTGTTATTAATCATTTGATATTTTAGTCTATTTAAGTATCCAACGGAATTTTACATCACTAAACACGATTTATTGGTGGTTAATTACTTTCTTTCTTATCACTAGATCTTGAGTTTGTGGCATTTTGTTTAATTGCCTTCTTTCTTATAACTACACAATAACTTGCATCAATTTCAGAAACACATGTATAGAGAGAATATAGATGAATTGAAAAATGACTCAAAAATTAACGTGCAAGACATTTCTTACAATGTTGTACTTATACAAAAAAAAAAGTACAATGTGATCGAGTAAAAAAGATTAAAAAAAACTACTTAGCTAATATATGGTCTTGATCTTAAAACAAATACCACATTACAATTCAGAGGGAGATAGATATACTCACACATTGTATCAATCCCCACCTAGTTCGTTTATATTTAAGGAAATGAAAGGCTCGAGCATTTTTTTCCTTATTTCTCATCCAAAATCGAACCCTCAAACATATCGACCTGTCGAACTACAAAACTAATTAACCAAAACAAAAAAACCTAAAAAGAAAAGTGTGGTTATTATTAGTATTATAATTCAGGCAAAAGTGGTGTAGACAAACAAGAGGGACACCTAAGAAGACCATTTTCATTGCAAGCATTACAAGCCTTAAACCCAATCTTATCCATATACACCTTCCTGCTACCGTCACACACGTTGCATAGTACGAATCTATGACCACCGCACACGTGGCATTCACTTTGATCCTCTGCGGGAAGTTTTTCCACCATCTTCTTAAGCTCACCCATTTCATTTAACTGCTTCACTTCTTCGGCCCCACCCACGTGCCTTCCACCGATAAATACACGTGGCAACGTAAACCCGGTCTGGCCCATGATCCGGTTCAGTTCGGTAGTAAAACCCGAGTCAATTGACACGTCACGGTCGTCGACCCGGACCCGGAACCCGCTTAAAATAGAAAGCACGCTCTTGCAGGCTTCGAATGTGGGTCGCACCACGCGCAAGCTCGTGTAGTATACCACCACGCGCTGTTCTGTTCCAGGAATAAATGGAGTAGGGTCGCTGGTTGGGGAATCATGTTTGGGTAATTTTGGAGTTTTTTGTTGAAGGTGAAGGTGAACCGGGTCGGGTTGTGAGGTTGTTGGGGCATCGGGTTCGGGTTTTGAATTAGAAAGGGTTATGGGTAATTTCGGGGGTTGTTGAGGAGGGAGGTGAGTTGACAAGGTTCTGAGGAGCGAGTTGGCGAGTCTGACTCGGTGGAAAACGGAGGGTTTAGTTTTGGGTAATGGGGTTTCGTCTAGGCAAAGGGTTTGAATGTCTTTGAAGGAAGAGCAAGAGAATAATGATGAAGAATGAGAATGAGAATGTGATTGTGATGAAGATGTGCTGTGAATCCGAACCGTTGATTTCCCCCACGGTCGCCACATTGAAGGTGATTCTGCTCACTTTCTTCTTCTCTTCAATTTCTACTATCCTCTGTTCTATAAAGGAGGGATTTTTCTAGGTCCTGGATGAGGAAATTAGGTTTTTTTTATTGAATTAGGAGATGGGTACGAGGGAAGAATAGGTTTTTAGTGGAATTGGGAAATGGGTATGGAGAAAGGATTGATTTTTTGGAGGAAGAAAAATGGGGTATGGGGTTTTTTCTGTTTCTGTTGTTGGGGATTTTGGTTGCTTAAAGTTTAGGGAAGTGCTCAGCTTTTTGTCTCTAATTCACAGTTTCACCAGAGAAGCAGGAGAGAGGAGATGAGTGAGGGAGTAAGATAATATTTAACAGAAATAAATAAAGTAAATTCACTAAATTGGTGAGAGGGAGATTGTATTAGGATTGAAAGGGAGACTTAGGTAGGTGAGGGGTTGGTTTGTTTTGTTTAAGTAACAGATCCAGATCAATGAAGATTGAAGGATGAGATATGAGAGGTAAAAAAATCTTTTTTAATATTATCAAGGTATTTCTACTGCCTTTTTGGAGTAAGGAATTAATCTCTTTCGGAATACGTTATTTTCTCTCTCAATAAATATTGTTCTAATGAATCAAACATTGATATTTTGGTCATCATGAGATCCAACGGGATCTTCCATTACTAAACTAATATCTCATTAGTATAATCTAATAATATTTTATTTTAAAAAATACTTCAAATATTAAATATATGAGATTCTCAAAACATAGAAGCTTATTAATAATATCTACTCCAGTATTTATTATTAATAATATTTGTTGATCTATTGTCAAATCGGAAGTATAAATTATAGAAGGTCGATAGATTTTCCCATCATCATTATTATTATTCATAAAACATTGTGATATAATTTAATTTTGTTACCTAATAACTCTTTAATGATGACTTCTTTCTACTAATGATTGTAATTTCATTGAAACAAAGCATGAAAACATGAAGTAAGAGAGTTCTTTATGCACAAACATACAAAAATGGTAAAGTGATTGAATTTGATTGCATTAATTTGAAATGCTAAAAGAGTAATATTATTGTAATATACTTACATGGTGATGAATAATGTGAACTGGGTAGATAAAGGATGTGATACCAATACTCATTCATGGTGATATATGTACTGATATTTTAATAGTTTTTATATATTTGTAAGCAGTAAAAATAAATAATTAATAATGTATATTATATATTAATTGTAGAGATATTACCCTATAAACTTATTACCTATTAATTGTAGCACTTATACAATTACCTTCACCATTCATAATTCCATACTATTCTATCCCCCAACAAACACCGATTAAGACTGCAATGATTTGCCCTCTATTTTCCACATTATATTATTTATCTAGTATTATATGTGTGTGGTTAATGCCTCGTTATATTAATTTGTTCAGTTTTGTAATTTTGAGTATGAAAGTGAAATAAAGAATAAAGCAGTAGAATGTTGATGGAATTGTTGATGTGGTCACCATGCCATATGCTATAATAACACCGAATGATGGAACAAGGCGTGTTTAGGAGTAGTACTGCATCAATGGCTTAAAAAAGTGCTAAAGGTTATAGTCTTACACCATCACCACCAAGTAGGTAGTTTCTGAAAAGTGGCACATGTTGGCAGAGGAAGAAAAAAGTGGAAGCAAGAAATGATCAAAGAAGGGGTGGGTTAATAATCCCTCATGCACATGCAATGTTGTGAATGATTTAACATTGAAAGAACAATCTGGAGAGATGCCCTTTCCCTTTTTTATCACTCATGTGAACCAACCAATACTCTGTTTTCTTGATTTGGGTGCAACATTCCATCACCATTTGTAGAAATTATTATATCCTTTAGAATTTATAGCCTCACATTTTAAATCACGAGAATAAGAAGAAATGTATGTATTGATAGTGCAAAAATAATTTACATAATCATTACATCGTTCATTATTCATTTTTAGTTATCATTAACCTCTTGAATAAAAGTAATAAATAAACGGTTGATAATCCACTAATTGTGTATAAATTTTTAAACTGTTAGCACATAATATAACACTCTTAAATCACTAATAGTATATTATCCAATGAAATATATGTGAATATATTTGAAATTAACTCCGACATTTGCTAGCCTAGACCAAAAGGTTCTGACTACTCAACTATCCTAATGTTGCATTTAAATAAAACCATATCACAGTGGCAAAGTCAGAAATCTGAGTTATGAACACTAAAATAAAATGCATAGAACTGGCACCACACCTTGTTAATCATCACAGGCTGGCTTCAGAACACATCCTTAGTTAAGTATTTGGTAGGATAATAGATACACATGTGAATTTATGGGATTCCACTGCATCATTTTTCTTAAATAAAAATCAAGGATGTTTCTTGCTGCAAATATAGGAATTTTATATTTTATAGTTTTCTTTATAAAAAACATATTGAACTCCTTAAACTTCAGGATATTTGCGAGGTGATACTAGTCACACTACTAATTCTAAAATTATCTTAATTCCTTAAACTTTAATAATGGTTTCAATATACTCTTCAACTTAATTAAGGAAATTCCATGTGGCAAAGTTATAAGACTTTCACCACTAAATGACTTAATAAGGGTCAGGAGTTTGCTTATGAGTTAAATGACTTAAAACTCCCAAGTTATAATTTTCAAATCAAGACTTACAAAATTTCAACAACAAAATTTCTAGCTAAACAAAACTAGTAGGTGCTTATTTCTTATCCATCCCTTATCCTCAAGGATGTTACCCAACGATTGTGGATCTACTTGTTTTCCATATACAAAATCTACACACGGCAAGGTTGCTCTACAGCCAAGCCAGAAGAAACTGCAATTAGTGATTTAATATGTTATATGTAGAACTTAAATTCTATAACTTCTCTTGCACCAAATTAAATTATCCCTATTTCTCACTTACTTTCATATTTTATCTCTACATATCTTAAAAATCCATTTAAAAATCAAAAGACAACTAAAAGTTATCTAATGATAGTTATCAAATCAACACCTTTGTTAGTAATTCAGTTATAATAAACAAAAATCTAACTGAAGATTGACCCTGCCAATTGCAAAAACCTCATTGTCTCTGCCGCAGTAATTTTCCTTTTACTAATGTTAAGACCTCATCATAAATTTTATAGTTGGAAGAGAGAAAAACTGAATGAAAAGTTCAAATTAAACACGAGCAACAGGCAATAAAACTAAGGCTATGCTTGATTGGGGTGAAAAGGGAAGGAAAGAAAGTGGGAGGAATGAAAGAGAAAAGAAAATAATTTTTTCCATTGTTTGGTTGCATTGAAAAGAAGGAAAGAAAAAATTTGGTGGGACCCATATATTATGTTTTCTCTCCATTAGTGAGAGGAAAACATATAGAAAAAATTGTACCAGAATCGATTGTCCCAAAGTATGTCTTAAACCAGGTTCCAAACCAATGACGATGAAATAAAAACAGAAAAAATAAGAAATTTTTAATTTTTTAATTCGGATCGCATGTTTTCATTGGTTTGAGACATGATTTAGGACATACTTAAAGATATCATCTCTTTGATAGTACAAAGAAAATATTATTATTAATAATAATTATATTATTTTCTCTTCACTTTCTTTCTAAAAAATCATCACTTTTCTACCCATTTTCTTCTCTCAAGTTTTCATTCTTCAACTTTTCTTTCCTTCACTTTTCTTCTCTAAACCAAATATTAAGTACTTACCATAAAGCACTGTTAGCCTGGAAATATAAAGAAAGGGATGAGATGCAGAAGATAGGACATACCATTAATTGACCATCTCAAGAAACAAGGTTAGGGTGAAAAGACCAAATCGTCAACTATGTCTCCTTTTGTGCAACCAGTGAATATGGAACAGTAAGAGTCAAACAGTTTCGAACTAAAAGATTAATCTGAGACTCACCCAGATAGGGGTGAAAACAACCTAACGGAAATAGATGGATACTTGAGGAATATCAATGTCATTATCCTCATCATCCTCACAGGCAACAACAATGTCAAAGTGCCGACGGTATTCGGGGATTTCCATCTTGGCCACTTCCCTTGCCAAATCCACTACTTTTTTGTCCATCCGATCCTTGTGCCTTGGGAACATGCTGTTATAGAGCAGACAACTTCCACATGATATACTATATGCGTTCAACCCTTTTGCTTTCAGCCACTCAAGAAGTTCCCTGAGAGTAGGGTTGTCTTTTACAATCCATCTGTCCCAAACTGTCCAATTCATATCTTGATGCTTGATGACTTTTGGTGGAACTGGCTCAGCAATGGAAAAGAGAGGTAATGCTAAATTCGCAAAAGTGTTCCGGTAGTCCTCAAGCTTGTGCCCTCCAGCCAAAACTTTGTAAAGCTCCAGGCAAACAAACCCAGTGGCCATGGCGGTTGAGGTTGCAATTGCTGGAATGATCCGTCCAGCAATAAACTTGGCCTTGAGCTTGTCAACTTCGGGAACACTGTAATTCCGTGCCCTCATGTTGGCAAGCCCAGCTATCACATCCATATGGTAGTTTGTATCATCATCCTGCAGTTGCAGGAATTTCTAACTTTATTGATGAAAAAAGTACAATAAATAATACAGGTGGAATGGTAGAGTTTGTGTAGTGTTAACTGACAATCCTATTCCCTGCAAATACAAACTTAAGCCACCACCAATGCATAATCCCCGAATGTTACTACAAAATTCAATTAACAAGACTACAGAGAAGGCTTTATCGAGCACATGGTAAAAAATCAGTATGAACAAAAATACACAGAAATATACCTTCTCAAACTGAATTGGTTTCATTCTGAACCCTGGTGGCAGGGTTGCCCGGTACCTCTCTAACTTGAAGATTAAATCACTAATAATAGCTGCATCATCAATCGAAGCAGTAGAGAGACTGGTGGCCTTCTCATCTGTCACTATTTTGGCATCTTTTCTAGGCTGAAAGTCAGGTACTATCACTCTATCAACAGCTTCAGCCAACTTGTTCAGGTTCTTCGCCCAGTCAGGAATTGGGATACCATATGTTTCTGCTCGTAGTATAGAAGCTGCCAACATAAACTGGACATGACCCTCATCCGACAATGAGAACTGCAGGGGACGAGGGAATCGTTTCGGTGCAGACCAGAAAGGAGCTCCAGTACTGGTTGCAACATCTTCAGGAAAAGTGTAAGTTAACTGCTTCACCCGGTTAGCAAAATAATCTTCAAACCTGTGAATAAAGATCGCATTTAGTGTAGGACACAAAAAACTAATATGCTCTCACTATAATATTACAATTAGAGAGCATATAAGCATATATATTATGAAACCAACATACTTTAGCCTAGCCCAAGTTATGCAATCTTGAAAAGTCTCACACTTCTCCTTGTCCAGGCACTCAAGAACACGCTCCAAGTTATCCCTTGCTTGAGCATCACCAGCTTTTATCATGGCATTGGTATATTCACTTGGGTTAGACAGATATGCATTTACTTCAGCTGGAGTTTTCTCAAGCAAACCCTCAAACTCTGATCGAGCCCATGTCAAGCAGTGGTCGATGTTGTGTGGAAATGAGTGGACAGTACACATCGGTGCCTGTTTCTCAGGTGGATCTCTTGATGCACCGTAATTTTCTGTTAGGTGGGGAATGACCATCTGGGTATTGCATTTAGCTCCAAGAGTTCCAGACTCAAGAAGAGGCTTCTGGAAATACAAGCACCTCTGATCAACATACAGTCTCGCATTTACATTGTCTAGTGCATTAATCACAACACTTAAGTTTTCCCACAAAGTGTCATGAAACACATTTTCGGTTTCAGGGCCAACACGATTTTGCAGAGCTTCAATATTCAGACAAGGATTTATAGATGCAGCAGCTGAAGCAGCAATTGTAGACTTAGCCTGGCCAATATTCCAGTCACGAAAGAGGAACTGCCTGCTTAGGTTACTCTTCTCTATGACATCATCATCAGTAATTGTCAGCTTCCCCTGACTTCCACAAGAAACACCCATAAGGGCAAGGTTTTTTAAAAACTCACATCCCAATGCACCGGATCCAACAACAAACACTTGAGCATCCTCTAATATCTTCTGTAAATTTTGTCCAAAAACTGAGATCTGTGCGTCATAACGACTATTTATTGGTCTTAAATCATTAGGATTCAGTGGTTCTGTCGGAAGTGATTCCACAGAGTCGAAGTAGAAGTACTGCAGAGGAACAGAAGTTAAAACCACAGAAAACAATCAGGACAACAAGAAAGTATTATAAGCCCAAAAAAAAGCTCATTAAAGAGGGAAGCAAATTAAGAAAATGAAACAACCAAATATTGCCAATAGACTCTCCATTATTCTTATAAACTATGTAAACCATAATTATAATGCCAAGATATTTTGGTATTATTAGGTCTGAAGTCAAATGACCCCCCTCTCAAAACAATGTCAGAATGTCAAGGGTTTAATCACAACAGGGTTTATGCACAAACATTTGGTCAAATCTTGGTATGTAACATACACCAACAAACAGTCATTTTTTAATAAAATAATGTGTGTATATATAAGAAGTTTTTATTTTTGACAAAAGACAAACAGGCCCACAGCTTCAAAAGACATGATAATGTCAAAATGTATGGATTACTTTAGACAGCGTTTGGAGGGTAATGCAGAGACACAGAGGGAACAATTACAATACTCATTGTCGAAGAGAAGGGTTATTATTTTTTGTTTAATGATTCAAGATTGAATAATATTGCTTAATCAGAAATTATGCATATGTAGTTATTCCTAATGAAAACTATATAAAATGAAAAATAATATATTATCAACTCAAGCAGCAAGCTGAACACCCAAAATCCAATTCACAAAAGAAATTCATGAGCTCAGTTCATTTGCATCATAAAAAAATATTTCAAATAACAGAAGGTATAATACTAACAACAACAACCAAGCCTTAGTTGCACTAGGTGGGGTCAGCTACATGGATCAAAAGACGTTGTAAAGCTCTATCATAAATTATATTCATTGACAAAGCACTGATCTCTAAATCTTTTCTGGTCGTTTTGCTTATGGTTTTTCTTGGTCGTCTTCTGCATCTAGAAATTGGACTAACCTTTGTTTGACCTACTCTCCTTACTAGGGCTTCTAAGGATCTCTGTCACACATGTGCAAACAACAACAACCAAAACAACAAAAGAATAATTACCTGAAAAAGTGGATGGAATTTCCCGGAGCATGCCTTGACAACCTCTTGCCCCACAATTCCACCAAAAATAGCAGCCATAGGGTTCAATACTGCCCTAGCACCAAAGGCAAATTGCCGCAAAAGATTTGGATTCACATCTTCCAACCGTCCATCACCTAAGTTTCTATTAATACTACTGGCAATAGATATAACTTTCTGTGCATCATCTTCTGAACCAGAGACGGGGAAGCGGCCTAACTCAGAAATGAACTTATCCAAAGCCTGGAATGCTAAATGCAGAAGAGGTGGGCGATCAAACTTAGAAAAATCGCTCAGAAGAAAGTCACCGGGATCACTGAGTGCTTGCTTGAGTGGCTTAAAGTTCAACACCTTCGGTTGTTTGACCTGTGTAACAATGCCACCTTTCTCATAAGCACCATAGTTTGTGGTATCTTCTTCAAGAGTAAAGGAGTATGCTCTTGCATTTTTAATCTTCCTTGGCTTTCCATCATTCAACTCTTTCATACCATGAACTTCAGAGAATATAACTAGATCTCCATCCTGAAACTCAAGCCTCTCATCATCAACACAGGATACTAGAGCAGGGTTGTCATTGCTAATGGAAGCAATTATACCAGTATGGGGGTCCTCTCCATCAACATCAAAGACAGTAAACTCAGGCCCAAAGTCACAAAAAACAGAACCAAAAAGGCCTCTAACTTCAGTTTTAATAAAGGCAATAGGAGGTTGATGACTGTGGCAGTAATCATTGAACTCAATGGCTTTCTCAAGACCGATTTCCGTGAAAACGACAGCCTACACAAATGGAAATATATCCAAATAAGTACAGATTGATTCATGGTCACACATAAGCAGGCAAAGTTTACATGAATGCTATTAACCAACGGCAAAGTTTACATGAAAGCTATTAACCAACGGCAAAGTTTACATGAATGCTATTAACCAAAAAATATGCAAAATGTGAGTGTTATATCATATTAGTATCATACAATTCATAAGGAAAAATCTTACTGAAGTGGTCAAGGAAACTATGGCTTTATTAATTTATCTACAATAGAGTGATGCTATTTAATTTTATAATTTTACCAATAATATAAAAGAATACAGAGAACATCAGAGTTAATTTGGTCATGAGCAGTAACAACAAAAAATATGGTAATTGATGCAAGTAGTTGTGTCCTCTAACATTATGACCAGTACTCATGCCATGTGATACATACTATCACAAACAAACACATAATGATTAAGAATCACATCCATACGACATTTTAAGAGGGCAAAAAACCTCTCGTCAGATTCAAAACATACAAGAAAAGGTGCCTCCATCAGTCCATCTACATTTTGTTAACAAAAATCAAATGGCTTAAGGAAATTAGCTAATATTATAAATGACCAATTTTGCAGATATACTTCCATACCAAATTTTGGGGATGAAGAAATTAATACTTCAAATTAATTAACAAATGAAATTATATATCCAAGAGCAAGAATTAAAATATTATTCCTTTATGAATGAAAAGTGACTTACTAATAAAGCATGACAAATTAAGCTGAGAGCATTCCAGTGTTCCATTACAGTAAGAAGCATGAACAATTAATAAACTAACAAAGAACTAAGGCAACTGTAAATCCAGATAAAAATATGGTATCCATATAGCATGTGAGACATACAACATATGATAAACCATTGAATCTGCATTTACAGTAATTGCCCCCATACATTCTTCATTTTTTGTAGTTCCATAATATTATTCAATCTTTACCAATCACCAGATAAAATTGCAACACAAGTTATGTATCAAAAGGATGACACCAGGATGCAAATAACTACATTCTTATTACAAGTTATCCTTTCTCTACTGCATGCATAAGGAAAATCCTGTCTCACAATTCAGTGGACATCCAAACATGCCAAGGTACATACATAATGACTTAATAAATTGAAGATGCAGATATAAATGTATTTAACAAAAAAATGTTCATGAAAAAGAGAGAGTAGAAAGCAAAATCGAAAGTACTTGGAAATTAGAAAGTTGTTCTTTTGTCAGCTTAGTTGTCGAGCTCTGTACAAGCACTGCATTGTTTAGTTCCTGCAACTTACTAACAGAAGCCATTGCCCTGTTCTTACCAACATCATTCTCTGAAAAAACAAAATTACTGGACAAATCCCATAATTCAACAGTCCCTTCATCGTGCAAGGTCACAGATTTGACACCAGCAAGAATGAGGTTCTTCGCTGCCGGCAGTAAAGTTTATTAGAATACAAAGCATCACCAAGCATTACAGAACTGGTGCTATTTGAATCTATATCCCCAAATTATTAAAAGATCAAATCTCAAAACAAAAAGAAATGGTTCAAATCCCATTATGTGTTCTTAAACTACGTTGATTAACCAGTATAAATGAATAGGGTATAAGTATGGACTTCCAGCAAGATTGCCCACATATATGAGAGCAATGACTCTTTAAAAGTTAAGACTGGATGATGAGCAGCTAGTAATCATTTTCAGTAAAAAGTAATGTTGGCGACAAATAACAAGATTATGAACTGTGTAAATCTCATCACTCAGCTTCCTATCATTTTCTGCTGACATACACCAAACCAATTTAAAATTTAAGAATGTCCATGATTGATAAACCTTGCAGAACCCTGAATTGAGCATTTAATTCCAATCAATGTTCACCGGATTTACAACCATCCTCGAAGCAAATCAGAACATTGCATACCACATCTAATTGAATATTTAGGCAACACAAATCAATCCATGGCAAAACATTATAAAGGTGTTCATAGAGCATTTACCAATCTCAACGCCAAGACCCTGCATCCCCGAAATGAGGATGTTAGAGGCAAAGAGCCTCCTCATAGTCTCACGGCCATACACCGCGAGCTGGCGGCTATGCAAATCCTCATCAATATCAACCATATCTGACGCTCCTCCTCCGAACAAGTTCCCGGTGCTATTGCTGTTGTTATTACTGCCACTACTAAAGCTACCTTCACCTTTGTCGTTCAGCGCTGATCCAACTGTATCAACACCAGAACCCGAGCACTCGGCGAAGCAACCGGTTCGAATCTTCTTATGAAACGACACCGCAGAAGCAGAAGCAACTGCGTTAGTAGGAGTGTCAGTTTCTGATTCTACAACCACTCCTCCTTCGCCACTAGCTCTCTTTCTAGGAAGCATATAGTACAGTAATCTGCATAACGCACAACGAAACCGCACCACCGAGATTATCAGAATAATAGCAACAGAGACAAAAACAAAGAAACGATTAAAACACGATCAGGTAGAAGATCTCAATACATAGAGCATGAAATTATAAAATTGAAACCCTAATTTAGAGATGATTTAGTGCAAAAAATGAAGAGAAGAAAAAGAATGTAAAGAAGGAACTTACGAAATGGAAGTTGAGAGAAAGAAAAAATGGAAATGGATTATGGTTGGAAGAAAATAGTGATGATAATATTTGTTGAGCTGAATATAGTGACGGGTGGCGTTTCATATACTAAGTAGGAGTTGGAGAGAAGAGTATTAGTACTGTTTATGGATTGAGTTTAAAATTTATATATCTTAAAGTTTTTTACACCGATAGCATATAGCATATATGTATCATTAATTTGTATTTGTATTATTTTTATTTAAGATTCAACCGTGGTTAACAAATTAATAGTAAATAATTTGTTGATAATGTAAAAAATATTTACATTATCAGTACATGTTAAATTCATTTCCATTTTTTATTATGCATGTTTAGAAGATGGTGCAACTTAAGGCATGAAGAAGAATAAACCCATGGAGAAAGACTCTAGAGATATATAGAAGTAATGATAATCAACAAAATTTTAACAACAAATACATTTGGATATTTTTGTTGGTATTATCGAGGATTTCCCATCATCCTCTAATCTCTTTTAAGTTTGTAGTTGTCATTATCAATAAGTGTTGTTCATAAGAATCGAATTTTTAACCTTCCTTTTTTGTCATCTTATAATATAGCGAAGTCTTATATTATTATATTAATATCTTGTTAGTAAATACACTTGGATATGCTATATAAGTTTTTTTCTAAATCAAGTACCCAACCCAACCATTATACCATTTGTTAGACATATTCGTCTTTAGGATTTATTTTAAGACAATTAAATGTTTTCTTGATTTTTTATATATAATTATTAAAAAAGAATGTTAATAAATTAAATATATTTGTTATTCAAGTGGTACATGTTTTATTCTCCTTAAATAAGGTCTCGAGTTCAAATCTTATAGATGAAAAAAATATCTGCTGGAAGAATTAGCCCCACATACTTGTCGATATTCCTGACTCAGATAGAATTGCCTCAGCTGCGAGATACATGTGGGAAACAAAAAAAATAAAGGTGTGAGTTGGATTGAATGCAATGTCTCTTAAATTTGAATAGAAACATTACATTTTTTTACAAGAAGCAAGCTAAAATTGGCTAAAGCAACAACCAACTCGATAGACGTATGAGATTGGATTGGATTTAAGGCCTAAAAATGATGTTGTGTAAGCCAACAAGGCCTTCTTAAATTGTACAAGATTGGATATTAGTTGTATATGAGCTAATCTAACCTTTACTCATCCCTAGTCTTTGTTTATTTGTTTCATCAGAAAAAGATGTATGCATTAATAATGTATAAGATTTGTATATTGTCATTATATCATACATTATTTATATTTAATTATGATTGACTTTTCAAAAAAGTTAAAACAAATGAATAATGGATAATGGAATGCATGTATATAAATCTTTACATTTTCTATTGGATTGGTTTTTGAAACAATTTTGTAAACTTTCCAAGTGTTAAAACTAATCGACTGCTTACGCTCAAATTCAAAAATTGTCCCTGCTTTGGTTCAAGAAAAAGTCCAAAATTCACAAGTTTCTAAGTATTGAAAATTAAGCTACAATCTTGAAGCCGCCATTTTGTTAATCAATTTATTTGCTTATAAAGAGTTACTCAAACTACATTACAAGTTCACCTTGCTTATTCACTCTTAGATTGCTTTCCATTGTAATGATCAGCTATTCGTGTTATGCAAAGATAATACTTTTTCCTTTTCATTATTAACTAGGAAGTTAGGTTACATGAGAATAGAGTAATTTCAAGGGCAATAAAAGAATACATAAGAGAATGAGAAGAGAAGCAAGTAATTTCAAAGGCTCTCAACTTGAAAGCGGGTTAATACAAAATCTACAAGATCTATATTTAATTCACTTATGTGACAAATATTTTTGTCATGACTACTCAAAATAAATACAAATACAACCTTATCTACTTAAGCCCATGTACATGGACTAATCTTATTTACTTCACATGATTTTTCCCCCATTGTTATTAGTGATTATTATTAATCCTTAACCCAATGGCATATAATCCAAGCATAATCCTCCTAATACTACTCAAAAGTACATATTTATCCAAAGGATACACCCATGCAGTGATTTGAGCAAGAAGGAATAACCTTATTTTATCACTTTCTGATGGAAATTATTCTTCTTTCATCCTTTTAAGTTTTTAACCTTATCATACTGCCACTGCATGACACACTTTCGATTTTGGATTATTCACATTCTCATCCAAAAATTCCCACCTTTTTAGATGCCCATTAACTCATTTCTTGTTTAGAAAAGTATATCATTGAATTCATATATGATATTCTATAGTAAGTAAATAGTTTTATTATTATTCTTGAGAAACTACGGACTTTCGTGGTTAATGTGGACATATTTAATGTAGCTGAAAAGGTTGGATTTCAGGTAAAGATAGGGTCCATGATGGTGTTTGGCATATTTCACCACTAAAGAAACATAGAATCAAATGTGACCCACTTTCGTATCTCTTAGAATGTACTGAGAAAATCCTATCTATTTATATCAAGTCAATCAAGCTTCATAGAATAATGTATAAATAATAATTTGGGATATTATAATTTTTATTTTCAATTAAATAAGATTTTGTATTGGATGGAGACACCAAGTGAGACAGGAATGAGGACAAGTGATCCTCATGCAGACAGAGACATATCCCGACTGATATCTTATTATTTGTCTCAAGCCAATCAAATGTTATTTTATGTTTTTTATAATTTTATTTTATTCATCTGGCAATATGTGATTGACCTAACACCTGGTACGAGAAATACAATATCATTGGGGACAGGTGATCATATCCCCTTAGAATAGCCACGACCAAACAAAAGAAACAACAAATGATCATTGGCGTCTTCTATTTGTTTCACTAACATAATTCTTCTACACTCATTAACGTGTTAAAAACAATAAGGTAGGCCCAGTTATAATCACATTAAAAACTTGTGATGTGATAAGTTTAGCATTATTGTAACACACCCATGTGAAGCATACTGTAATGTTGATCATTCAGGCTACATCATAAAAGGAAAGATAGTATATTTATAGTGAAAATGACATTAATGACAAGGTGGTACAATATTACAAACAGTGGAAATTTACAACTTCATTACTGCTATATAATAAGCATGGTGATTCATGGTTATCCATGAACTTGTTATCAATTACTATCAACAGATAAGGTTCCACTATATATAGAAGTTTTTACCTATTGTTGTTTGGTCTCAGTAACATTGCTAAGATATCAGAAAAGTGAGGACGTTTTGAAGGGGTGTTGTGCCAGCACTTTGTCATAAGATATTTCAGTGTTTGAGGACAGTCTTTGGGGATTTCAGGTCTAAGGCCACATGCAGCAATGCCTACTGCTGCTTGCACTGGTGAAAGTGCTGAATAAGCTGCTTCACCAGTTACCATCTCCCAAATCACCATTCCATAACTATAAACATTGCTCATCCATGTCTCTGTCACACTCTCTGGGTCACCTGCTATTATCTGTTTGCAAAAATAGAAAGAAAAAAGCAAGTTAGCATGGGGGCTAAGTGATCAAGGGGATCCTCTCCGGTACTAGAGAACCCAGTGCTGAATAGGATTATGACATGTGTCAAAAAATTCTTTTTAACGGTCATGATTTCAGCTACATGTTCTAGTAATGGTCTCTCCATTACAGGAGAGGAGAGGAGTTAATGTGCTATCTCACACCCCAAAAAATGTGACATAATTCATATGATGACTCATTGTCAATGAACCCTTTTGCTTTTCTTTCTAGAATGTTGAAGAATTTTTTTATGGAAAATTACTTATGATATTTAAGGTAGGTCCTTGCAAAATATCAAATCTAGTATGCATCTATTCAGTTAGCAGCACATGGAAGTGTGAGGGTTTTTCTGAGTAGCTTTATCAATAGGAGAAATAAGTAGAATACTAGGAGAAAGATCATGTGAAAGCCTTAAGATATGATGGCTGCATTGTGGAATTAATTCTGGTATAATTGGCATTGGATAGGTACACTATTTGTCTAATGATATATACATAAATAAGGTATGTAGTTATGTACTATAAAGTGAAAGCAAAACAACAATTATAAGACATGTTAGGCAATAAGCATGCTCCAACAATGATGCCAGGAAAAGTGACATAAAGGTTTTTTTTAATGTAGGCTACTAAAACATTGTTCTACATGCAATGGATCTAAAAACAGCAATCTTTGAGACAATAAAGCTCAAAAGTTACTCTACATTTACATTCTGAACACCTAGTATGTCATTTTCATGTTGCACTAGCCTAGCCCATCAAGAACAGGCAAAAAAGATAAGAGTTAAAATACTTTAGACTGGAATTTGTCGCTAAGCTAGTGTATATGAGGACAAACATAATGACTGAAGAGATACACCAATCACAAGCAGCAAAGCTTTCTTTTCCATGTTGGATAGAATTTAACCTTGTTTTTAAACAGTGCAAAAGTCATAAATTTCTAACCAAATCAGTGATGACAAGGTTGCATATGTAAATTTGATTGAGGACACAAATAGCTAATTCTTGCACATAGGAGCATTAGTATTTTCTCATACTATGTTTAGAAAAATATCATTACATGTCAAAATATTTTCAGGATCAGCAGGTTAAAAGCCTAAAGCACATTCCTATCCATATATCTTACCTAAAAGCCATGTGGGTCTAGATTAGGTGTCAAGGTATCAGACTATTAAGAATGAGGGACCCAATTTTTTAAGAAGGGGTAGACACCAATCAAGGATCCTATTTAATTTTTTATTTTCTTATAGATAGCACTGGATAAGAGTGTGGACTATGTATGGCAAATACAATACAGAATAGATAAAACTATGGAACATATTCATGTGACACAATTTCCCATGACTCCAACAACTATTTTGCTAACTTGAAATGAATGAAAATGATGAATAGGGGCAAACCTCTGGAGCTAGCCACCTGTAACCATCAGTTTCATACTCCATTGCTTCTTCAATACTCTTGCAGGCAGTGACTATACCCATATCTCCCAAGCAAGCATTACCATGCCTATCCAATAGAATTCTCTGAGTGTTGAGGTCTCTATATGCAACACCGTGATCATTCAAAAACTTCATACCCTCAGCCACATCTACTGCTATTCTTACAATTTGTTTAACCTGAAGCTTCTTGTTCTTCAACATCATGTCATGAACAGATCCACCTTCCATGTACTTGGTCACCACACACAAACCATGATTATCATCCACACAGATACCACAAAATTGCAGAATGTTTCTATGACCACAAGTCATCAGTTCCAACAGATCTTTTCTGAGCTCGAACTCATAGGAATTCCCTTTGTCACACCCTTTAAGCTTCTCAATCCCAACCCTTTTGCCCATGTAGACCCCTTTATAAGAATTTGGTCCAAATCCAATCTGATCAGTAAACTCAACACTATCAGAATTCAACAACCATTTCTCAATATTTTTCCCTCCTGACTGAATTGTCTGCCATTCATCTACTGATACAATAAAAGATGAACTAGGCAATGGTGTCTGAAGCTGAATCTTTTGGCTCGAATTCTCAATCTCCTTTCCGTAACACACATCACCGCTGACTTCTTCACTCTCTCCAAATTCTCTCCCCTTGAAATTCTCTTCTTGACATCCACAAAGTCCAAATGGAAGCTTCACAGAACTGGTTTTTGGCTTCTTCATGGCAAACTTTAGAGCGTTTTCGGTTTGCATTCTAACCAATCTATCTTGCTCAGACTGAAAAACAAGAATAACAATCCCCAAGGTGAAACCTTTCTTCTCAAATATCTGCATCTTCTTGCAACTGATGGATGAACTATCCAATGCACTTGACATTGCAGGCCATGAAATTGGGGAGTTACAAGCAAAAGTGAGCTTCAACAAAGACCCTTGAAGTTCACCATCATTATCAGATTCTTCTTGGAACAAAATTGCAGGCTGTTCAGTCTCTGATGCTTGCTCTATCAGCTTGATGTGAAGAAACACATCTTTCATATCAAATTCTGCCTGTCCATAACTGTATAAAAAAACATCCAATAAAAAATTAACTACAATATACATTGCAAAAAAAAAAACTACAAGAACAAAAAACACCAATGCCCCATGCTAGTTCTTTTGATGATGTTAAGTTGATTTAGCTAAAGTGAACTTCAGAAGTTCTAGCATGGAAGTAATCAAAAACCATAAGTGGAAGTGAAACTTTTTTTGTTGTTTAAGACATTACACTCTGGTTAATTCGAGTTGAGCCACCAATAATATTTAAAGAGGTAAAACTCTGCAAAAAAAACCATTTGAATGAGATAAAACTCTTCCAGACCCGATTTTTCTACTCACAAGATTTGATAATTTGCTTGAGAATCCAAACACTTATCACTTGAACTAACAGAGGTATAGTGAAATGAAAAGTGAACTTTTACACAGCAAAAATAGAAACTCAGAATAACCATCGGTTTTACGAGCATAAATGGTCACAAAAGAATGAAACTTTGGATTGAGTTATGAACCTGAGAGGCAAAGAATCATAATGGTTGCGAATATTTGACATGAGCTTCTCAGGAAGCTGGCTTCCAGGGTAGAGTTGTGTAAGGTTCCTAACAACGGTACCCCATGCGATTTTTCTAGAAGCTTCGATCTTTGAAGAAGATGGGTCGCGAGGAGAATCAAGGTTGAGGGAGTTTTTGAATGATGCTATGGCTTCTGAAACATTGCGAGTGAGCTTCTGAAACTTGTTGTGGAGCAAAGAAGAGTCTTTTGTTGATGAAGATGAAGAGAGTGAAGGAGTTATAGGTAGCTCGGATCTATGGTGGGACCTCATGAGGACTTGTTCCACGGTGTCGTCGTCGGAGGTGGTGGTGGTGGTGGTGGTGGTGCGGTTGGACCAGCAGTCCAAGGCTGCAGCCATTGGGAGATTGGTTTGGGTTATTGTTGAAAGGGTGATGAAGTGAGATTTGGGAGTGGGGAAAGTGGAGTTATGGTGTTTTGGATTGAGAGGAGAAGTGAAGAGTGAAGGGGTTGGTGGTGGGGATGACTAGTAATAAATGTATGTCATACATGCTAGTGTTTACTCTCGCATCATTAAGGTATCTTTTAAGGAGTTCGTCTACTTTGTAAGATTCTTTAAATCAGATACCAAAATGTTAAATATTTGATTTTTGAGAGTATCATTGGCAATTTAGGCAAAGTCCATGGGACCTTTCCGCCCGCACAATTTGGACGGACAGGGCATGAAAATTGTGTCCATCCGCCCTAAAATGTCTGTCCAACATGTCCTTTTCGCCCATGGACATTTCAAATGGGCGGGCAGGGCGGCCCATGGGCATCAATGAACACTAAAATAAGAAATTTGATGGACAAGTATGACAAGAGTAATTCATGTCTCACCACTTGAGTGTATGTACCAATTTTCCAAAATATAATATCTTACCAATTAAACGTATGTCAAGTTTATGCAAAACAAGATGTTATATTTTGTGTTTTTAATCCTACTATCACACTATGTATCCATGTAATCTCAAGTACTATGTCATTTTTAGCTTTTTTTTAAAATTTAGGGCGGCCCGCAAGCCCACCCTACCCATGTTTAGGGCGGGCAAGACATGATATTTCTCCCTAATTTTGGTGGGCATTGTGTGGACATGGGCAGGGTCGCCCTAATTGCCAATGCTACTTGAGAGCGATAGTTGTTGAGAGAAGCAGTCACACATCCCAAAAAGGTTAGTTTCTGACCAAAATTTGGGAGCATATCTGTTGTCCCACACTTTGCGTCACTCCATGTGTTATGTACTTCTAATTGGTCAGAAAAATACTTAATAATTAAATTTTAACTTATATATATTTTTTCTAGTCAATCACAAATCTATGCCACATGGAATGACACAATGTGTGGGATAACAAATATGTACCCAAAAGTTGAGGATATACTTTTGGTAATACCTAAAATGTGTGGGACAACAGATATGTACTCAAAAAGTTGAGGATATATTTTTGATAATATGTTTCTTTTAAATAACATATTACTATGTATGTTAGTTTCTCCCACTAATTATGGTTCTCATAAATTAATTTTTTAATTTTTGAATCTATCTCCATATATCAAATGTATCCTACACCATTAAATCAACTATGGTATTCATGTTAATATTAGTATTTATAAACAATAATGTCTTTAACTAATTGATAAGAAGAAGGAGAACAGAGTGAAGTTATAAAGCCATTAAAAGTTGAAGTTAGAGAATCTAAATACTAGATATCAGTGTAGAGAAAGACTTGTTTGGAGACAAAATCATCTAAAAACAGTCAATAAGATCTTGACAACACATTAATATTTTAATATCAAAAACTATAATATATATTTGTCTCCAAATATGACGTGTTACATGCGTCTCCATAATTTTTTTTCCTGTTAAATTGTATGGCATTTGATTTCCCACACCATATATGTCATTCCTTATTTAATTAATTAATAAGTATTAAATGATTGAACTTATGAATCTAAATCATTTTTCTTTCTGTTTTATGAACCAATCATATACAATGGATATAGGGTAGTGCACGATTATGGGATAACAAATGTTTTCAAATCCATAGGGAGTTGTGTATTGCTATTAATAAGGTAAAGTGTTGCTTGTATTCAAAAGTGATGAAGTGTATTGTTTAAATAATATAAGTTCAGAAATTTGACATTAAAAATGAAGTTCAGTGCTTCTCAAATGTTTTGTTTGAATTCTTACAAAGGAATTGAAAAAATGGTTGGAGCATACTGCAGCTTTATGAGATAATAATAGTTCAATTCCTGCAGAGAATAGTTTTGACTACATTCTCTATTTTGTATTAACTCTCAAGAAAATAACGATTATTTGAAATAAAAACTTAAAAGTAGATAAAGAATAGAAGAAAATGCAATACTATTGAAATATGATAGTGTTAAATTAAATTCATTTGAATATGATAGTGTTAAATTAATATTTTTATACTTTATCCAAACATAATTATAGTGTAATTTCTAATTATTCTCATTTATATTTAAACTTTGATTTGGATAAGGCTTTTAACTTTGATTTGGAGTATTATTTTTCAACCTTATTATTTTATCCAAATCCATCGAGGATGATGATGCAGCAGTAGTGCACTGATTACAGTGTGTAAGGTGGCCAGATGATGCATATATTCCCTTTTAACTATTTTTTATATTGAATCAATGATTGATTTTTCGATTCTACCAATATATAATTAATAATACATATATTAAATGAAAATGATTAATTAATTGTAAAAAGATGAAATTGATTTAATAAAAATAGATATATTAAACTATATTTCTTAATTTGTATAATACAACTTTAAAAAACAGTTAGCAGACGTCACATTGGTGTTAAATGAAAAAATGAAATGGGTGGAAATATAGTGATTTAAATAGCGGCCCAAATGTTGTAATTGTGATAACTGTTGCAATCACATCACATTACAATTGTAGCGTAATTCTGAATCACCATTATGTGGTCGCATTCGGCCAACGCAACCACATCGGACTGTATTTGGATTACATCAGACTACATTAGGCCGCATTGAATTCAAAAATATTTTTTTAATCATAAAATAATTCACACTACGATTACCGTAATCCGTATCACAATGCCACAATTTACATTGCAATGATTGCAACCAATTGTAACTGCCACAATAATCATAATCACAATTTAAAAGAATAGGTGGAAACTTAGGTTATGAGGTGTGATGGTTTTGATTGAATGACAAAGTTGTGGTCTACCATGTAACCCAAATAAATCATCAATAATGGGCTTTTTATGGGCCATTAATTAAGGGAATCAATATTTGGTGTCGTTTTGTTTGGTGATGTTTTCTATGATTGGGCCCTTCTTATAAAATGCAATGACGTTTTTTCCTTTAACATCTGTATTCTCTTATCTGACTATGTGAGTGGTTTGAACATTGTCATCAATATATTAAATGTAAAACTGCAATATTTATTTTTATAAAAATATTAAAGAAGTGTGAGTTATATGCCATATCTTGATTATTTTATTTGTTTTTTTAACATACCCATCTATGGTATTTAGGAGTCCGTGACTTTGAATTCTTAGGGTCTCTATGAGAGGATTGGAGGAATAAACTTGTGGATTGATTTTTTGGTACATTCCAAAATAAAAGAAAAAAGAAAAAAGCTGATACAAAGGAATTAAATCTATATCAAGATAAGATTGACAATCACGCAAAATTGTGGCCTAGGTGTTGAATGTTGCATATGATTATGAGTTTATCTATGATTATGAGTTCTCTAACAAACTTGACATCAATGACCCAATTACGAGATTTTCAAGTACGCATATTTGTGATTACAAGCAAAATATGATAAAAACAAATTTGAACTCCTTTAAAAATAATGTGCGCAGCTTTGTGACAATCACTTTTTAGAATAACATTTTTAAAACTCAAGTTCCATATCAATTTCAAACTCTGTTAAGCCAAGAGCTCTACTAAGATAGGTGTCACAGAAATACAGATTCCACGTGTAAGAACTATTTTTAACATAATTTTTGAGATTGAAAAGAAGATGGCCACATACTATAATTGAAGGGACCATAGAATTCAGTCTACATAATGTAACACTATTGCAATGCTTTTTGTAAAATCAAACTAAAATATGACATTTATAATTTATTATATGATATTCTATATTGATATATTCCTGATAAAAAGAGAGGGAAACAAAGCTTGTGATTGGAATTCTCATTTGTTATTCCTTTTTCGTGTACTAATGTATCTTGAAAGAAACTACAGGTGAATGCATATATACCTTTCTATGAATAATCAATTATCTGATATATAAACTTTTTTGACTTTGTGCAGCAGCATCAAGTTACTTGTGAATTTGGTCAGAAAATTTCTTTCTAAAAGTACCCAACTAATTTGTTAGGGAAACCCGAGACAAAAATGGATATAATATAATGTTTAGCGTGGAATCTTTTCATGGGTTTCTTTACTCACCAGTCTACTTTGATTCCAAATAAGATTTTCCATATATCTGTGATTGGGATATATGAGAAACTGGTACATAAATCATTGATTTTATTCTAGATATTATGGATCACGAGATTTAGGAATAAGATATTCACTGTACTTTGGATAAATATTAATATAATAACAGTATGAACAATTCATAGTTTAGATTAATTAAAAAGTAATTGCTACTTTCCTAGTAATAAGAATCACTTGTTGTGCATTTTATGTGGTTAATGATATATATATATATATATATATATATATATATATGATATAATCATACAAACATTATTAAGATGCTATGAATTATTATTAGTTCTTTATAACACACTATTAGATGGATGTTGACACGCTCAATTTGAGATCAAATGCTGTCTTATTTTTATAGATTATATAAGAATTGATAATCTTAGACTGTATTCTGATTAGTTATAACTATGAATTCATTGGCCAAGTTGTATTGAATGTCAATGGAAGAAGACATATTTTAAAAATAAAAAAATATTGGCCACAAGAGTTACCTCATGAATTGATAAAAGTATACAATTTCAACACCCCAACTGGATTTTACATTTTGAAAGCAATATATTTCTCACTAGTTATATTTAAATATATTCAAGGTGACTCTATAATACGTTAAAACATGCTTGCAGAATATGATCACGAGTGGCCCATATATATTTTTTATACACAAATAATGACTAATTTAATTAAAAAATTATCATAAATTTTTTAGGTGCTTGTAATTCTTTCAGACCAATGATTATAAGTGTTTAATAATAATTGATATTCTTGTTGGCACATTAATTGTAAGAGTTGTTTTGTTTTTTTAATTGGTAAAGAAATTTGTCCTGTTTAAAATAATCGTCTATATATCGTGTCTAGTTGGAAGGTTGTTAAAAAACATTACTATATATGCATGCACTAACACTAACGAATTTTAATATATCACAATAGATTTTTTACATATAATAGTAATGGTAGTCAAAATACCCACTTAAAATTATAAAGGAAATTAATAATTAGATGAAGTAAATTTGTCTTGCCTTATTTTATCATTAGAATGAACTTATATTTTCACTTTATACACTCTATTTTTATTACATCTGTAAAATTAAATCTAACATTCTCTCCAATAATATATTTTATCTTATAAATTTTAGTCTATATCTATATAATTTTCATTTATTTCAATACTAATCTATAATAATAGCTTTATTAAGTTAAAAATACAGATACATGATAATGTGTATTAAAACGCGAATGGTAATAGTAATAATTTACTATTACTATTATAATTAATTGAAAACCAATAACAAACACCATTTTTTGTTGTTGCTCTTTCAATATCTAGTATAAGCATATATATAATGCATGTTATGTTGTTTTTACTATGCATCGAGTGTCCCTTAACATATACTAATAAAGAACTAATATTTTTTAAGATGGAAAGATAGTTGGAACAAGTGCAACCTTTTAAAAAAAAAAGCCTTGTCAATGTTGTGTTTTTTGTTCAAAGTTATAATTCTATTATTTAACCTATCATATTTTGTAAATGTCATGCTTAGAGTTAAAGGATCCAAACATGTGATGATTGAAGATGGCTTCATGTGATCCACGAAAGAATGTATAGATTATAGAGAGAAATGTACATGTTAAATATAGAATTGTAAGGGTTCCCATAATAGGATAAACAAATAAAATCAGCCATTACACTATTGATGTAATGATATCTCTCTCTCTCTCCTATTATTAACTTGTTTATTGATTTTTTATATATACAATGCAATTGCAAGTTTGTTTTTTCACTTACCCATAATTAAATTGTGTTTTTGTTTAACCTTTCCATCATTTTCAATTTTATGGAGGCTACATGGTCATGACTCATTCCTTATGGCATTTTCTGTCAATCAGTATTGGCCCTGCAAGGAATATTAATCCAAAGCAAGGCCTTCCTGATTTAGTACCCTATAGAATGTCTTTTTATAGGGCACCTCTCTACAGTAAAAGGGGATTGTGGGTTAGGGGCTTCCTTAGATTTTTTGAGTCCAAGTCATTGGAGAGAAGCAGCTGAACAACAACAAAATTTGCTAATCATTTATTTTTTTCTTCAAATAGTATTTTCCGGTTAATTATGGGTAGCTGATATACTGATTATAATCTTTATATTTTTATCAATACAAATTGATGATGTCAAAACATTCACGTAATTAAAGATGTTTCATCTCATTCAAGAAACGACACGTTAAACCAGACAATATTGATAGTTGTCAACTCAAAATCGGACAAGATGAATATACCCTAAACTCCCTTAGATCCCAACCTGACAACTTGATATTTGGAAGGAAGTCTTGTTAACCAGACAATGATTACAAGACAACATAAGAACCACTTCTGACGCAACTTGCTATGCCATCTGTAAAGGACTATCATATTATATGAATAACATAGACTTATGCTACAAGTTGCATGCTACTACACACTACTACGCTTTTGGTTGGATGACAAGATGGACTTGCAATGCGACTACTTGGCCCATTATAGAATGTAAGTCAACTATTCATAGAGCATAGACTTGTCAGAGCCACCTGACATAGGAAAATCAACTTTTGCATGTCTGGACCCATGACATATATAAGGGAATATCCCAGAAGATCTCCATTATAAATAGGATATTCCCCTCAAAAGGAAGTTTACTTATTTACTTACTCAATCTCTATCACTTGCTATTGTACTAATCTCACTCTTATATTCTATATCTCTATCATATATTGAGTTTATTGTTAGATAACATTTTCAAGTATCTCCCCTGACATTCTCAAATATCTCAAAGGTAACTTAAGTCAATTCCAACTAATACAATTTTGAAAATTTCAATAGTCATTAATAAATTTGAAACAAATTCTTTGTAGTCTCAAAATACACTTTTAATGCATCCTAACTATAATATCATTTTGAACAAGAAATGTTAACACCAATTCTACTTTTATTAATAATTTCAAAAATTATATTTGCAAATAAAAAATGAAAATGAACCAAATATAATTTGAATCTCCACATTTATAATTTTATATTGAAGTGGTGAAAAATAGTATGTTATGAATAATAATAAGCAAGGTAGATTATAGTAAATAGAGTTAATAATTACTAGAGTGTTGTATATAAATAGTAATATTTGAAAATCAAAATTAGATTTTGTTTAAAATGAACCTATTTTTTATATTTTATCAAACTACTTTTTAGAACTTAAATAAATATCTAGCTGCAAAATTTTAAGAAAGTCAAATCTGTTGAATAGACTTGAAATTAAAAAAATCTTTTGAAGTATGAAATTATACTTTTGACGCATTCTAAATATAATATTATTTACATTAAGGATAATTGACACTACTTAATTTTTTATTTAAAATTAGTACTAATTTAATTCAAAATTTAAATTCCAAATGTAAAGTAAAATAAAACAAATATAATTTTATATTAAAAATGTGTTTTGTTAAACAATAATGACAATATTTTTAATTAATTCTCAAACTACTTTTTAGAACACAAAGTCAATTGCAACCAATAAAATTTTAAAAATATTAAATATGAGGAATAAACTTAAATAATAATTGTTTTGGAGTTTCAAAATATTTTTTTAATGCTTCCTGAGTATAACACCATTCTTTGGAAGTAAGAAAATAGAACAAAATGTTATTTTGATATGATAATTCTAATTTTTTTTATGAGTTTTTTGAGATTTGTGTAGAGATAAAATATAAAAATAAGTAAAAAATAAAAATAGACTTTATCATAAAAGAATATGTAGAATATGAGAAGTAAGTGCAACACTACTGAAAATATAATAGATAAACTAAGATTATAAAGGAGTAAAATGACGGTGAGCTTACATTACCACTTGAATTGATAAAAGTATGGGTTAACAACATGGCTATCAAATATTTGACCATTTTTAGAGTCCATTTATTGCTTATCCCATCCACAAAGTATACTATACCACGCGCAGGAACAGCCGTGTTCACCACCCTATTGCCGTAGAAGAAATATGACAGTTTCTAAGAGGTGTCTAGTTTATTTATTTTTTGAGTTTAATTGGTGTGCATAAGTGTATTATATATAATATTTTATATAATATCGGATATGTCACTTATCAATTATATATTATTTTTTTAAGAGTTAGTGATAATTAGTATATGAATGATATGTTAATTGTGTAAAAAATATTTTTAAACTTTTGGGACAAAACCTATTTTCTGTTATTTTATAGTTCAAAGATTTTATAAATAATTAAGTTAAAAAATCAAACTAAACATCACGTAAATGAATATATCTATACTTCTATACTATTAATAAATCCAAAATAAGTGGTAATCACCATGCATGACATAGTTTTAATATTCCATTTTTATCCTTTTTAACTTCTCTCCTTAATAACTAATAAAAACTTCCACACAATATTAATATCTAACAATCATATAATGATTTTTATCTTCTTAAATCAACATTTTTCTTGAAGTTTATATATTGCAATAAGAATGCGGGTTGACAGGCACAAAGTGCCGGTAGACACGCTAGTAGATATAATTCTTATTTATAATATTACATGGGATAACTCAAGTGAGAACAATTCTCATATAAAAACTATGAGAACAATAAATTTGGATCTTACATCTAATCATAAATGATTAGGATTAAACATTAGTTATTAGTCACATGATAGTCATGTGCATGTATCTTTTAATCTTGATTGTTCAATTGAGATGTAATGGTCCATATCAATTGTTTTCATTTCTCATAATAGTGCATTGTTCTCACGTAAGTAGTTCCTTATAGGCAATGAATGACTCAAGTTAGAACAGTTCTCATATAAAAACTGGGAGAACAATAAATATGGGTCTTACAACCAATCATAGATGGTTAGGACTAAAAGTTAGTTATTGATAACATGATAGTCATGTGCATGTATCTTTTAATCTTGACTGTTCAATTGAGATCTAATAGTCCATATTAATTATTCTCATTTGTCACAATAGTGCATTGTTCTCACGTGAGTAACTCCCTATAGATAGAAGATGACTCAGGTAAGAACAATTCTTATATAAAAATTGTGAGAATAATAAATCTGGGCCTTACAACAAATCATGGATGGATAGGATTGAAAGTTAGTTATTGGTCACATGATAGTCACGTGTATGTATCTTTTAATCTTGACTATTCAATTAAGATCTAATAGTGTATATCATTTGTTCTCATTTTTCACAATAATGCACTTTTCTCACGTGAGTAGCTCCCTATATGCAAGAAATGACTCAAGTGAGAACAATTCTCATATAAAAACTGTGAGAACAAAAAATATGAGCCTTACAACCAATTATGGATGGTTATAATTAAAAGTTAGTTATTGATCACATGATAGTCATGTACATGTATCTTTTAATCTTGACTGTTCATTTAAGATATAATGGTTCATATCAATTGTTATCATTTCTCACAATAGTACATTGTTCTCACGTGACTAGCTCCTTATAGGTAGGGGATGACTCGAGTGAGAACAGTTCTCATATAAAAATTGTGACAATAACAAATTTGGGTCTTACAATCAATCATAAATGATTATTATTAAAAGTTAGTTATTGGTCACATGGTAGTCATGTGCATGTATCTTTTAATCTTGACTGTTCAATTAAGATCTAATGGTTCATTTCAATTATTCTCGTTTCTCACAATAGTGCATTGTTTTCACGTGAGTAACTCCCTATTAGGGCTGACAATGAACCGAACCAACTCGGTATTCGTTCGAAACTCGATCCATTATTTAGCCTGATAAACTTGGTTCATGAACTAAATGAGCTGAACTTGAGCTGGGAATTGAGCTCGATAAATAAACGAGTCGAACTTGAGTTGGATATAGTTCGTCTCGTTAGGTTCATGAGTTGGCTCGGTATATTTATATATATATATATATATATATATAAACTAATTTTGATGTTTATTATGACCCTCACATTATTTTGTATATTTGTCGTAATTATATATACTAGCATGCTAACAGATACTTTGTGTTTGCCGAACCGTATTCTTATTTTATGATATTAAATATTAAATATGTATTTTTTATTTTAGAGAATTATAATGTTTTTTTATTGGATGCACTTCATATTATAATTTTTGTATTTATTATAATATTCAACTTTAAAGTGAGATGTGTTAGTTATAATTATATAGGATTATACAGTTTTACTTTAGAAATAAAAAATATTAAGGACAAAATAGGAAAATAGAATCACGGTGGTAGTTATTTCAAGTTTTGACTTTATATATAGTATAGAAGTATAGATATAAATATATAA